>NW_017387249.1:600000-1096249 GCF_001651985.1 Fonsecaea erecta | reverse complement strand
AGTGGCCACCTTGGGCATTGACATCGGCACCCTTCTCAATCAGTAGCCGCGCCACCTGCTCGTGGCCACAAGCTATTGCCGCCTGTAGTGCATTACCAGAGTGGCCACCTTGGGCATTGATATCGGCACCCTTCTGTATGAGAAGATCGACTACCGCGAGCTTATTCTTTTGCGCTGCCAGGTAGAGAGGTGATTCGCCGCGGTTGTTTGTACATCTCGTCGAGACGCCAGCTCTGAGGAGGGTTTCCGCTCCGTATACATACCCACGAGCAATTGATATGAAAAGTCGTTTTTCAAGAGTCTCAACAGGTGGTAGTATGCCAGTGCCTAGCAGTAATTCCATGATAGATTCATGCTTGTGATGTATCGCTGCACAAAGTGCATGACGATGTTCCCCACCGATAGCGTCGATGCTCGCTCCGCTGTCAATAAGAAGTTGTGCCATCTGCTTGTGGCCTCCGGCACAGGCTGCTTGTAGTGCGTTCCCGTAACGTTCCCCACGAGCGTTGACATTAACCTTGTCATCGATCAACACTTTTGCAAGATTGGCGAAGCCCTGCTCAGCCAGAATGTATATCAGATTCGCTGTCGGAGTATAGTTACGTACTTGATAACGCTGGAAAGAGTTGCGATATTGGATCCACTCCTGAAGGTCAGTAGAATCATTGCCTTGAAATCGTCTCAGAAATTCTCGGTGTGGGATTCCACTGGCTTCAGAGATTTCGGCGTGCCAAAACAGGAAGTTGACCGCATAATCTGAGAAACGGAAATTCCATTGAGCATCTCCTGGCCGAAATATGCGTTCTGGAACGCCGCTAAGCTGGTTGTTCTGATTTAATGACAGACAGCGATCGAAAAATCGTAAACAAGCTGTATAGAGTCGTTCATGGCTGATCCCTTCGACGTTTCCGGCCAGCCTCTGGTCGACCTTTGCCAGGCCATTCCCTTGAATGAGAAAGTTTCGAACCGTCTCATGGATAAACTGTACCAAAGGTGGGTTTGTCCTCGTGACTTCCGTGAGTCCACGAGAGCAATTGAGAAGGTACCGTTCCAACATTTCCTTTGGCAAACTGCAAGTCCCTTCGATGACTGAGGGATCTATTCCTGACTGAACCGCAAGATACAGTTCTGGCGGACTCAGCGGCCGCTTCGAGAAAAGAACCCATTGTAGGAGCAAAATAGATGAGTCGATATTCTCGGAATTCTTCGCCAGAATTTGGGCGAAAAGATCATCTAAATCATCTGGGATCTCTTCAAGACGTCTCTCCATCGCTTCAGGCTGACCGCGTCCGTACAATTGATTGAGTATTGGTATGACCAGGAAAACCCATAAGAACACCCGGGATGATTTTCGGTATACTTTGTCTCTCAGTGTTTCGTACTCGGGATCTTCGTCGCCAATGAGCTTGCGTCTTATATATGTCTTAATGTCATTTCCGTGTCCGTCTTGGTCCTCCATGACGAGGGAAAGTCCTTTCCGGATGCTAATGTACGGGTAATGGCGGCTGGAGAGACATATCCTCACCGATGTGCCGGATGTGGCTGCCCTCACACTTAGATCTTCTAGAAAAGCGATAAGCAAACGCACGTCGTTCTCATCCCCTTCGTCGAGAGCATCTATGAATATATTGAGAGAGCGGTTCTCTAAGTTCTCCACAACGTCGTTTAAGAATCCTTGTAGTTCTGCAGGGGTCCAGTCGTCAATGACGCCCTCTCGATCTTTTGCTGTAAACATTTCGGTGAAATGGCCTCGAAAATGGGGACAAGATTGAAGAATCTGATGGACCAGTGAGCGATACATGCCAACACTTGACTTCTCCAAATGGCCTGGTGCTCGTGCGTTGAAGAAATAAGAGACAATAATTTCTTCGGGATGGCTTCGTTTTACTGTTTTGAGAGCCTCTTTCATTATTGTCGATTTGCCAGACCCGGGCTTTCCTTTGATCCAGAGAAACCCAAGGTGGTCTTCGATCTCGATACGCTCAATCCACATCTTGAATTTCTCCTCTTTGAAAAGCCACTTACATGTCTGCGGCAAAGCGTCGGTGATGTTGCGAAGACGTGCATCCATCCGCACAAAAGTCAACCATTGAAGAAGCCTTTGATATCTGCTCTGCTTATCGAGTGTTGTATCATCATTTCTGGGATTAGGCTCGGCATCGCCGTGGTTTGCTATTGAAGAAGAGTTAGTGTATATCACTCTAGCGTAGTCTGACAAAGAGAAATAATGTGCATTTTAGCTTAGATACCAATATTGGGGCTCTACGAGCGCCCATATGTCATAGGGTGAATCAGGTGAGGGGATAAAGATAGCAGAAGGCAGTAGATAGGGCTCACCTGGAGAGGGTGTGTAGAGGACAGGAGGGATCGGCGGCATTTGTGCAGGAATGGCTAGAAGCAGCTCCTTTGCGTACGCTGCAGCGGCAGCGGCAGCATATGGTTGCCATTCCTTGTTCTTATGCGAATCGGCATAGTCGCAGATACCTCGGATGACGAGGCACGGAAAGGCATCCATTAGCCCAGCAGCCTCCATCTCAATACAAAGTATCTTATACTTTTGTTTCAGTTTGTCGCGCTCCATGGCGTCCTTGATGACAGAGCTCGAAGAACCAATCGTGCCGTAATGCACTCTGGGTTGATCTTCCGCACGGTCCTCACGTCGTTTTACTCTTGTGGCGTCGCAATTCTGGCATGTTTCGGCTCCCGCATGTTCGTACTCAGACTCAAAGAGCTGATCTCGCTCTCGTCCAGGAAACCTATACTTTCCGCATAGGTTCCGATTTCGCTTGAGCATGTCCGACACGAACTTTCCCATCTGATTTCCTTCTTGCCGATGCTGTGCCTTCAGCTTCTCGACTGTTGCGCTCAGAAAGGCTGGAGGCTTGTTCAGACAGCCTGTCCGCTCAAAATAGGCACCGCAATGACGTTTACCCCTGTCGAATTGAATTACACCTCCCGTTGTATCAGTTGGCTGGCTGACCACAACATCCCCTAGTCGAATATCTTCCGTCTCTTGATTCCCAGGGACACCTCCGCCGATTCCCACCAATAAGACAAATCGAATTGATGGGAAGTCGTGCAACATCTGGTTTGCAGCAACTCCCGAAACATTGTTTCCAATGCAGGGCAAAACCGCAATCACCACATTGTGTTTCCCCAATTCTCCCAGTACATAAGCGTTGTGATCGCGTTGGGTAGGCAAGTCGTCGTGAATGCTATCGAGCATGGCGCGAAGCGGTGTCAGCTCGACAGACATGGGGCACACGCAGGCTACTGTATATTGAGCGTGGGAAAGACGTGGTCGCTTGCGTGGGTTGGAAGCGCCTGAGACCAGTGCGCAGTCCATGGCTGGCGAGGAAACGTGAGGCTCGGGTTCGCTCATTCACACTACTGATTCTAGTCATTAGACTCTGGTGCAGAATGCGACTATCGAGATGCGATTCAACTTTCCGCACAGCAATGAATAGGAAGGCACGCAGGTGCGTTTGAATCACATCGGTAAGGCTGCGGCGACACGACCTTTTCTTTGGGCGCTCAGCCTCGATTCTGTTGCCGCTCTTGTACCTTCCATTACCTATCTATATATGGCTAGACAGGGAGATATTACACGTACGTGATTGTAATAGTTGAAACTTTGGTTAGCAAAAGCTCCTACATTATTGGTGAAATCTGTTAACCCTAACTTCATACGGCAAGTCAACCCGGATGTCAACCACCCACTCCAATTGGAAGTCGGGCGGAGAATAGTGAGTACAGTCTTACAAGAGGCTGTAACAAATGAGTTATGGGGTTCAAATTGCGGCAACAGGCAGTTGCTCCCAGCTATCAGTTAGACTATCCCCACTTCAGGCGGCAGTGCGTCCAGAAAAGCGGATAGCATAGCTACAGCTCAGAATAGCTTAGCCATGACTCTGGTCAAATGGCGGGATGCACAGGTCTAGCAAGATTCCATCTCGGCCCAGGCACATCATCCTCAGCCTCAGCATGTTTTAGCAACGACACATACCCTCCCTCCCTCCCTACCTACCTACCTACCCATTGTGGAGAACGGTAACGAAGCACGCACACGAGACGACGTCGTCGGCACTCGCAGAATTTCCATCACAAAGACCCCCCCCCCCAGTAAATCCTTCGAATGAATCTACAATCTACAAGTATGGTAGGGAGACCCTTCCTCTCCTCTCCACAAAAACCCTGGACCCGTCGCCGAGCCTTCCTGAAACAGCTGTGTTCTGAAACTGGACCTCGACCCCCTCTTCCTTCCCTTCTAATGAATCAGTATGAACCAATGATGAGGACGTGTGAGCAACTTCGGAACCCATCTCGTGTCCCTTACCTTTATGGATGCAAGCTCCAATCTTTTGGGGGGGAAGGGGGAAACGTGGTGGGGTCGGTCCCGTAGGCGAGGAAGATCTTAGGGGGAGAGAGAGCGGGCTTACTAGGCTAGCCGCCGCCCCTTTTTGCGGGCAGCCTTGTCTTGGCTCTCTCAAACGTAATGTGTGTTTGACGCAGATGGTAAAGAACACAACAACTGGACAGACCATGAGGAAAGCTCCGTTGGATTCATCGAGGGGGTTCCGTCCTCGTGTGAGTGATCGTGATTAGAAAACTCGACTGGGATAAATTGCGTTTTGTTTTCCATCTCGGAAGTGAAAGCGGGCAGGGCTTTTTTCAAACCCGCTCAAAAACCGGCATCACAGCCAATGGACAATCTGCTTCGACCTGCGTCCCGCCCTCAAGGGTCTTTACATCTTGGACCTCCCCATCATCAAACCTCTTCCACTTGGCCCCTCTGGGCAGATACACATCTCTCTTTGTCATGCCCAGATACATGACCGGCGCCACAAGGTACTTGTGACCAAACATATACTGGTCCTCGACCTCCCAACACTTCTTATCGTCAGGAAACTCTAAGAACATCGTCCTGATCACGGGCGTGCCCTTATTGTGTGCTTGGGCCATGAGCTCGCGGACATATGGACGGAGTTTCTCCCGCAGCAAAAGGTATTTTTTCATGATCTGGTAACACTCTTCGCCGTAACACCATATTTCATTCGGCGCCCCGGAGAGACAGGTCGCACCACCGGTAGTGCCGTGTTGAGGCTGTTTGGGTTCACGATCGCCATGCAGGCGAAAGACGGGACAGAAGCAGCCTAGTGTCGCCGAAGATAATATAATCAGCACGGCCAGAATCGACAGAACCATAGGCTGGCTTCTTCCCTGATTTACTCACCGTATTGAAACCATCGAGTGCAGAGCTCACGGAATTCAGGGTGCGTAGGATTTCCGCCATGGAAGCCACCTGATTGGAGTCAGCATGGTGTATGAGGCTGTAGGCCACAGGGTCGTCTTGCCAATGTCCGTGGTCCACCATGGGATGCCGGCAATTCCAATATTCAAGCCAGCTGCAAACTGGTCTCGAAAACTCTCCCAGCTGCTGGCGATATCACCACTCCACAGCAACGTTCCAAACCTCTGACTTCCAGCCCAAGCACAGCGGATGAGATTGCAGACATCCTTCTGCTTGCCGTCCTTCACCATCCCTTCAAAGAATGCCTTGGCATATTCCACCGGATACGCATTCCCCGTGCTCAACACACTTCCGCTATGGTACCGATAAATATCAAAGTCGTAGGCGTTGTACTCCGGTTCTGCTTCGTCAAGCCAGAAAAGCTTGACACCCTTATCATAATAATTCTTCTTGACGGTCTTCCAGACAAACTCTCTCGTGGCCGGATTCGTGAAGTCAGCATGGACCGTCTCTCCTTGAAAGTCCATTGAAATCCGCAGGCCTCGGTCTTGCCGGATCAGAAGTCCGTTTTCCAGCATGAAGTCGTAGTTTTCGGACCGCTTGTCGACGGTGGGCCAGATGGAAACGAGGAGCTCGATGTTCATCGACTGAAGCTCCTTGATCATGTCGTCTGTAGTCGCCAAGTTTCACGACGTTTCGTCAGAGCTGTATTCTTCCACCTTGATAGTAGGGCCCTTTTCAGGGGCGGATTGAGGTGAGAACGAGCCGAATTGGAGTTTGATGGCTGAGGGAGGAGGGGAAAAGTGGAATTCAGGCACAGACGCTGTCGCCGACTCCTTCCACGTTGACAACAGTCTTCGCATGGCAGACTCACCGGGGTCTTTCCAATATGTGGGGTCGAACTTCCATTCTCCTTGCTTTGGCCCTGTTTATGTCACGTCAGCTGCCTTCGGGAAGGCCTCCCATAGCCACGGAATCGCACAACGGGACCTACAATGAAAGAAGTCCACCACGATGACATCAAGCGGCAAATTGCGTTTCCGGTACTCTCGTGCAACATCCAAAAGTTCTTCCTGGGTCTGATATCGTAACTTGCATTGCCAGAAACCGAGTCCGTATTCCGGCATCATTGGCACTTTCCCGGTGACATCTGCGTAAGCTTCGACAATCTGGGTGGGAGTGTCACAAGCCACAATCCAATAATCCAGCACCCTCGTGGAATAGGCCTCGAAGCTCATCGTGTTCTTCCCCAAGACAGCTCTGCCGACGGCCGGGTTGTTCCAAAGCATGCCGTATCCGATGTTTGAGAGCATGAAAGGAACCGTGGCTTGAGAATTGCGCTGTGCCATTTCGAGGTCAAGTCCCTTGAGGTCGAGAAATGGTTGCTGGTACTGGCCCATGCCATAGATCTTCTCATTTCGATCAACAGATTCCAACCGGTAGGTCAGATGGTAGTCGCCGCCAAGCAATGGCTTGAATTCCCGTGCCTCGATCATCAGAGCGCTGCACTTTGGATCCTCAACATCGGAGCGGTTGCGCTGGTACTCCTCCAGCAGTCGGTCGCCTTTAGCATTCCTGATGATGATCTTGCCACGGGAAGAAATCGTGGCACAAATATTGCCATTGCTGATGGATGCATGCCCGTCACGCATCGAAATGGAGACATCGGTCTTGGGAGGTGTGACCGTCAAAGCCCAGTTTTCCGACGGAAGTGTATGAAACTTGGTGGCACGAACCCGAAGGGCGTTCGGACCCCACGCTTCGATCTGGACACGCTCAGAATCGTAGGTATAGTGCAGAGTGTCGTCCTTGGAGAGTAACATGGTTGGGGCTTTCCTCGCAGCAGGCTATCTCAATGACTCTGGGCGTGACACGCAAGGCACGAGTCAATCTTCAGACCTTGACCTTGGAGCTTTGAAGAATGTTGCTGAGGTTCCCCGCCAGATCCCAAGCTAAAAGGGAGGGTTGTAGATTTCCTACCGCGTGGGCGTGGCTATGCAGTGCAAAAAGTTGCCTGATCAGCCACGGAACTTCTCGAATCAGTCATCCCGCCCGGCTGAATTGCGGAGATGGGTCATTGATATCAGGCACATTTCGGCTGCCCATCAGTTCCGGGCCAGATCATCCTTACCGTTTGCGATGGTGCTCTTCTTGTTTGGTGTCTCTTGGTGCAGTCTCTTGGTGCACTTCCCGTTGTCGATGCATAACACTAAATTGTGAGCTACTAAAAGGGTGGGAGAGACGCGCACAAGCGGCTGAACATATGCGCCGAGACACCGCGCCGACGACCCAAACCCAGGGTGGACAGTCCATTGAAGCAAGAGCTGGGTCATTGACCTCCAGCATCATAAGCCTGATCGAGTACGGAGGCATGCTGCCAGTGTGATTATCCCACAATCACACATACGAGGTTGAAGAGAGTTTTTATCCGACGGGGAAACTCCAAACCCCGGAATCACGTGCTCATATCAGCCTGATATTTCATCTGCGGTCACGTGTCAGGCTGACACAATTTCTTGTCCCCAAGTGCCCTATACACATGGTACACATCTTCCCTAACCCGCCGTGTATCTCAAGCCAAAACATCCATTCCAACTGCCGATCGAAAGTAGCAAACTCATCATGGCTTGCTCCTGACCGTCAAATCCGCAAGTACATCCGCCGTCGTCCCTCCCCTCTTCGTTTCAGCAACCTGGAACGCACTTCCTTCACCTCCCATATCCAATCCCTTCGCAGCCCGCTCATAAGCTTCATCGCTCCGATCCGTCAAGATCTTCAGCTCCTCTTCGCTCAGGATCGGTCTCCTCTTTTTGTGTTTTTCCTGTCCCTCCTTCTCATCTTCCTCTAAATGCGGGACGTCGTAGTTCTCGAAGTCGTCGTTGACAAGCGCGCCTTTGATGTCGTCGGCATCGACGCTGGACGAAAGAAGAGATCTGAATTTGCCCTTTTGAATGACCAGTTTCTCGAGTTTCCTTTTTGTATCGGCTTTGAGCAGCAGTGTCTCCTCTACGGTTCCCCTGGTCGCAAGGCGGTAAACAATGACAGGCCTCGTCTGACCGATACGATGTGCACGATCCATCGCTTGCAAGTCCTGTTGCGGGTTCCAGTCTGAGTCGAAGAGAATCACTGTGTCTGCTGCAGTCAGATTGATCCCTTGCCCGCCGGCTCGGGTCGTCAAGAGGAACAAATTGTAAGACTTGTCCGTGTTGAAGTTGGTTATTTGCTCGTAGCGCTCCTCTTGGGCCACCGAGCCATCAATTCGACACGCCTTCCAACCGCGCAGCTCCACCGCGTATGTTTCCAATATGTCCAGGGTATTTTTGAATTGGCTGAAGATGAGAACTTTATGCCCCAATTCGAAGAGTCGCGGAAGAAGCGTGTCGAGCACAAGAATTTTCCCCGAGGCTGTAACCAGGCTTTCATCTACGTGAGGGTACTCGCCTGATTGCTCCTCAGCTGCCGTACTTGGCTTCCATGGCCAATAGAAGTTGTGCGGACTGTTGCACGCGAGGCGCGCTTGCATCAGGGGATTCTGCAATTTCTTGGAGGCAATCTCTTTCTTTGCAAGCTTGAATGTCTGGGCTCTTTCGAGCTCTTCGGCTTCCTCAGAGGAGATATCTTGTGAACCCGGCGACGGGGATGCGCGATCCAGGTTGATGTCTTCTTCACCTTGTTCAATTCGGCGAAGGCGAGCATTGAATTCCCGGTCCGTTACATCTCGATAGCTTGTGCGTGCTGCTTTGCGGCCCCGTCGCACCGAGCCAGTGGAAACAACAGAAGCTGGTGTTGAGTCACGGCTTGGCTTCAAGCTCTTCGCAGGGGTACCGCGCCCGCTGGTAGCTGCTTTGCGCTTGAGGGAAACGGTCCGGCTTCTGGCCTCGATGCGTTCGACAGCCTTTTCTTCCAGATACGACCTGCTCGTGCCCGCTAAAATCTCCCGGTACAGTTCCTTCTGCTCGGAGGTCAAAGGTGCATAGAGGATGTACTCTCGTTTCTTAGGAAGGTCTGACTCAACGTCCGCTTTGACTCTCCGGAGCAGGAATGGCTTTAAAATGGCATGCATGGTCGACACGAGATTATTTCTTCGGCTCAACGTTTTCTGATCGGCCCCCTTGTTCCCTTCCAACACACTCGAAAAGTCGAACCACCGCTCAAAGCTGTCGAGATCGTTGAAAACTTCGGGAAGCAAGAAGTGCAGGAGTGACCAAAGTTCGGCGATATTGTTCTGGAGAGGTGTGCCTGTAATCAGAAGTCGATTGGCAGAGTTGTATGTCATCAACTCTTTGATCAGTTTGCAATTCATGTTCTTCAGACGATGTCCCTCATCCACGATGATGTATTTCCATTGATAGGTCGCCAGAAACTTCCGGTCATTCATGCAAATCTCGTAGCTGGTGACGACGATTGGAAATTCGTACTTGAACTGATCTTGCATCTTCATCTTTTTCCGCCTCATCATCTCGCGCTCGTCCTTGGTTCCATGGTAGAGGACCGTGTTAATGCTCGGAGTCCAATGTTTGAACTCTTCGACCCAATTGCGCACGGTACTCAGAGGAGCCGCGATCAAGAAGGGTCCCGAGATGTTGTTGTCTTTGAAGAAGGCAATCAATGAGATGGCTTGCAACGTCTTCCCAAGACCCATCTCGTCGGCCAAGATGCCAGAAAGACCGTTCATCCAGAGCGATTTCAACCACTCGAGGCCTTCAAGTTGATAGTGCTTCATTTTCCCGCCAGTCACTACGGAAGGCTGCTCGGTTGCGACAAGATCATGGGCCCCGAGGCCCTCACCTTCATATTCGTCAGCGGCTTCTGCCAGCGCTTCTTGGACGGTTGGACCCTCCTCGGAAGTCTTAATAGCCCCCGAATCGAAGTAATCAGTGATGCTCTTCCTCGCAACGTTGGCCTTCTTAGACTGTCGTCCCCGACCCCGGGTGGCCTTCTTCTCGTCTACCTCCTCAGCATCTGTCGGTTCCTCGTCTTGAGCACGTCTCCTTGCGGACTTTCTTGTAGGGCCTTTCGACTCAGCAGACTTGGCCGCTTCATGCTTCTGTTTCGCTGCGGCCCGCCGAGCCTGCTCCTGGTTGCGCTTCTGCTCTTGCTTCATTTTGTCTGCCATGATCGCAACGAAGACTGAGCTTGTCTTGAGGAGGTTCGTGAGTGCCCGTGACTTGTGGTCCATCTCCTCAACATCATCGCCATCCATCTCCATTTTATTTGCACCTTGATCTTTCTTGTCTCCGTCAGCCTCTGTTTTGATCTCCGAGGGACTGCCGTTGAGTGGCGAAGAGGGCGGGCTGCTTTTATCAGAAGACATTGCTGGTGTCGTTGGCTCTGAGCTTGCAGAACTCGTCGCCATTACTGTCAACTTGCGGGAGGTGAAGGGGTTGCTGCTATCCAACTGAAGATCTCCTGCGCAATGACTCTCAGCAAACGCAGCAATGGAGGGGGATCAAACAGAAATAATATTAGTCTACATGTACCATACAATCGATATGAAGAGAAAACGAGAGTACTGCTGACCTGACGGGTTCCGTCCAGGCAACAATCTGGTTCTTCGATCTAATCCCATCTGAATTGGCCCCTTTGCTAGCAAATATGGTGTCGTCACGAAGGGCGGAAAGACACGCTTTGTCGCGATCCACTATACGCGTCCGAGTACGCGTTGATCGGCGCTAACATCTTGATTACTCAAATGCTTCACGGCAGGTCTTCTGTTCACTGGGTTCGCAATATAGTTGAACAGATTTTTATGGGTATTTCCTTGATAAAACAACTTTACTACTCAATGTCATAATCCCATCATCAACCCTGTATTCGTAGGAACCCAGCACATATATCAAAACACTTCAATATCTTAGCCTCTCATGCCGCCACTGTTGCCATTGAATTGGCACCTCTTCCGGTCAAGCGAGTGCGTTGACGCTCTGGACGACGTAATGTGTATCTGCAACTTCATGTTAGCGGGTCACAAAATCCAATAAGTAGACAACATACTTCGCGAACGCTCTGGCAAGCGCCTTCTTGCAGCTCAGCTTTTGGCTCCCAACAAATGAATCGACAGTCACCGCAATCGCACGATCAATATCTTGCGAAGAGCAGAAATCCGACAGTCTCATTTTGCAGAATGCTTCTGCAATTCTCATGATTGCTTCAAGGTGACGGACCTGCAAAGGGAGTCAGCCAAAAACCGTAATGAATTTGCATCCCAATGACTTACCGTGATAGGGTATGCGCCCGTGGCGAGAGATTCCCTTCGCATGTCTGCGAACAGCCTGGCTACTTTATCTTGATCGATCTGATAGAGCTTTGGCCGGCACTTTTCCCGGGCATACAGGATATACTTGCGGAGCAACTCTTGCGGAATGGCTCCCTCTTGTCGTGGTTCGCCATTGTTGACTGCATTCTCCCGTTCGGTTTCCATAGCGGCAGTATCTCCGGCATCGGTCTCGAGTCTCGCGGGATGCGCTCGTCCATGACTGTTGACCACAAAGTTTGCCAGCCGCTCGTCTTCAGCGGGATCAACAGTATCTCGAACCACGCATAAAATGTCGAAACGAGACAAGATCGGCTCCGTGAGCTCGACGTTTTGGCTGAATGGGATGGTGCTATTGTATCGCCCTCCACTGGGATTGGCTGCGGCGACGATGGCACAGCGTGCTTGCAGAGTGGTAACAATTCCCGCCTTGCTGATCGAGATGGTTTGTTGTTCCATGGCCTCGTGAATAGAAGTTCGATCGGCATCGTTCATCTTGTCGAACTCGTCAATCAGGCAGGTTCCTCGATCGGCCAGGACAAGAGCACCGCCTTCAAGTCCCCATTCTTGTGTGAGAGGATCCTTGCGAACAGACGCAGTCAAACCGACGGCAGAAGCGCCCTGGCCCGTAGCAAAGACAGCCCGATGAGCCGTCTTCTCAATATACTTCAACACTTGAGACTTGGCTGTACCAGGGTCACCGAGCAGGAGGACATTGATATCACCACGGATCTTGTGTTTGCCTTGGGCTTCTTTGCTCACCCCGCCGAAGAGAGACAGCGCAACTGCCGTCTTGATATCCCGGTGTCCATAGATTGAAGGGGCAATCGAATCGACAATCTTTTCAACGATGTTGGGGTCTTTTGAAAGGGCTCGGATCTGTCGTTCGTCCTCCTCTGTCAGTCGAAAGCCAGCGAGCTGATCGTGAGTCTTGATGATGTGGTTGGCTTCGAGCATAGTGGCAAACACAGGAAAGCCATTCTTATTGTTGAGCTGGCCACTGTAGTTATTACGATAAATCGCAGTCACTTCAACTTCCTCACCGGGTTTCGCCTTGTCGATCAAGTCCGCAAGAAGAATGACTTCTCGATGTCGTGGCAGACGGCCCGCTGGAACGGTCCCAGGAGACTCCTGCAAAGTCAATTTCTGATAATTCCGGTAGACGGTCTTTTCACTATTCAGCGTGAAAGGCCCCCTAGACTGGCAGTTCTGGCAGAAGGTTAACTTGACTTCGGTTGATGTTGACTCCTGGGCGAATGGTCCAAGAGTTACACCGCACTTCTGACAAGTAAATTTGACCATCTGAAGTTGTGGGAAGACACCAGTTCGTCTGGTAACTACTCCAGAGACCCGCACAAGACAATTGAGGTGCGACTGCCGTAGTTGCCGCAAAGTATATTGAACTGGCAGATCAGAAATTCGAACATGAATCTCCGGATGAATCAGCTCATAGTTTGGATAGTGTAGTCGGACCACCTCAAAGGCGGCTTTGTCGAAGATCTTGAGCATCTCCGACGGAGCATTGGCTAGAAAGTACGCCAGAATAGCTTTCGTAGAGGCCAGGTGATCGTAGGAGACTTCCAGCGACTCGGAGTTGACTTCTCCCAATGTGCGAATGCGGGTGCCGTACACCGATGTGCCGTTGGCATCGATGTACTCGGTAAGGAATGACTTGAACTCGCGAGCAATGGTCTTCATAACTGAGGGTTCGGTGACCCACTCGGTGATGTTGGATGCTTTAACGTCTTGCAACGTCTCCAAGGAAAGTTCTTCCTCCATGATATTTTCATCGAGATCCATGTCGTCTTGATCCTCGTCATAGTGATGGCGGCGTCTTCGTGGTTGCTTGGTTAAATCGATCCCAGCATCGTCGTCGTCGTCGTCCGGCATGAATGCTGCCGGCATGCGGCGTCTCCGAGCCAGCTCACGGTCACGTTTGTTGAGACGTGCTTCCAATTGACGTCGGGAGGCCAGATCGAGGTCATCATAGTCACCTTCGTCATCGATCATTCGTCCTTGATACGTCTCCTGATCGCGGCGCTCGCGCTCATCATTCATGAAGTTGTCTCCAAATAGGTCTATTCCATCTTCGTCTTCAGCCATCTCATCGGCGTCGTCAATGTCGCCAATGAGGTCGTCCTCCGTTTGCAGTTCATCATCCCCAAGATCATCATCGTTCTCGTTCGTAGGGAGCAAAGGCGGAGAGGAAGGCAGAGCTAACGAAGTTAGATTCCTAGATTCGGAGAGCGAACATTAAACTTACCAGCTGGTGATGAAGACATGATCTCGTCCTCTTCATCGCGAGCCCTCTTCCGCCTGCCGGCATTGCTTGGGCCTCCTCGGTTTGCAGCGGACATGCTGGGTCGAAGCGGTGAACTTGAAAAAGTCAGCCTTCATGATATAGTCGAGGAACAATTTTAGGCACTGTTTATCAGCATACCTCATTTTCTGGCGAGTCTGTGAAGAGATGAACCGTTGTAGTCTAGCATGGAAGGGGTTGAGTTGAGTAGGGAGCGCCGCAGTTCTTAAAACCACTTTACGCGCGAGGACGCGCTCGACGAAACACGCTAAGACTCTATAAAGTGGAGCATTGAGGTCATCTCGACTCCGAGTCCGTGGGAGTAGTACAAGGTAGTTGTTCCTCATGCGATTTTCAAATGGGCAATTCTTCGCTATTTTTCTAACTGGCATTCTACATCACGACAATGGAGACCGTACCTAAACTAGATGAAGTCAAGCAAACGCAAGACTCGCAAACCGCATCCGAGTTGGTAGCCCGATTAACAGGTTGTCGGTTCTCGTGGATACTGACAGTTCCAGTTTCATCGATCAACAACTAGCCCTCGAGGCTGATGCCCGAGAGGTGCTTCCATATGTATGATTCTCGCCCTCCTAATTCCACGAGGCCACTGTCAGACCGCTAATGCTGCCCACAGAAATTCGACAAATGTACCAACATTCTCGGGCCCTTGCGCCAGAACGTCTTTGCCTGCCTGACATGCAACCCTCCACCCGCTTCCGCAGCGCAAGTGTACACGCCCGCCGGAGTCTGCTACGCTTGCTCCATCTCGTGCCACGGCGAACACACCCTCGTTGAACTGTTCGCCCGGCGTGATTTCGTCTGCGACTGTGGCACGAGTCGCTTGCCGTCGACTTCGTCCTGCACTTTGCGATTAGATCCCGTGACAGGGAATCGAGGAGTTCATTCGCAGGAACCTCACAAGGGAAATCATTACAACCACAACTTCCAAAATCGATTCTGTGCGTGCGGTGAGGAGTATGACGCAGAAACGGAGAAAGGGACGATGTTTCAATGTTTGGGGTTAGGGACTGTTGACAGTGGTGGCTGCGGGGAGGACTGGTACCACCCCGAATGCCTGATGGGGTTGCCGAGAGATTGGTACAAGCCAGAGGACTCGAAACAAGAGGCGCAAGAAGACATACAGAAAGATCAGAAGGCAGAAGGCCAAGAGGCAGAAGAAGCCAGCCACCCAGTCCCGCCAGGCTTCCCGAGCGAAGATGACTTTGAAGCCATTATATGCTACAAGTGCGTGGAATCCAATCCTTGGATCAAGAAATACGCTGGTACACAGGGCTTTTTACCGGCTGTGTTTAAGAAAAACGCCCAGACAGCTACGGCGAATGAGACATCTGAAGTGGCCGCGGATGGCGCGGCCACATCCAAATCGGCGACCGCGTCTGTTTCCCTCAAGCGCAAAGCTCCGACGACGACATCCAAGCCGGACCACCCAGCCCGTCGAAGCGCGTTAAGAACGAAGACGAAGCAAACCAGTCACCACCAGAGGTTGTTCCAACCACCACCACCACCGAGACACTTGCCAACGACGTCCACCCCACAAATCCCACCGACACAGAAACCATGCCACAACTCAAACGCGCGCACGAATACCTCCCCAGCCCAGCCCCGACGGGGACTTTCTCGCTCTTCCTGCGGCCAGATTTCCGCGACCACCTGTGCCACTGCCCACAGTGCTACCCAGACCTGATCCCGCACCCCCAGCTGCTCGAGGAGGAAGACACGTACGAACCCTCGCTATCATCTGAGGGCTCGTCGCAGGAGGACGGGGCCCGCGGTGGCGGCCACTCACGATCTTCGCGCGCTTCGCTCCTGGAGCGGGGTGAAGCCGCCCTCTCGAACATGGACCGCGTCCGCGCCATCGAGGGCGTCATGGTCTACAACCACCTGCGCGACAAAGTGAAAGAGTTCCTCAAGCCCTACGCGGAGAGCGGCCAGGCCGTCAGCGCCGAGGACATCAAAGCATACTTTGAGAAGCTGAGAGGCGACGAGGCGGCCATTAAAGAGGCCAAGGAAAGGGACGGCAGGTCCAACGGCCACAGTGGAGGGGACGGTGGGGGCGAAGCCGACGGGAACACGAGGAGAGAACAGTCCGGGTATTGAAAAAGACGGACCGTCCGTGTCTTTGCGATTGGCGCTTTGGATAAAATGCTGGCTGCCAGGCGAGAGAGAGACGTGGTATAGGGGCAGACGTGCCAACGACAACTACATCAGCGACGAAACACTGGAGAATCGACAAAGCCCGGCCGCGATTTCTTAACCGTCGTGGGGAGCGAGGGCGAGAGAAAACAAAAAGCCTATCCTGAAAAAAGCTCCTTTTGTATTGCTATTTGCATGCTCACATCAATACAAGCGATCGTCGCTGTGTCAATTACATCTGAACACGTCGATGAATGGTTTTGAGCCGTGAAGTTCTCTCAGTTATGAAGCCCTTTTAGACTAATTGTTCCACACGCATTGCTTCCTCAGCTGCCCTTTTGTCGCCCTTCGTTGCTGATTTCAATGCTTCGTAAGCTTCTGTCGTTTCTAATTTCTCCTCAGGACCAGCCTCACCCGATTCGACTAAGAAATGCTAAATTTCCTCAATGTTGAGCGAGAGCCAATATGTTGAATGATAGTGGTGGTCTCCTGCTCTGAATGCCTTGCGGTCGTTGCTCGCAAAACGGACATCGATTTCCTGGCCTCCGATCTGGACCTGTTTCAGGTTGATTCTGAAGTATCGGCATTCGCTTCCTCCGTAGCAAGCCTTGCAAGTCTTTCTCGCGTTTTTCTGTACGGGCCTCTGGGTCCTCTCTTTTTGCCACGTTTCTTCTGACTGGTGCTCTTTTCCTGCGATGTCTTTTCTGGGGGAGTTATCACGGATGTCTGTTCGCTCGTCGTGCTGCGGTCCGCTTGGGCATTCGAAGAAAGCCGGGGCTGGTGCTGAGCAAGCCCAGCTTCTTGTCCATCAGCTATATCATTCACAGTGCCCTGAGGAGGGTCCTGGCTCTGTGCTGATGGCGGAGAGGCTTTCCGGCTACGAGTGTGAAAGGGGTGTTCTATTCTGCCTTCGCGCTGCCCTTGTTTATCCTTCGACAGTACGTCCGGCTTTGCAGGACAGAAAACGGCTGGATTCGACAGCGAGCTCAGGATGTGAGAGAGGTCTGATTGCGAAGAAAGATTGGCGTATTGGTCAGGCACCTTGCCCCTCATGCTGTCCGTCATCGGTCCTCGGAGTCGCACCTGGAACTCTTCCAAGTCCTCGTTTTCGGAAATTGGAGAATATGATGGTGAACGTAGGGGTCGTGGCTTCATACTTTCTACGGGTATGGTATCCTTCGTGGTTCCTGTTGTTTTTCTTGTTAATTCGATGCTGGATATTATGTGCTTGGCTTTGCTGAGAGTATCGGTCTCACTTGCCGACATTCGATGCGCGGTGGGAAGCTTGTGAAATCTGTTTGCTTCGGTGTGTAGCTGGTTGATATCACTGTTCCAATCCTGTAGGATAGCTTTAGAAGAACCCTCTGACGCCACGTTTATCAGCATTCGTTGCACCTTGCTAATATCCTGACGAATATCTGACTGGGAAGGCTTTCGCTTTGAACTATCAGATTCTGCGGGCTGACAACTGACTGAAGGACGAGCTTCGGAGCTCATGAAAGTGATCTCGAACGTAGCACTGTTCGGCGGTCTGCCCACATCCTTCACCGTCGGACCCTTGCTGAACTCAGATGTGTTAGGACTGAATACCTGGGTGCTGAGAGATGAAGGCCGAGAAGGCTTCTCGAGTCCGTTGAGAGACACTGCCGTAGTATCTCCAGCCTTTGGAGGGGATAGGTGCTGAGTGCAATCCATAGGGCTCAGGTTCTTTCTCAAGATCCTGGCCACCCCGTTCTTATTTTGTATCCTGAGAATTAGGCGCTGAGGATTTGATGTAATCCCAGTGGGGGGACGTGCTTCTGACGACTGTGTGGCAAGCTGTCGACAAGTGTCACGGCCCGCTGAATCCCGAAAGTGCTTTCCGGCCTGGGGGACACTTGGTTGGATTTCCCCGTCGAGGTCTCGTGCATTGAAAAATGTGCCTCCAGGAGTATTCAGAAATTCACCGTCTTTTGTGAAGATAGACCGCGGATGGGGTGATATCCTCACCATCAGGTTCGGATTCAAATCGAGTAGGGCACTCTCTAATGGGGGGCGATGTTGAGTTGGATGGACCAGACTGATCGGAGCCGTGGGTACTGTGCTCCGAATTCCCGTCATCTTATTCTTGACCAAATTTTGTCTAGACTGCGGGCGTCTTTGACTGCACTGTGCTCCAGGGGTTTGGTCGGCTTCTGAGAAGGAAGAGTATCCTGAATCGTTGTGGAGCTGATTGTTCAACAGGGCGGGATGACTCGTTGTGCCCGGGACATGTCTGCAGAGTCCGCCAATTTGCGCATCTGAAGGATCTGGCAGCCACGTTCCCAACAATTCTGTCGCAATGCCACGACTTGACAGGAAGTGTTTTGCCAAGCTAACCTCAGACTGGAAGGCCAACTCATGGTTGCTCGCATATACCATGTAGCCGACATATTCATTGAATATACCGGCATCGATGGAGGAGGGTGGTTGGAGAGTTCCGGGATCTTCGACGGTGGCATTGGAACAGTAATTCCATATCTCTTCCACCGAAGCTGGATGCAGAATCCTCATGCCCACCGCTTTCTGAATTTGGCCCGCTTCATGTTCCGTCAAACCCAGAAGCTTTGGCACTATTTTTGAGGGATAGTTTGCTGAAAGTGCTTTATAGATGTGAGACTGCAAAGACAGCGGAAGCATGGTCCATGTGACATCGTTGTTGACCTGTAAAATATCAGTTAGCATGATGCTTGGAGGATTGGATTTGGAGCAGATTACGGACCTCCGAGGCGGTGCTTGGAACCTTTGCACTATTTGGCCCATTCGCAATGGGTCCGACAGGTGCTCCGGTATTGTTCTCCGTTGTAACGGGTTTGATCGTTTCCTGCTTTGTTTGCGGTATGTCTTCTTCAGAGGAACTGCTGCCAGCTAAGCTGATACGAAGGCCCTCGGTTGAAAGAAAATTCAGCGACGGACGGAGAGTTAGCAACTCCTGTGATCTTTCTGGGTTCTTTGCAGCCGACACATTGACAGATGTCAGTGGAAGCGAAGGGAAGGCTGCTGGAGGGTTGTTTGGATTGAAGGCGACAATCTGATCTTTGAGCATCGCTGGAAAAGCTGGCTTGGTGCCGTTGCGACTTGCAGGTCCGACGTGCACTTCATCTTCGAAGCGATTGGGCACCGTGACACATTTTCTCAGTTGCATGGTTGCATATCAATAAATGCCCTATGATATGAAAGAGAGATCGATAGGGAAAAACACGTGAGCAATCTCAGCTCGATAAAGGAGTGTGGTGTGAACACGTGAGGGAAGGTAAATACCCAAGACAAAGGAGGACAGAAGACAAAAGTAGTTTGGCGGTGAAAGGATAGGTGTCAACTGTTGTGCCAGACCCAGGGGGTGTGTGAAGAGCTGGATGGTGATGCAATTGCCAGTGAAGCGCTTGCCACTGAGGGAGGCGCCTTCAATTAGTTCTTTCTCACTGGAGGCTTCAAGACGGGAGAGTGCGACCTCCCGAGCCTACAAGAAGAAGTAACTCGATAGTGAATAGCTCGTTGGCTGTTGGCGGTGGTGACCTCCTCAATGCTGACCTCCATATTTAGATAGTGATGTTCCATTTCTCGCTGTGCCTGTTGAGCGATTCCGCTCGACCACCCTTCATGTGGGTGACACTTTGCTTGCGTAGCGGTTAAGGCGGAAGCGTAGCGGTTTTATCTTAGGGTTGAAATTCACCCCAGAATATCCGTATGGAATGAGCATTGCCAGACAGTTGATCAAGCAGGTTGAAGGCATCCTCAGCTCGGCGGTCATCTTCAGAAGGGGCAGCCTCGCCACATTTCATGTCGGGGATTGTAGGCTTGATCCAGTGTCTAATCAATAGGACCCAAGGCTGTCCACAAACGGGGCCACTCCTTCTCGAACACGAGAACCATACAGGTGCTCGGAATCGCACTCCATGGTTTCGTCGGAGTCGTAGAAATCATCCAGGTTCCGCTTGCCGAGTGTTTTCGGTCGAGGCGCAGCATCGGGACCGTGCGTCGATTTGCCAGCACTTGAGTCGGAGACCTGACGTTCGGCTCTGGTGATGGCCTGCAGATCTAGGAGGACGTTCTTCATTTCATCTGATAAAACAATGCAGAAGCGCTGGGACTGGATGATATGAATGGCGGCGATTGCATCTACTCCGTAAACAATCATCAAGTATGCTGCGACCAGTAACGGAGATCGCTCATTTCCCGACTCGCAAAAGACCAGAACCTTGCCGCGGATGTCGTCAAGGTGCTGGGCCGGGGTGCTGACGCACGAGGCCTCGAGATGGTCATTTATCGCTCGGACTGTCGACTTAACAAGTGGAATGAAATCGTGTGGACGATCGAAATCTAAAGTTAAAGTGGCTCGTCCTGCGCTCGAGGGAAAGCTTGCAGGATCGAGGAAACTCGGTCTTGTCTGCAGCGATCTGAGAGAGCGGACTGCCACAAGGAGGGTGATGCCTGCCTGCTTCACAAATACAGGGTCTTTGGCAGAACTGCTTGGACCCAGCAGCAAGAACGGGAGGATACTCTGGGCACTCCTGCGCATCTCGTATTGCCATATGAGCAACGAGTGGTTCAGGTCCAGCTTTTGACAAGCGACTAACGCAGCCAGGAAATCCGGATTGCCATAGTGTGTGGAGAGTTGGGTAAATGGAGACACATGAACTCTGAAAGAGGGCTTCCCATTGTGGTACTCGAGGTCAGGTGGAGGCACGAAGACTTTAGGAGCCCCCAGCTGTCGTTTATCGCTGTAATCCTGAGTCGCAAAATAGAGACCCCGGTTTGGATGCCAGGAAGTATCTGGTCTGCGTTCGGTGTTGGGAAACATTGTAGGCTTGAAGCAAGCGAAACAGTGTTGGACCGATGCTCTGGTTGCAGCTGAATATGGATCGAGTTAGTGTCCACAAGCTTGTTTGCAGTCGACGGTGTGATGATGTTACAGATTAGCAAGGTAGAGGCCTGTTGGAATTCAGAAGGTGGTTGCCACCAATGCAGGAGCAGCCATTCTTAAAGGATGGTTTGAATCACACCAGCGAAGCTCTTCAGAGGTCTCCTTTTGCAGTCCTCTGGGGTTCAGCTCCGTATCTAAGGAAAAGTGGAGGAGCAGTGTTGAATTATAGTAAGCAGCAGTGGTGTATCAGATACACAGTCGCCGACGTAGAGGGTGCTGAGGCTGGGATTTCTGATGGCCATGGTTTGAGGTGCGGTCGCCAGATGTCATTGTGAAGCGACGTGAAAGCCAAATTGTTGCCGCCTGCCGAGGATCCAGAAGGCTGCCACAATTCGCGGACCACCACCACCACCACTTCTACGGATGGCATCAAAGACGTTTCAAAACAGACAAACTACAGCTAGTCTTATCAAGTGTTCCCTCCTGTGTGAAATGAGTTGATTAAACAGGTATATTTCCTTTTGGGGATGAGAGTGGTAGTGTACAGTATGGCAGCACAACAGGACGAGTCTGCTACCGATTTATCTTCATCGTCTCGTTATGCATCCCACCAACAAGGTAGCCATTCCGTCCGCATTATTGGCCCTTATTCTTGGACTTTGCGTTCCCACTATCTCTTTTCGGCTGCGACAGGGCCTTCTGTTCAAGTTGTTGTTTGTCGCGTTTGAATTGTCTTTGTATTTGCCATATCGCCCTCTCCACCTCACCACTCAGCTCTGGCACTCTTGTCACCTTGGCGACAAGGTTGTGACTGTCTGCTGGAAGGATGATTTGTTCGGGCGGCGCACTGCCGTCTAGGACCTGGCTTCGTGTGATAAACGTGAAATCCGGTGCATCAGGTGCGACCTGCTCATACAGGTCTTCAATCTCGGGAGGTGAAACTGGCCGGAAAAGTCGGTTGTCCAGGATAAAGTCCAAATGATCTGAACCTTTCAAAGCTGGCGGCCGGTCAGCGAGATGCGGCTTACCCAGGGACACTGCGAATTACCTTTCCAATGGGACCAACACCGGTATGCAGCATAAAAAAAGGGAAAATTGGGTATTCTAGAGAGCGTCAGTTGTCATCAATGGGACCAGCAGGGCAAGACTATACACTGGCACCAAAGCAAATGGTATGCAGAGGGGCATAGCAACCATGCTTCCAATGAAACGGTTCCAATGCAGTTGCTTTCTTTCCCTCGCTAGCCTTGCCAAAACTTTTGGCACATCATCTTTATGCATGACATTGCCAGGAAAGACGACATCGAATTTCTTCCCTTGCGCAAGCTGCTCGGCCTGCAGCTTGGGGTTCGAGGGAGGAAAGCTCTTTAATCCCCATTCCTGGTAAGGTATGCGCTGCAGGCCTTGGTTACCATAGTAAACCACTGTTTTTCTCCATCCTCTATCTGCTGCTTCCCATTTGGCCCATGTTTCAGCAGCCCTCGCCGTTACTCGATCGACGATGGTCGGCTTCGCGTTCGACTTTTGGACGCCGCGTTGACAAAAGACGAGTGCTTGTCGCGTGGTGAGAGGCAGGAGAAAGATTCGCATAGCAGCGACGACTGCAGCGTGAAGGATGGGGAAACGGGGACTGCGACCAATTTGCGCCGTTCAGGGAAGAGCCGATGAAATCATGGTCGAGACAGCATATTGCGAATAGAAATTTGAGCGAGCGACACCAGGAGATCTGAAGACGGGTGCCCAAAAGGATCAAATTATTCCTGTCTCGATGATGCTAATGACCGAATAGGTGCGCACGTCGAATGGGAGCTGCAATCTGGCAGGTTTGTGCATCAATGCAATTATTGAGAAAAGCAACCATTCATGAATGAATGAGCCCAAGACGGTTTTTTGTTGCCTCCGAAGCTGGTCCTCCAACGTCATGCATGGTTGAATCTCAAGCACTGATTCGCCCTAGAGCCGTCCGAGCCTTAAGTTGGCGAGGCACTTACCTAGCACGCCTACCTAGGCACCAAGGCGCCCCCATTCGCCAAGTGGGCCACTGCACTAGGCTTACTCCAAGTTCCCTCAGTGATGAATGATCAACCGACTAACTAGCTCATACTCCCCATATGGCATATGGCGCAGCGCAACATTACCCAATATTTCTCCTTCCGTGTACAGAGCCTCAGAGCACTCTCTCTTTAATCCTGTTGCAGCCACTACAACAGAACAGATCTTGATGGAGTATTGATACGGCCTCCGGGAGATTCACGAAGCGGATTCCCGCAGCCGCCCCCCCCTCGACATGAGCTTCCGCAACCGCCGGCATTGAATCTCTCCTCTCGAGGGAGCACCTAAATTTCTGGGTTCTCCTGGGCCTCTAGCCGATCAGCAACATGGCCGCTGAAGCGGGCTTTCCGTGGCAGGCGCCGTCTAGAGATCCCGAAAAGCCCTCAATCATCATACCAGAGAACCATAATGTTGCTCCACCGCATCCAACCAAGCAAGAGCAAGTTCCAACATCCCCTACGACGACTGCGGCATTGCATCAGCAATCCCAGCCTCGGAAGAATATCAACACGCAAGGGAAGCATCGGCATGGTTCGATAAAAGCGCCTCCGCGAGCGGGCATCACGACTGCGCTCAACACTCCATCGGATTCCGCTAGAGTCAAACAGACGTCTCCCCTTCCAGTGCGAACTATTCCCCGTGGGTCACTGTCTTGCTCCATCAGAGTCTGTAGAACAAGGCTAACGCTTCCGCACAGCTTGGGTCAGGGATGCCGACGAAGATGATCTGAGTGACCCCCAATTCCAAGGCCCGGACACCCCCCACGCTGCGTTGGTTGCGCAACATCACCACAGCCCGTCGACAGCAAGGAGGCCTCTTGTATCGGGCCGGCAGTCTCACGAGGAGGCCTACTCTACGCCATCGGGCAAAGCCAGAGCTCCGCGAACTTCGAGATGGATGTCCTTTGCACAGCCAAGTGCCTATCCCCGAGAGAACTTCAACAGTGAAAAGGTGGACACGGACTGGCTGAACCAGAATTTTACTGATTATTCCAAAACATGGCTTGCAGACCACGACGATGACGATGTCGAGGATGGCAGTAGCCGGTACCGTGCATTCCGCAGGAAGAGACAGGTGTGGTATAAACGCGCCCAGTTCTACATCCTGCGGAATCCATTTATTCCTCTTGCTTTCCGATTGACAGTGTTATCATTTGCCATCGTCGCTCTGGGTCTGGGCGCGTCAATATACCATGAAACCGGCAAGATCACGGTATGCATCAGACAAGCACCAAATCGGCGCAGTGCCGAATGTGTGCAACGTGTCGGTCCCACAGCTACCGATTATTATCGGGATCCTTCAGGCTTGATGGCGGTAATAGTAGACGCCATAGCCATTGTCTACACTATATACATCACCTACGACGAATACTTTTCGAAACCTCTCGGATTACGGCGTGCAAGAGCGAAAGTCCGACTGATGCTGCTTGATCTGTTCTTTATTGTGTTTCAGTCGGCAAACTTGAGCCTAAGTTTTGAATCTTTGACGGTGGATGAGGGTGCTTGCAAGACTGGCGATTCTGTGAGGACGACGGGAAGATTCGAGAGCATCTGCACGAGGGCAGAGGCCCTGAGTGGTGTGTTGTTGGTCTCACTTACAGCATGGTTGATGACATTCTCTATTAGCGTTTTGAGGCAAGTATACCCATTCCCACCCGCTCTGCACATATTGACTGACTCTTATGCAGGCTGGTAGAACGAATTGACACGAAGTGAAACGAGTTTCATGACCTAGAACTCTTACCAAAAATTCCAAAACCGTCTTGTGCAGAGTCCTCCAATGGCACAGCTTATGCTGGTGGATGGCTGCACAGCACCACCAGAGGCGCAGCATACACTTTTAGCCTTCATCGATGGTGCAATTTTGGCAATGCTCTTATACTTGCAGACTTGGGCCTTCATCGCCATAGACGGGGTCGCGCTTGAACCAACCCAAGTTACCAATCTGCTTAACCTGCTCCTCCTCCCCGGGCTTCCCGTAGCACATGTCCCACGCCTTGCCTTTCGGGTAAGAGCCGACCATCTGGAAACCACCATAATCCTCCAGTAAGCGGTGACCGACTCCAGCTGGGACGATAATAACATCCCCTTGCTCTAGAACGGGCTCCACTCGACCTTCGTTCTTCTCACCCCCAAAACAGCACTTAGCAGATCCTGAAGCGATACTGAGAACTTCATGAGTGGTCGAGTGGAAGTGTGTTTCACTATACATAGTATACCTCCATTGTGGAGAGACGACCCCGACCGATTTGAGGTGAGATTCGATGTTTGAGGGATTAGAGTCTGTGAAAGCACCGTGGTATATCATGAGGGGTTTGCCTTGTATGGAGGTGTTTGGGATGCCTTTGTAGGCGGGAATCTGATGTTTTGAGATCCGCAAGGCACTCAGCGGAGTGATGGACATATCGTCAGCTGTGAAAGGAGGACTGTGGAGGCAGGCAGTTTGTCGGACTCGAGACTTGGGAGTTGGAATGGTTCGAACCGGTAGTGCTACGCTTTGCACACAAAAGACACCATGATAGACGAATGCGAGAACGAAGGGGCAGTCTTTAGGTACATAGGGGCGGTTAATTACTAGACAGTATCAAACGGTCACGTAGTCAAGACTGTCTTTTTCTCTCTTTTCCCCATGATATTGTTATTGCGACTGCCTCAGATGCACTTTGTCGATAGTGAAATGACGTCATGGAATCCCGTTAGTCATCAGTGCTCTTTACGGAAGAAATGGATGATCCAGACCGATCAGACATTCTGCGGCCTTGCTGTTACTGCAGCCTCTCTCTTCAAACACCTGACCTACAGGACCTTCGTGTCGGCAGCGATCACAACTCACACCTCGTCCCTTGTTGTTAGCTGTCCGTGAGTTGGACTGCGCTCGAGGAATGAGATTGTTTCTCTCTTGAACTCGCAGTGACTGGATTTCACCCGCCGTCCCTGCCCTTCCGTCAAATAGCCCTCGAGTTTCCCTCACTCCGTCACTTCGCCGTCGCCCCGAGGATCGATCGGGCAAGAAGCCGTGAGGAGAAGGGATAATCCTGAGCTCGCGATTCTTTGAAAGCAAGACGGCTAGACCGACTTTCATTCGCCACCGTCATCTTTACAAGACCGTCTTCCCTCCCGACCAGGCTGCCGTACCGCGCCCTCTAAAGCCGATATCATTAGGATTTCAGTGAAGACGACCATACGCTCCCAAACATGACAACCACGACAGCGGGCACGGCCTCCAACCCCGCAATGCGGGCGCGCGACGATCTTGATTCTACGTAAGGATACCAGGACAAGAGAAGCAGAAGACCCTGTTAACTGTCAGTAGGTGGGCATATCTTGAGAAGAATGTTAACAATGTCATGACCAAGTTGCAAGAAGGTCTTGACATGAAGACATACATGTTGGCCAAGTCTCCTTTCCTTATTGGAAGGAAATAGTATTGCTGACCCGATCTCAGGGGTGTATATACCGCAGTCCACAATTTCTGTACCTCTCAGAAGGCAGCCACAAGTCAAAGCCAGGGTGGCTCGCCGGGGACCTTAACCCCCAGCCACCGTGGCGCTCATCTCCTCGGCGAAGAACTTTACACCCTCCTTGGGAAATATCTCACGGAGCATCTCCGTGATGTCTTGGTCTCGTCCGAATCACATACAGATGAAGCACTCCTGGCCTTTTACATCCGAGAATGGAAACGTTATACCGACGCTGCAAAATACAACAACCACCTCTTCAGATATCTGAATCGACACTGGGTGAAGCGAGAAATCGACGAAGGCAAGAAGAACGTCTACGATGTGTACACTCTGCACCTGGTCAAATGGAAAGACGACTTCTTCAAAGCGGTGGAGGGCAAGGTGATGGATGCGGTCTTGAGACTCGTTGAAAAGCAGCGCAATGGCGAGACTATTGATCAAATGCAGATCAAGGCCATCGTTGACTCCTTCGTATCGCTCGGCTTAGACGAGCTTGACAGCTCAAAGCCCACTCTCGACGTCTACCGCCTGTATTTCGAACGTCCCTTCATTGCCGCGACCAAGGAATATTACGTTAATGAATCTCGACGCTTTGTTGCAGAGAACAGTGTTGTTGAGTACATGAAGAAGGCCGAAGCAAGACTGGAAGAAGAGAGGGAGCGGGTGGGCCTCTACTTGCATCCCGACATTATGAAGAAACTCATGGAAACGTGCAACGAAGCCCTGATCAGCGCTCACTCCGTCTTGCTGCGGGATGAATTTCAGGTACTTCTCGACAACGAGCGTACGGAGGACCTCGCCCGAATGTACAAACTGCTGTCCAGGATTAAGGATGGACTAGACCCACTGAGGACTCGGTTTGAAATCCATGTGCGAAAAGCTGGCACTGCAGCTGTTGAGAAAGTTGCTGCCCAAGGAGACAACTTTGAACCAAAAGTCTACGTCGATGCGTTGCTCGAAATTCATGGTAAATACCAGCAACTCGTCAATGTTGCTTTTACTGGAGAGTCCGAATTTGTGCGATCGCTGGACAATGCTTGCCAGGAATTTGTCAACCACAACCAAATTTGCAAGAATAACTCTACTCGATCCCCTGAACTACTTGCCAAATACGCCGATCAACTCCTCAAGAAAGGCGCCAAGGCGGCCGACGAGTCTGAGCTTGAAGAACTCCTTGTTCAGATTATGGTCGTGTTCAAGTACATTGAGGACAAGGATGTGTTCCAAAAGTTCTACTCCCGCATGTTGGCTAAGCGTCTTGTGCACACGAGCTCTGTGTCCGACGATGCCGAAACGAGCATGATCAGCAAACTGAAGGAGGCGTGTGGTTATGAATACACGAACAAGCTTCAGAGAATGTTCCAAGACGTTCAAATTTCCAAGGATCTCAATACTGCCTACAAAGACTGGCATGACAAGATTCTCGAGGACAGTGACGAGAAGAGGACCGTCGATTCCACATTCCAAATCTTGGGAACGGGTTTCTGGCCCCTCAATGCTCCCAACACTCCGTTTGCGCCTCCTTCCGAGATCAACAAGGCTATCGAGTCCTTTACCAGGTTCTACGACCAGAAACACAATGGCCGCAAATTGACATGGCTGTGGCAGCTGTGCAAAGGTGAAATTCGGGCCAACTACATCAAGAGCCAGAAAGTCCAATACACCTTCCAAGTTTCGACGTATCAAATGGCCATCCTGCTTCTGTTCAATGACTCGGACAAGCTGGATTATTCGGAGATCAAAGAACTTACCAAGTTGACTGACGAAACGATTGAACCCGCAATTGGTATCCTGTGCAAAGCTCGTGTCCTCAACTCGTCGCCGGAGGACGGGAAACCCACAGCCGGCACCAGTTACTCGCTGAACTACAACTTCAAGAACAAGAAGGTCAAGATCAACTTGAATATTACCGTCAAATCCGAACAGAAGGTAGAGTCCGAAGATACTCATAAGACAATTGAGGAGGATCGGAAATTGTTGCTCCAGGTATGTGCTCTTCCCACCCGTGTTTCGAGTTTGGAATTTGCTAACTCTTTCAGGCTGTGATTGTTCGGATCATGAAAGGTCGGAAGAAGCTCAAGCACGTCCATCTGGTCGAGGAAGTCATCAACCAAGTCCGCAACAGATTTCCCCCCAAGATCTCCGACATCAAGAAAAACATCGACGCGCTCATGGAGAAAGACTATATTGAGCGTTTGGACAATGACGAATTGGCTTACATCGCATAAGCCATCACTTGTTGTGCCCGGCCGACTGTCTCCGAGGGCGGCGAGCTATTGGTTACCCTAGACGAATTGCGTCGTTCGGCATAGTAGACAGCTCTCTGTGTTCTTATCTCTTTTTTTTGCGAAAGCCCCGGGCAGAGAATCCTCAGCACTCAAAAAAGGGTCGAGTCAGGGCAAATGGGATGGATGGATTTTGACGGTCTGTTGACGGGGGAGCCCACTTACCATCGGAGTGGTATGGATTTCAGCATTGCGTGGGGTGCAGCGGATTGCATTGGTCTCTATCTTATTTCATCCTACGGCAATCAGTCAAGCTCCGTTGAGCGACTCTCGCGGAGAGGAGGTTTTAAGAAGACAACTGGTGGGAAATGCATTCGATCGAACGACTTCACGACGCGTGCATATTAGCCATGGGAAGTATCAATAAATTCGACAAGGGATAAATGGGTCAAAACTGCCGGAAAGAGCCTGGTGCAGAGTATCTTGGGGACAAGTCGCTTCCAGACGGCGGCGATAATGGGCTTGTGACAACGACAGTGCTGGATCTGCCGGTGGTTGGAACAAGAACGTTGGGCGCTCGCCACAGCCTGCGCGAAGAGCGCTTGAAGAGCAGTATGATGATGATAATGAAAAGAAGACTCTTATTTTGTGCCAGTCTGTCGCTCACAAATCTCATACGTTGTTATTCAGTTCCCCTGAGCTTTTCGTGTGGTTTTGTTTTGTTTTGTCTTGCTATGTTTCGCCCGATGTCTTTGTCTCTGCCGTCTCCCTTGCCCGGCTTGTTACCGTTTCCTCCTCGAGCTGGTTTGACTGGTGATAGTGAGCACTTCCTGACCCACGAAATCGCCCACGGAGACTTGTTTATTATGTGAATATTTCTGTGTGTATGTATGTACGTGTTTATGTGTGGAGTTACTGCTGTGGGTGGAGATCATGTGGATACATACATGTATACATACACAATGCCGCCGCGTCTATCCGTGTATTTATGTATGTATGTATGCTGCGTATGAGGTATCAACATCAACATCAACATCTATATTTATATCTTTAGTCGGGGCAAGTAACAGAACAAGTAGAGAAAGGGATATTACTGTTAAAACGAAAAAGGGCTCGAGGGATGTTCAAGGTGAGTAGGTAGGTAGGTGGTAGGTGGATGGATGGGCGTATATGTACCGAGTACAGGATATTAAGTCAAGCACGGGGCAGATAGGTCCATCCAGTTTCTTTCCTTCTTCTTGTCGAGGAGGCATGCCTTCTTGATATTCACTCGCTCACTCGCTTCCCTTCGGCTTAAGCGTGCTTGTTCCTCGCCACCTGATACAACCCACCTACCATACCACGCCGGTGTGTTTGAATCCAACCACAAAGCCTTCACGCCCCTGTCCGACCCTACCACTATCCTTCTTCTCTTACATCGACTGCTCGGCTTCGTCCTCCGACCAATTCCTCCTCACTCACTCACTCACTGACTCAGTCACCACCGCCTCCAGCCCCGCCCGCTCCCGGTGTGGGCTGGGACGGCCCCTTCCCCTGCTGAGATTGTTGGATGCGGTCCCGCGCCCAGGTGCCCCAGCCGCTCAGGTACGCTCCTGCGCGAGCGGCGCCCTCCCTCGCCGAAGCTTGGATTTGCGAGGCGTCGACGCGCGGGGCCCGCTCACGGAGGGATGCCGTCCAGTTCGACCCGGCCGCTGCTGTCAAAGGGCCGCCGGTGGTGGAGGAGGAGAGGGAGGAGGAGGTCGGGGGGGAAACTGGTCGGGCAGCAGCCGCCGCTTTAGGTCCCGCAGCGTCGCCTTCAGGCTGCTGCTCGACAACCATCCAACTCGAGTTCGAACTCGCGCTCGACAGAGCCACGGCCGGTTTCGTCGCCGAAGGTTCGGGGTTCTCCTTGCTTTCTCCCTCGCCACTGCTCCTGGTCATGCTGTGACTGCCGCTCGTCCTCTTCGTGGCCCGCTGCTGAGCCCGCTGTTCCCTCGCACGCTCCAACTCGGCCCAGAACCTCGCCATCCCGGCTTCCACCCTCTCACGCCCAGTCTGCAGGGTGCGGCCCAGCTGTTCTCTCCCCTCCCTCACCCGCTCGTCGAGGTGGAGATCTGCCATGCCTCGAGCAACCCGCCTCTGCAGGTCCTCGACACTTAAACCCCCGCCCGTCGGGTGCCGCGGCTCGATGATGTCGAAGATGCGGTTCCCACGCGTGAGACGGTCAAACAGCGCAAAGTTATTGGTCGACCGCCACATGGCGAGGAATTCAGGGTTAAAATCCGAAGCAGTATCTCCAGGTTCGGGGAAGCTCTCTATATTGGCGACCGAAGCCGGAATGCTGTTTTCGGACACGGATTCATGGTAGATTTGATATGCCATGCTACTGAGCAGGGACAGTATATATTCTTCGAATTGCATGCGAATGGCGTCTTCGGAGCCCGCGTAGCCCATGTTTCTTGGTCTACTCGGATTCTCTGGATCCCATGTATCCAGCACGGTCTGGGTGAGGTAGTCGATCCAACGACGATCCGCAGCACTAAGGGCGAGAGCGGCACGCAAAGAGGGAGAAGTAATTGTCATGGAGTTTGATTCGTCCAGGTTTATGAGGATGTCACTGTACTTTTCCTTCTGTTGGAGAAGGAGGCTGTTGGTGGAGCCCACAACATATGATTTTGTGTCATAGTCGGCGAGGATGTCGAGTTGTTGGAGCGGAGTATATGGGCCAAAGATTGAGCCCTAATGTAATCGACGGAGGCAGATCGTCAGCTTGCATGAAGAAAAGAAGCTGAAGGCTCGACAACGATGCCATGTATGCTCCTCTGCAGACTCACCTTCCCGAATATTTGTAACGGCAAGCCCATGAAGGCTAATACTGTAACGCACATCAGCAGCGTTCGTCGGGTGATGATCAGCAGCCCCTGAATCGAAAACATACATGAACTTCGGTCGCCGGTCCTCAAGCTCTGCGCCTTCTGCACGTTCTGTGCATACGAGTCTAGGCTCGGGTCTGCTGCGTCTTCCAGGTTTGCAATAAGGCCAGGTATGAGCGATATCAGGGCGAACTGCATCATGCACAGCCTTTCACACTTGGAGCCAAAGAAGAGCATCTGCAGCAGAAAGCACAAGGTGTAAGAACGACGGACAGTGAGCAATTGCATGGTCCACATGGTTTTTGTTTCGAGAGAGGGAGGCGGGGAACGGTATCAAGGACAGCAGATATCTCACCTTCCGCTGCAGCAAGAGGCATTTGACTAGAGCCAAAGTCTGGTGTCTAAATTCATAGATCAGTTCACGGAGGGAGAGCCCTAGGAGTATCCAAATATCAGCTCTGCGTAGACGGAGCCTCGAGTTCAAGTTGGTGTCCCGTACGTGGGAAAATCATCCACTAGCACAAGCTGCCAGAAGACGAGACCACGTCAGGTCGAGCACGTACCGAAATGGTGATCCTTCCCATCTTCATGCGTGGGCGGAACTCTAAATAGACTCTCTTGAAATTCCTGCATAGACACATGATCAGCATTCGTTCCGTAACTATTGAGGGTTCGACTGCCAGCATGTACGGCACTTACCCACCTTCAGAATCGAGATATCTGAAAAATCTCTTTCTCGCAAGTCAGCCTCTCTCAAACCCCAACGCAACACCTGCAACGTTCGCTGATAGCCGAGTAGTGATAGGCTGATGCACAGTTGGGGAGGAGTCCGACTCACTCCTGAGCAAACCACGCCGCCGTGACGATTCCCAGTCTTTCTCTCAACTCCCCCATGCCTCTCGCCGTGGGAGAGATAACGACAACAGCTTTCTGGACAGTTGACCGTGTCACGTCCGCGGAGCGACGCTTGAGTTTGTCCGCCCGGATCTGTCGCGTACAGGCGATTCCGAACAGGCTCGTGGCCGCGCTCGTTACTGCACCCGTACCGTGTGGAATCGCCTCGGAGCTCGAGGGTGTTTCGACATGGTCTGATCCCGAGCTCCGATTGTCGAGCAGCGTGAAATAGCTAAACTCCTCCGCCATAGCGTGTGCTCCATCGGACAGCGCCATGAACGGCAACAACGACCAGTCATTGAGTTTATGGAGGTTCTGGCCATCGCTGTGAATCCAGAACTCGACCTCCGGACCACTTTATTCGTCTGCTCATTAGCAAATGAAATTAATCTCTCGTATGGCATGTGCAGCTTGTTGGGGGTCGTAACGGTTTGAGAAGATAAAGACGTACCGGGCGTGGTGGAAGTCGACGACTGCGACCTGAGGCGAGATAGTTGTCATATTGGAGTTGAAAACTATCCGATTTGCATCTCAAAAGACCAGGCTGTTGGAATTTCACCACGCCTCCCAGAGGTAGAGACTAAACATATCTCTATGTCGATGGTGGACATGTAGGAAATAATATCAAGGATCCCCGTTTACGCTGAGGAATTGATGGAGTCTACAACCGGCGTCGGATTTTAGTTACTCCGGGTTAGGCGGGCTCCGCACTTGGCATCGCCGCCATGTTTGATCAACCTTGACACTTCTTCCATACAACTCGACGGCGCCATACGAGGACATCCCAAGAACACCTTGTCTCCTAGTGGTCAAGCGTCATGATTATGTTGCAGTAAGGTCATTATCAATATCTGTTTCCTCTATCACCTGCCTTCCTGCCCAGGGCGAACATGCCAGAGCGCTATCTTAAAGGGTCTTTTTGCTTTATCCATTCTTTTCCCACGGTCCTAGGTTGCATAGGGGTTCTGGTTCGGTGCCCCGATAAGGAGCATGCTCTTCCTGTCTTAATGACCGATCTGTTATTTAAAGAACCAATACCCTTAAGGTCCTCGGCTGTGTCTAGTTATCCAGGCCAGTTCGTGCCCTAACCTCCTTCTCATCCTTGACATCGAGAGGTTCAATGTTCCAGATGGTGTCGGCATACTCATTGATGCAGCGGTCTAGGCATCAGGTTAGCGTGCCGACGACAACAATATGGGGATGTGCGAAAGCTGGACATACCCGACGTGAAGAATCCCATTCTGGCCACACTCATGATCGACTTGGTGACCCAGGAGCTCTGGTCTTTGTATGATTCGTCGATGAGATCTTGCGTCTGGCAATAGCTATTGAAGTCATCGCTCACTGTACAGTCATTTCATCAGCCTATGTTCCGTGGTTTCAATTCCAAAAGGATGTCTTACCAAGATAATAATCGCCGTGCTCCACGATGGCGCTGATAAGGGCACCAAAAGCGGCCTCATCACCGAAAGTGCCCGCCTTGATGCAGTCAAACACCTTCAGAAGCTCGGGGTTGACCTGGTAGTTGCCGTAGAAGTGGTGGTGTCGCAAATCCTCCACGTCTTCGGACAGATTGCCAAACAGGAAGATGTTTTGTTCTCCAATTTCGCGAGTGATCTCAATGTTCGCACCATCGAGAGTGCCAATAATCAAACCACCATTCAGCACAAATTTCATGTTGCTGGTGCCGGAGGCCTCGGTGCCAGCGGTGGAGATATGTTCACTGATGTCCGAAGCTGGGATGATGATCTCCGCCTTGCTGACATTGTAGTCTGCCACAAAGACCACTTTGAGCAGATCGCCAACATCGGGATCCTTGTTGACCACTTCTCCGACCTTGTTGATCAGGTGAATGATGGTCTTGGCCATCCAGTAGCCTGGGGCGGCCTTGCCCCCGAAGATGGACACTTTGGGCGAAACCTTCTTGCGCTCCTCAGGGGTCATGGCCTTGATGGCTAGGTATCGATGAATCACACCGAAAATGTTGAGTTGCTGACGTTTATACTCGTGGATCCGCTTGACCTGGATGTCGAACAGGGCTTTGGGGTTGACGCTCACCCCTGTCGTCTTCAGGATATGCTGGGCAAGTCGGACCTTGTTGGCGTACTTGATCTCCGCCCACTCTTTCTTGAACGCCTTGTCCTCAGCGAACGGCTCCAACTTGTTGAGTAGCGTCAGATCCTTCAAGAATTCATAGTTTCCGATCTTCGAAGCAATCAGCTCAGAAAGACGTGGATTGGCCTGGTGCAGCCATCGTCGCGGGGTGATGCCATTGGTGACGTTGGTGAACTTGTCCGGACCATAGACTTTGACAAAATCCTTGAAAATGGTCGTCTTGATCAAATCGGAGTGGAGCTCGGCCACACCGTTGACCTTGTGAGAGCCAACAATTGCCAAGTAGGCCATCCGGACCATCTTGGGCTGTGACTCTTCAATGATGGAGACTCGGGCCAACATGTCACGGTCTTTCGGGAAGCGGCGTTCGACAGACTGGAGGAAATAGAGGTTGATGTCATATATGATCTGCTCAGTGTCCCGTCTGTTAATAGCGGTCTTTGACATGGCTAACGACAAAAACAACGGATATCCGTTGCGAGGACTGCAGTGTTCGGGCACACAGGTCCAGAGGGTCGAAGTAGAATGTCCATCTCGTCCAGGTACCCGCAGACTTGATCAAGTACGAAGAGGGAAAAGAAAGGGAGCCCACAGCCTTTCGAGGAGCTATGCTACGTACAGAGTGCATAGAAATAGGGGGGGGAGTTACTAACCTGGAGGTGGCGAGGTAAGAGGTTCTGGAAAAGCGGTACAGACCACTTCTCCAGTGCTTCCGGCAAAACAGTGTGGTTGGTATAGCCAAATGTCTTCGTGACAATGTTCCAGGCGGTATCCCATTCAAGGCCTTCCATGTCGATCAAGATTCGCTGCAGCTCGACAATGGCAAGCGTCGGATGTGTGTCGTTGAGCTGAATAGCCACCTGGTCGGGAAACTCTGACCACTCGCGCTTGGATTTCTTGAATCTGCGGACAATGTCATGCAGAGATGCAGCACACCAGAAGTATTGTTGCTTCAAGCGAAGCTCCTTACCCCTTTCAAGGTTGTCATTCGGGTACAACACAGCCGATATCGTTTCGGCGCGCTGCTCGTCGGCCACGGCACTCTCGTACTCGCCAGAGTTGAATTTAGAGAAGTCGAATTCTCCACTTGACGCCTTGCTGGACCAAAGACGCAGGTTATTCACGGTCGGAGTTCCGTATCCTGGAATGGGCACATCGTAAGCAGTCGCTGTGACGAGCTCACCATCCTGCCAGGACACAATCTGTTTTCCCTCCTCGTCTGTGAATTTGTTGACCCAGCCGTAGAACTGCACATCGACTGTAACATCGTGTCGGGGAAACTCCCAAGGGTTGAAATCGAGCCAATAATCCGGGATCTCAACCTGATAACCATTTTCAATCTCTTGCTTGAAAATGCCGTATCGGTATCGAAGGCCGTAACCCCAAGCTGCGTAGTTCAAGGAGGCCAAGCTGTCAAGGAAACATGCAGCAAGCCGACCGAGGCCTCCGTTACCCAAAGCCGCGTCGTGCTCCTGTTCGATGATGTCCTCAATGCGGAAACCGAGATCGGCGAGACCCTCTAATCCCAGTGTTAGTATGCGTAACACGGCAGGGTGGCATATGACTAACCTTTGGCTACGTCTTTCAATCCAATGTTGAGCATAGCATTGTCCAGTGCTCTGCCCATCAAGAACTCGAGGGAGAGGTCTTCCAGTCTTGTGAGCTACCATACCTCTACCACATCGTTCAAAGAACTCACAATAGATTCTCTTCTGATCGGCAAATGTCTGCCTTTGCTGGGTCTTGTTCCAATCAATGATCAGGCGGTCTCGAAACGCCAGCGCAGTCCCGGAGTATGCGGCCCTGTGTGGCGGTCAATGTGAGGAGTCGTTTGTGCAAGCAGGTTGGCAAGACGTACAGCTCGTCGCAGTTAAAGAGGGATCTCGCCAAGGTGGTCTCGATATGCTTGACACATTCTGCCTATTGATAGAGCGTCAGGACATGTTTGCCCAGTCGGAAAAAGTGTCACCACTGACCTCAAACTCTTCCTTGCTCGTGAAAGGGCGCGGAGACTGTCCAAGCTTGGGTTAGAAAGGCCGCCAGCTTCGGCAAATAGAGTCTCGGAGCTTTACAAATTTTCTCCAGCTGTTGGTGGAAAGAATGGTTAGCATTTCCGTTCCAAAGGCATTGGAGAGGAACCACTACTCACGCCTCTCGCATGTGCTCTGGAATGCTCGACTCCACGGCCTTGATGTCACCGGCTCCGAAGCCTGTGGCAGTCCTCTTGTGCTTGGGGCGAGTGAAGCCAGGGCCAACAGGACCTATCAAGGTCGAGATAGGAGCACCCGTCGAGGGTCGACGCTCCCGTGGAGATTGGGCACCAGTGGCTGCGGTGGCCATCTTGTTGGCGTGGTAGGACGAGACTGCACGGGCAAGCTAAAGGAGGGAGCGCGGAGAGATAAGAATAATACGAAGAAAAGAAGGTCGATGGCTTGAGAGTTCAAGTCGCCCCGAGAAGGGAGGTGAAAGGAGACGAGGATAGCAAAGGGAAGAATGTGAGGACAGAGGGGCAGGCAGAGGACGTGGTATAGCTCGACAGGGCAGGCAGGAAGGGGGGAGCTGGATTAATTGAAAGCCAATGGAGGGTGTGTTTTGCCTCATGGCTCAATGGTTTCCGTCATCGCAAATGCAATACGCAGAGCCGGGACCAACCTATCAACGAGCTATTTCCTACCCAGCTCCATCATTCAGCATTTGCTATGCATTAGTGCGTTGCCAGCAACAGCGGGCCTTGTATCTTCTTGGAATAGACATGGATCTCTCTATGTGCAGCCGTCTCGCATCGAGGCATCGTCGATCAACAGCATCAAAAAAATCTGGAGGATCCTCCTAGCCTAAGCGGTGAGCCATGGAAAAAGAGAATTACACTGCTTCAAGGCCGACTGCATGCGCCCGACACGATGTACTGTACGCCCCTCAGATCCTTTACCCCGCCTTGCGCACCGCTTGCGCGCCCATGCCTTGTAGCTAGAGCTCAGGCTCCACGGCAACCGGGGCGGTGGGCAAGCAGATTTGCATGTGCAACGGGAGAGTGGCGAGGTTTCTATTGCCCACCAACCTCCGGCTATTGCTACTTTCTACTAGTCCACACGTCAACCAACTTCCCTCGGGGGAAAAGGCCACAATGAGCCGAGCACAGGTGCTCTTTGTGGCAACCAGATGGCAGGGTTTGGAATTGGATACGAGCACACCTCTCCTCGTCAGTCAGCGAAGCAAGGGCTGGGACACGAACGACGACACTCGACCTGGTAATTTATGGTTCACTTGCTTCCGCCCCGGTCTGCTTCACCTCCACACCAGCTGCGCTTCTGAACTGCCCTAGGAAGGTAGGCAAATCCACTCCATTGGACTGGCTTACCACCCACCTTGCACCCGCCGAGTAGGAAAACCGCCTGGGAGCGTGGGGAAGCATTGCCCGCCGAACTAATCGGCTCAGAGGCGTCAAGCTCTGAATAATAATGTGCCGCTGTTCCTTGTCCTAGTCGACTACGTCCGTCCAAGCTTATGTACAAGCAGATGCCGACCCGTTTATCAGTACACGGAGGAGAAACTGGGATGGATAATGGAGCCCAAAGGCCTGTTGGAAAAGAGCAAGGCTGTGGCGTGATTGCATCAATCAGACCACCGCTGCAACGGACGCAAAACCCACGTCCATCCTCATGCTGAGCTCATCAAGGCTCATGACAGAAGACCATCATGTCCTGTAATCCACCGGTGGCTGCTGTGTAATTGCTTTCCATTTTGGGCTTCAACCACGGCGCAGGTACGAGATCCCGAAGCTGCCGATGTTGCAATGGAAACAGAGGTCCCACGTTGAAATAGTTTCTTATTATGAGTACACGGCGACGTTTCCAGCCTTCAGATGTCGTATCTCGCTTTGCAGCCAACTGTCCAAATGCTGTCCGCCTCCTGTCCCCGGTTCTTATGGGATGGCTTTGACTGAGAGCAATATCGAACGTTAATAATGTCGTCCATCATATCTGTCCAACGGTCAAGATTCCGTCCCAAGCATCCTGCGAATGCTGTGGTCTCCAGTGGCTAAGTCAGCCCTTCGTCCCAAACCAAACAATTGACAGCCCACTGCCGTAGCAGCCCTGACGTGCGCAAGCATATCCTTCCTTCACCACGTGCTCCAACTCTTGACTGGACAAACGAAAAGACTATTCCAAAACGCGAACTTTTTGCGGCGAAAAACTCAAAAAGCTCAGGATTGGTAGCAACAAGAGGAACCAAAAACAAATGCGTCGGAACACCGCTGTCGAGCAACATCAATGGCCTCCAGGCAGAAAATATAGCAGCGCATAGTAGTGGCGCCTTCCCAATCCGTCATGACTCCCAATTCATCACATGAGACGCTGGACGCCCGGCAAAATGCAATTTCCAAACACAAACGAAAATGGGTGCTGGGTCGTGGCTCTCATAATATTCCCGAATCCTTCAGGGCATTTTGTAGGATGGTCTCCTTCACTGCGGCGAAAACCAGCCGAATATTCGTCGTGTCTGTGGCTTGTGTAAGACTGCACACGCAATTAGTGGGCCGCCAGCGATCTTTGCCCTGGGGATAGGACTCACTGAGGGTAGAGGTTGAGTTGTGCTCGGTTCACTTGGTTAAACCGCCAGAGCAGGTACTTGGCGGCCCGATTGACATCGTTGCCACCCGAGTAATCAGGGAAATAGTTCCCTAGCGGTGATCGACCTAGCTTCTCCTTGAACAGGTCGACTTTGTTGAGGAAGAGGATGATGCTGGTCCTCATGAACCATCGGGAGTTGACAACCGAATCAAAGAGTACAAGGCTTTCCATCATCCGGTTCTAGAATGGCGGTCAGCAATCACATGCCCCCTTTTCTGTTTGTCCCGGTCTGCTGCATACCTGATTCGATTCTTCTAGTAGAACTTGATCATATTCGCTGAGTGCCACGCAGAAAATAATGGATGTGACGTTCTCGAAGCAGTGGATCCATTTCTTGCGCTCACTGCGCTGCCCGCCTACGTCGAACATGCTGGTAACATGTTAGCTCCACCACGCTCGACTGTGCCTCGAATTGATACTGACTGGATGCTTAGTTGACCCATGGTAAATCTGGTCTCGTAGATACCTGTCGTCTTTGTGCGGGCCCGCAGGACATCGGCCTCGTTGGGGATATAATCAGGCGCTGCCAACCTTCGCACTTCTTCGAAAAAGCTATCAACGTGTGAGCTGGCCGGGGTTCCACTTTGCTTTGGAAGTGAACGCCACGACGTACTAAGGGGCTGAATCCATCAAGTAGAACTCGCTCTGTCGTTCCATTGTCTTGGCCGCTGCTGGATCTTTCCAGACGGCTTCAACAGCGTCGGCGACTTTGGGATCAAGCGTGGTATCGGGATCCGGGTCGACATTAAATTCCATTATGTACTCCACGTAGTCCTTGACCGTTTGATCTTCTGGTTCAATTTCGAACTGCTGCATGGCGCCGATCAGCGCCTTCATGCAGTCAACGAGGTTCTTGTAAATGGTGAGCCGGTAAAGTGCCCTCTCCTCCTGTGTGTAGCCATTCTGGTGGATAATCTTCATCTGCTTTACGATCGTAGACTTGCCACTCTCGCCGGACCCTAAAAAGTTACAAAGTCAGTCAACCGTATGTACCAGCATCGTCATTCATGTCGCCTACCGAGTAGTAGGATCTTGCATTCCCGCCGTAACCTGCGGGAATCCTCCTCTAATTTCTTGTCTATTGCCTGACTTCTCTTTTTCTGCTCCGTGTCCTCGGCCGACGCTTCTTTACTCCCACATGCACCCATTTCGAAGGAATGGTGCTGGCTGTTGCGCAGCGACAGCGAGAGCGCTGCAGAAGCAGCGCCAGATGTGGCTGCAGCTGCAAAGGAAGCTGCACGGGCGTTCTCCTGTGGTTGCGGCCTGAGTGCGGGGGGAGGCAATTAAACGTCGTTGTCGAGGTTGGGGGGGCAAGGATTGAAGCAGCGCAGGCTCGATTGGGAGAATGGGAGATGTGGAGGGCGGGTTCGCAAGCGCAGCGGTAAACTTGAGGACGTTCGATGACCTGGAGATGTTGATGATGGTGGTGGTGGTGGCAGTGGTGGTCGGGGCCGAGACCAGGATTCGCACTTGTCAGTGGAGCTCGACTCGGCTGGAGCGGCTTCGAGGAATGAAAGATGGGTGCGAAGGGACTGGAGGTAGGCAACAGCTGGTAGATATAGAAGCCGGAAAACGAATGGGAGAGTGGTATAGAGAGCTCGCTGCCAGAGAACGTCGTCGCGCAACGGGATGTTTGAGGGCAGCGAGGCAAGCCAAGGTGGTGGTCACAGCAGAAGAGAGATTTGTTACCAATGAAGTAGTGGACAAGCTGACGGGAGGATGGAATGGGACCCGATCGTGGAGAACAAGTCCCAGGTGCGTGCCAGAGCGAGTTACGAGGGCGCTGCACTGGCAGTAGTAGTGGCAGTTGTGCCAATGCCAGCCTACCAGCCCAGAACCTCCAGCTTTAAGCGGAGTAGCCGAGCAGTTGGGCGTAAAGGACACCGAGGGGATCGCTAGACTAAAGTCCCAGTGTCCAGGCGCACTAGGCACTCCCCGAGAGTGCTGGGCGCGTGGAACTGGTCTAGGGGTAGCGAGACACGTAGGTTAGGCAGATTAGGCAGGCTGGGGATACTGTCTCCGTCCCCATCCACGGTATTTTAATTTCTCACTCTACGGCCTTGTACCTACATAGTAGTGATCGAGAAGAATGCAGGCACTTTGAGCCCATTAACTTGGGCGTGATAATTAGTCCGCTAGCTCCTCAGATATCACACGCCCTTTCAACCCAGGAGCGCGGCTTGCTACCCACAGTCCACGCATTCCATGACAGACATCTTCCACTCCAGAAAAGCGGCATCATTCCAGGGTCTGCCACATGGTTGTTCCCGCCAAGGGTTGATAGTTCCTGAGCCAAAAGAAACGATTGTGTCGCACGAGGTTTTATGGTGTCAAGATTTACACCCTACGCCGGCCACACTTCGAGAGCATGACCATCCAGAATCAACCCATTTCCGCCCCGAGCTTTAGGATCCTCCAGTTCGACTCCGACTTGTCGACAGCCTCATCGCTTGACCACGTCTACCATCTCGACCAGGCTTAGCTGGAGATTTGTCAGGTCAGCATGCCAGTGCCAGCGCCTGGCTGGCCTACATGCGGTCGACTCTTTGACATGATGTCGTCAATGCCGATCACTTTATTCACTACAGCAGAAGCAATGCTCCCTCACAGCCCGTCGTGCGCCAAAGTTTTCGTGGTAAATTTCCGACAGGCTTGCGAGCTGGGTTACACTGCGCGGACTTGCGTTTTCTTCTGTGCCGAATCTGCCGTGGAGGTTTTGTCCTCTTGCTTTGGATGGGAGAGTTAGGTGCTATTCTTGTCAAATGGGCCAGGAAGTGGACTTCCTAATCTGCCAGCAAGACCGGTCCACCGAGTACAGAGGCGCTGTTTCAGCTTCTTACTGCTGGATATTCAAATACTTAACCCAGTCAGACGTCGTGCATCCTCAAATCCCCTAGCTGTCATCTGTTTCTTCCCGTCAAACTTTGAATCAGGGTGCACGTCAAGCTCAAACCATCCTTATAGGGAGTCTCGGGTCACCAAAACATCTGCGGCAGCCTCCGACAATACCCATCAGCCACCGCCACGGCGTGCGTGCAAGCTCTAAGATCCTCCGTTTTTGCAGCGTGAGGCTCATCAGGCCCAAGACAGCAATTGTGTCTGGTGTGCAGCTGCCAGGAAGAGGCTGAGCCACCCCGAGATGAGCGTAGACGCTTGCACATGTACCTCCTTTTCCTCTCTGTACAAGTGGCCCTGTGAGTGTCTTCCAGAAATGATCTTCTGAGGCCAGGTGTTCCCGAAGTCATTCAATTTACCCGAACTACGAAGTGAAACATTTTTGCGCGGGGCTCTTGCGCTGTCTGGGCTGTCTCACGTAGTCATGATGGTCCTGATTTACTCCGTCCAGGGATGATAGTCGGTGTCTATCGAGAAAGCCGTGCGGCTCAGAAAAGAATCTCAGGACCTCGACTTAGCGCATGCGGCCTCGGTCATCAGCACGCGAAATGAACGTGCCCTTGATGGTTGAAGAGGGGCACAAGCAAATCTGGGATATGTTCTCTCGCAGATATTCCCTGTGTTAGTAAAAGTTTGGCGAGGGAATTTGGAATACGAGGTATCCCCTCGCTCGCCTCGCTCTCCAGAAGCTTCACGGTTTTTCACTGGTTGCTGCGTGGACAGGACCTCGGAGCGATTGATCCAAAGAACAGGAACAATTAGCTTGGACAATGTCACTGACAGCCATAAACCTCTGAGGTCGTTGCTGTACTACCTGGGCTGGTGCAAGTGGCTCTAACTGAGAGACCAGGTTGGGTGGTGGGTGAGATCATCAATTATTAACGGAATCCGCGACTGGGCTAGTGGGCTCGACAGTCTGAGCCTGCACCTTATGCTCGTGGCCGCATATAGATCGGGAATATCGACTGAAATCGAAATGGCAGAGAGTGGGGAGATCTGACTAACCCTTTGGCTGTCGGTCTAGGAAAGATAGAAGTCGAAATGGCGGCGGGCATCGTACTGGTTGGTGCGGAAAAGCCTGCTGGATGAATTCTCCGACCAAGGGTGGACGGAAGAATGTACCACCGTTGTACAGGAGAGGATTGCAAGGGATTGGGCGGAGGACATTGATCCCGACTAATGATGGAGGGGCAATTGAAAAGGACTGAGTACGAGGTAATCGAAAGAAGTTCGGCTTAGGAGGGGGGGAAAGCCCAGAGGAGCCCAGGCGGGTGATGGGTACGGAGAGCATGGGTGATTGCGATCATCGTCTTTTCAAGCTGAGCCCAAAGACTGATTCTCAAGCCCACTCCGGACCGTTACTTGGGACATCTTAGGGCCCGCTCCCACCACCAGCCCTTTACTTAGTAACCAGCATTGTACCGATCGAGTTTACGGGAGACGCCCAGGAGGCGGGAAACTGGTTTGCCCCACGTTGGCTACTACTGCTGCTGCTGCTGCTGCTGCTGCTGCCGCCACTGTTGCTCCCCGTTGCTCTGCTCTTCTCGCATGCCATTCTTCACTACCATATGAACTTCTCTGGGCAGTGACATTAGCCACAGTCACAAGTACCAGACAGGGGTCTTTCTGGCCTCGTTGGATGCTACAGTAACTATCAATTGCACCACTCACGGTTTTCAGGTTCGTGCTTTTCAGCATCCGCCGCAGTCCAGTCTCCCCTCCCCTTCTCTAACTGCGGTCTCCAGGATACCTGAAACATCCCGTATTTTTAAGTCGCCACTCCCGTTCTCGAGGCGATCGTTTCACCTCGTTCCTTACCTTTACTGAGCTCGCCGCCATTGTACTCTCATCCTGTACTCACGTCGCGATCTCTCTGCGACCGCTGACCCTCTCGCGAACCTAAGACCTCCCCTCATCTCCCGCCTGAGACTTGGCCTCGCTCCATTAGACTCTTTCTCAAGATGGCAGAGTTCGTACGAGCCCAGATATTTGGGACAACTTTCGAGATCACCAGCAGGTAGGCGAAGAAGCCATGTCGTTGGCAAGACAAGCCCGATTGACTGGAAGCCAGGTATACAGACTTGCAACCCGTGGGCATGGGAGCCTTCGGCCTTGTCTGGTAAGGACTGCTCGAGAACATGCCTCCAGAAGTCGCTCCAAACTGACAATGCCCTAAGCTCTGCAAAAGATCAATTGACGGGCCAGTCGGTGGCGGTAAAAAAGATCATGAAGCCGTTCTCTACACCGGTGCTCGCGAAGCGCACCTATCGAGAACTCAAACTGCTGAAACATCTTCGACATGAAAACGTGAGCGCAAAGAATCCCCAGATTGTCCCTCAGTATACTGAACCGGTCAGGTCATCTCTCTCAGCGACATCTTCATCTCCCCACTTGAAGACATGTATGCAGAATCTGCACCCCCTCCTCCACCACGCCTCCCAATGCTGACGTTGCATGCAGCTACTTCGTGACTGAACTCTTGGGCACTGATCTTCATCGCCTCTTGACATCGAGACCGCTCGAGAAGCAATTCATCCAATACTTCCTCTATCAAATCCTAGTATGTATATGAGCCGGAACTTTGCTCCGATGCTTCCACCACTGACAGTCACGTGCAGCGAGGCTTGAAATACGTTCATTCGGCTGGCGTTGTCCACCGAGATCTGAAGCCAAGCAATATCTTGGTCAATGAAAATTGCGACCTCAAAATCTGCGATTTTGGTTTGGCTCGAATCCAAGACCCTCAGATGACGGGATATGTCTCGACCCGGTACTACCGAGCCCCCGAAATCATGCTTACCTGGCAGAAATATGACGTGGAGGTGGACATCTGGAGCGCTGGTTGCATCTTCGCCGAAATGTTGGAAGGCAAGCCATTATTCCCGGGCAAGGATCACGTCAACCAGTTCTCCATCATCACTGAGCTGCTTGGTACCCCTCCCCAGGATGTGATCGAGACCATCTGCAGCGAAAACACCCTCAGATTTGTCCAATCTCTACCCAAACGAGAACGACAACCTCTGAGTGCGAAATTCAAGAATGCCGATCCTTCCGCCGTCGATCTTCTGGAGAAGATGTTGGTGTTCGACCCCAAGAAAAGAGTGTCGGCAGCCGGTGGTTTGGAGCACGAGTACCTTTCTCCATATCACGATCCAACGGACGAGCCAGTCGCCGACGAGAAATTTGACTGGTCGTTCAACGACGCCGATCTTCCGGTGGACACTTGGAAGATCATGATGTACTCGGAGATTCTCGACTATCATAATATCGACAACCAGGAGACCGAGATGGGAGGCAAGCCCTTGACCGTGGAACAAGCTCAGGCGGTGAACAGTCAGGTAGTCTAATAGAGTGGGTAGAGCTCGAGAGGTCTGCGCCAGCAATGTCCAGCGCAGCTGGAGGCGTCAGCGGGAATTTTCTTGCCTGCTCTTCAACGGGGTGAAATGAACGAATACCACGATATGTTTTGGTGTAACAGGGAGGAAAGGGGGCATACCAAGATTTCTGCAACAAAAGGCTACAAGTTGTACGATTGCTTTTCACCTCAGTGCCGCTTTGTGGCGCTGTAAGCAGAGTCCAATCCGGGCTCTTTTGTCCAAACCAAATCCAAAGGTTATGAGAGATAGACGCCCACGACGTGCTCTGCCCACGCAGTCCGAGTACGCCCAAGAAGGATCGTCTCTGGTGTTTCTGGCAAGTGCCTGGTTTGTTCCGCAGTCTTGAGGTACAGCGACATCAGCCAACGTAGCAGGCAAGGCGCAGCATGGAAACAAGTAAGCAGATAGAACTCTTTTTTTTTCAATTTTGGTGATTGACCACGATATCATCTGTCTGAGAACCAGTAAGCTGGCTCAATTTCATTTCTGGGGATGGTGGCTTTGAAGCCACGGCAGACGCTGTGTGTGATCCTCCCCTCCCCCAGCAACCCTTTGCATGCTAGAGTAGAATCCGATGTTGCCAGTACATGTCACTCAGTTCCGTTAGCTGGCCTCGCCTTCTCAGCGCACGGAGAGGCAAGAATAAAAGAAGGAAAAACAAGCACCCTTCACCGCCTGTGATTCTGCATGTTTCGTGTCCCCGTGACTGTTCTGCCGATTCGTTCCCATGGTGTGTTATCCAGTCCGAGTCATCGGGTGGTGTTTGGTGTTTGATTGTGGTTGTTGCAATGTCTCCTCCCACCAACAAAAGAGCAAGAGCGAGCAGCAGCAGGGGATTTTCGACATCCCATCATTCCAGTGCATCGAAAACCTCGGACCACGATCTTGGTTGTCCAAGCAAGCCAGAACCCAGAACCAACACCAACACTAACACCAATCCCAGAGACCAGGAGTCCTCTTTTAGTCGATCTCGGATTCTTTGTCCTTGTTCTCATCGTCGCCGTCATCTTCTTCTTGCGCTGTCTTGGCTGCTTCGGCCTTTTCTGCGATTCTGTTTTCTGCGACGTTCTTGGACCCCAACTTCAAGATATACTCCCAGAGAGTGCCCGTCGAGTCGCCGTCGTTCAGGCGCGGGTCGGATAAGAACAGCTTTCCAGAGGTGCTGCCCCACGCGGTGATAGCCCCGTGCTGGGCGCTGGGGGTGGTAGAGGTTGTAAAACCGGCGCCGTCACTCGTGGGGCTTTTTGGCGTAGCCTCAGGATCGGGGGCGTTGGCGGAGTTGGCGGTTTTGGCAGTCGAGGTCGCCATCTCCTCGACTTTCAGCTTACTCTCCTTCTTGTGAGTTAAGGGAGGGGAGTTAGACGCATCATTTCTGGTACCTGAACTTGACATTTTGAACAAAGATAGCTGATGATGCTTGAGTTGCTGTATGTGTTTCGAGAATGCTGTAGTCAAGATGGAGGCTACCGAAGTGCGTTCTTTGAGTTCGAGGAGTAGTTGGTTCGTGCTTTGTGTGATGGAAAAAAAGACAGAATAACAAGGCCAGCGGCTTGAAATAAAAGTGCGTTGCGTTGTGTTGTGTCGTATCGAGCTAGTGTTTGCTGTTGCGGCTTGATGTGCGGCTCGTCCTGTTGTGCGGCTGAAGCAGTCAGGTGGTCAGAGTGATTGCGCACGACTGCGGCGGTCTCTCCATTTTCTTTTGCTCTTCCTCCAGTTTGTCACGGTTAAAGTCGAACGACAGATACGGCTTGGAAATGATTGATTCAAGCCCCTGTCGTCTGTGCCGAGCACTCTTAGGGAGATGGACAGAGCCAGCGCTTCAGCGGAAGACATGTCTCTGCTTTTTGGATGCCATTCTTGTTGATCATCTATTCTTTCTTTTTTGCAGTCTTTACCTACCACTGCGTCTGAACGAATGAGGGGTTCATATGTGAGAGCCTCCAGCTGCTTGAAGCTCTGAGCAAGCCAGTACGCCATAGTCCTACTTTTGGGAGGGTCATTGTGGTTGTCCTCCTAGGGTGATTTTTGTGCCGTCAAGGACCAGTGCTATCTCCTCCGCGCGGAGATGACGGTTCTTTGACGCCATTCTCGTTGCTCATCTGTCCTTTATCTTCAGTCCTTACCTACGACTGCATCTAACCTAGCCAGGGTCTCATATGTGAGGCTGTTCGAGTCCTGCTTGGAACTTTTGAGCAGGAAGGTAGGACATAAACCCCAGTTGTGTCTTCCTCCCGGGAGGCATTGTCACGGTCACAGACAGAGTTGGGCAGGAGAAAAACAGGCTCGACTTGATACGGAGTCAACACAAGATTCGATACCAAAGGATATTGCAGAGAAATATCCAAGGCACATGCAAAAAGATGTCGTCCTCACAACCGTGGACGCTAGACCTGTTTAAGGAGATGCCTCGGCATTAGAGCTCAAAGGGCTGTCGTCGTTATTGATTTCATATCAGCTCTCTCAAATCTTTGCCTGTGGTGACCTCTTTTCCTGCTTGATGCAAATCTAGCAGGCTCGTTTGGGTCGGACAAGGCCCAACGCTTGCTCCGGGTCGCCTTTGTCGGACTTGGCGTGTCCCACCTATGACTATCCGTCCTTCATATATATACGGAGTACGAGGTACGAGTCAGACTATAACATCATCATGAGCCTGACCATGCAAACCTAACGATTGTCTATTGTTCCTTCAGCTGACGTTCAGTGAACGCCTTACTCATTCCACTCTTTCTACTGCATCGCACGTTTGAATCCATTAATCAAGGAACACTTATCTCCTTGGCAGACTGTCCCTTGCTCAAGTATATCAACGGCTTCGCCCACTTAACACTGTGGACACACAGCGGAGCTTGAGTCTTACTCTCAAAGTTGTCTGCTTGTCGTTCTGCCAAATTCCAATATGACAGCCCCTCCAACGGCGGCCCAGGCGCTCTCTGCTCCTGCTCATCAAATCTCCTTCTTGGAGAAGTTGGACGTTTTCGCAGGTCTTCTATCACTCGGTGAGACCTTCCCACGAGAGCAAAATGTGCTTTTGCAAGCTGATAAAATGTACCAGCTGGAACGGCCTTTTACACGGCGGCGACGGCCCCATTCCGTGGCGAATCAGGAGCTTATACATACGGGCAGCATATCAGTTTCGCCATCGTACGAAAGGTAGGCTAGTCACTTCCTGAATTCGTGCATTGTCACTGAAGCTGCCAGTTGATGAAAAGGTTCAGCACGCTGCAACTACAGTAAGTCTCGCCGACTCTCCGCCCTAGACTCAGGCTCACACCCGCAGGTATATCGGGCCCCCCTTTTCTGAAATCTACCAGAAGTGGTGTAAAAGCGTTGGCATCCAGCCGCAACTCGTCACTCTGAAATCTGGGTGCAAAGCATTCTGGGTAGGCGATCCAAAGACAGCCAAATACGTCTGCGTGTATTTCCACGGTAAGCGGCAGGCCTTGTCGGATTTGCTCGCCCAAGTGACTGATCTGTCACACAGGAGGCGGCTTCTCACTCGACGGAGATGACACCCATCTCACATTTTGGCACGGCGTTCAGAACGACCTCAAAGCCGACAAAACCTCCATCGCGTTTTTGTTCCTGGAGTACACGCTCGTGCCACATGGGACGTTTCCAAAGCCGATTTACGAAGCCGTCGAATCGGTGAAATACGTCATGGAAGACCTGAAACGCCCAGCTTCCGAGATCCTCCTCGCTGGCGATTCCGCCGGCGGGAACATGTGCCTTGGAGTCCTGTCACAAATTATGCATCCATCCTCTGAATTCCCGGAGCTCAAATTGGCCGATGGGGAGAAGCTCAAGGGCATTGTGGCGGTGGCCCCGTGGACCACCTTCAAGCTTGACTGGGCCAGCGAACAGAGGAACCGTTACAAGGACATTGTCACTCGTTACGCTGGTGACATGTGGGCGAGGGACTACCTCGCAGGAAAGCCGTCTACGCCCTTTGCAGAGCCGCTCAATGTTCCGGCAGACTGGTGGAGAGATTCCAGGGTTGAAAATATGCTGGTTGTAGCTGGCTCAAACGAGATCTTGGTCGACTCTATTGATCAATGGGTGGAAAAGTACAAGGTGTGTTTAAGTCTCCCCTTTCATTTTTGAGTCCCATGCTATCTACGTCTTCGCTGGAACTTTTCTAACTCTGATATTCGAAAAGTCCGTCAACCCGGACTCCATAACCTACGTGGTTGGTCCGAATGAGGCACATATTGCCCCCATTATTCACCTCCGGTTTGGTGACAAGGCTGAGACGGAGCAAGGAAAGGCTATCAAATCGTGGCTCAAGGCAAAACTGTGATCATCTGAACAGACCATGTACGTGCTATCGTTGTCTGCTTGAGAAAATAGGCGTCAAACCACACTATGTCGATTGTGTTGGGTTTTGACAGGAGGGTGTTTTTCGCAGTCCTTCCTATTGTATTTACCCTTCCATTAACAGTCGAGACCCGGAGAAATGAAGTCTACTCGGCGAACAACAATATTCTCCATGCTGCAATTGCAACGCTCGGACCTTCACGCTCTGGTAAGTCAAGACCAAAAGTTCACTATCGAAAGAAATCTGGTTCTTGCTTCACTGCTGTCTGGGTTCAGAGCCTCATTTCACCGCATGGGCAATGACTCGACAGAGAGCCTTTACGTGTATGGCTGGCTCCGTCACATGCTATCGCGCCTCTTCCTCCAGCAGCTGAATCGAGTCACCTTTGAGGTGTCACGAGCTTATCCACATGTCATGCTCTTCTAGAACTTCTCGAACAAGGTGATGGATGGGCCAGTCGGTGAAGCCGTGGCAACCGCCGCGAGTTCTCAACCTCATCTTCGTTTGACTACCTTTGGATTTCGACAAACGGGTCGCTCCACGAAGTGTCGGCGAACTGATCTTGAATCTGATGGATCTGGACAGTTTCCACTTCCAACCTCTCTGAGGCTTCTATCAGGCTTCTATCATGATGAATCTTTCTTTCACTCCAGCTCATCAGAGCCAACTCAGCGAGATCTCATCGGGCTCGTCTAGGACTCCAGCGTCGTGGCTTTCGCTATCACGTCGCCGCAAAGGCTCACCAGTTACACCAGCCACGCAGTACTCCTCCCGAAGCTGGGGCACCTCTGGCCACGGGAAACGGTCGCGGACGTCGACGATCGAGCTCGGTCGTCACCCTCCACAGAACTTGCAGCGGAAGGATTCACTCTTGTCGTGGTCCTTCTTCCGGTCTAAGAGACAGCAGGCTGAATATCCTACGCCAACAAATGAAACCCGCAGAGAGGCTGGCCCCCGTTGGTGGCCATCAACTTCAAGTGCAGTTAGGGAGAACAAGTTGAGAATCAGTCCACCTGTTCCTCCTCGACCCGAGTCGTGGCACCGTCATCAAAGATTGTCTCATTCTCCATCCCAACCATTACATCACGAGCTGGGAGGTGTCTCGGAGGACAAACGGCCATCGGACGTCTGGCCACGTCCGGCTCCGAAACCGCACGACGAGACTCAAACAACGCTGCAACTCGACCCGGACAAGAGAGGTCCAGCATTTGCGCGCATCCACCCCGACGGCTGGAGCAAAGTCATCCCCAAGAAATGGATGGAGGATCAGTTCAGCGACAGCTCGTCAGACGCGGGCTCAGACGGTGGCAGGAGCGTGTACAGTCAGAATCCCAGCGAGGAAATCATCAAATGCAGATCGGTGGGTAATCAAGTAGCATTCGAGAATGGAGGAGACCAACGACAACAGTCAGTAGCTTCTTTGCCGCTTACGACTGAGGCTGTCGACCGGCCCGCCGTGGCTGCCTTCTGCGATGGGAGCATGGACGGCTCACAAGAGCCAGAAGACTTGGGTACCCGCTGCTGGGACGGAGGCTGGAGAGCCGGTTCAGCTTCTTCAGACCCTGTTCGATATTGGATGTCATCGCTTCGCAGCCTACCCGAATCGACTCACCTTCCTTCTCAGACTCCGTACGGTGACGACTACCAAGCCGACAAAGGCGGTTCCAGTCCATGGGAGTCGAGATGTGGGAATAAACGACCGCCTCAAGCCCACCCTGATCTGTCACCATCAGGCCAAGAATCCCTGGCTGGTCTCGAGACTTCAAGAGCCGTCGACAAACGGCGTTGCTGTGATGCGGATCTCCTGGTGCCGCGACCCCTGACGCTATCCCAGCGACGGAGAGGTGCCTCGCCTACCATCGCCACCTCAAACAGTGAGAATGAAACTCCGTGTCGTAGCGTCAACCGTGGCCATCTATGTGTCTTGAACGACCAACAAGGGGAAGCGAAATCACTCCAGTCCTCCTGGTCTACCATCTACTGCGCTGGCGGGGCGGGGAGTGATCATGTACCCCCTGTATCTACCACAGGGGAGACACAAGTCGCATACAGCCCGGTCACCGAGTCCGTGACAACGAATTTCAAAGACAAAGCTTTGCCGCCCTTGCCGTCTAGTAGCGGTAGTAGCGAGACTGCCCGCTCGAACAGACACGCTGATCGCCCCGAGATAATAGTCTCTCCAGAAGAGGCCCCGAGCGGGAAGGAAGACCCGGACCGAGTAATAGACCAGGACGGACTCACTGCGGACATCGATGAGATCCTCGACATGTACCTGCGCGGCAATCCAGCCTCGGAACTCCTGATCGGTTCACCAACAACACCGGCGCCAGCACCTCAGCGCTCATATGCCGCCGTCGTTGGGTCGACCGTCCGCGGCGGGGAGCAGAAAAACAAAAGCAGGGCCAAAGCGAAAGCTGAGCAAGACACATATTCGCGGCCCACACGGCCTGCACGATCCTCCACCACGGATCCAGACCTGAGAGTGCACAGTAATCGAGCGAAATCCGCCAAGGGAGGCGGGCTTCTGCAGTCCACGCCCACAACGACGCCGACGACGACGACGAGCAGCCCTAGCACGCCTTTCGGAACGGTGCGTCGTCGCCCTTGCGCCTACGATCCAGAGAGATACCCGGAGCTCCGATGCGGGCGGGAAGAGAGGCTCGCGCCGCGCTCGAGACCGCCTGAAGCATCACTAACGGCACCACCTTCTGCACCACGAGCAGCAGGGACAACGACAGCGTCAGTGTCGGAACGACCGATCGCCAGTGTCAAGGTCAAGGCCAAGGCCAAGGCGGTGACGATGACGGCCTCTGTCGACGAGGACGGCCAGATCTGGATATAAACAAGAACCCGGTTCTGGGGGTCTTCTTCTCTGTCCTGATTATAGTCTTATATCTGGCACCAGAGATCCAATTCTGGGTCTATAGAGAGCTCTGTGGGCGAGATATTATTCTACAGAGAAGGGCCCCATTGCTCACCCAGTCACACAAACAGGGGAGGGGCGTGGCGGATTCGATCGCTATGGCCATCCATCTATTGATTCCTTCCTATTATCTATGTATGCACCTTGATCTACGAACCGGGGTTTTCACCATCGAAATAACGAAACCTTTTTGGGCCGAGGGAGGGATTCTTGGGGAGTGAGCTCTTCAGTCCCATGTTTGCTTGCTGCAAATACATGAATACATACATACATATCCACATAATACTGGGGCAGTCGTCGGCTGGGTTGGATTGGATTGGATTGGATTTAGTATTATCAATTAATATCATCGTCGTGTTTCCCTCGTGTACACAGCATGCGTCGATAGGGCGGCGTTCTACATATTTTTCCATCTCCATGATGGAAATGAGTTCATATGGAGTGTTCATCAGAAAAAATTTCTTTCTTTGCTATGCTCTCGACGTGTTGGGTACCTTTTTTGTCTCACAATTTGGCATTCATTGTTGTGTTCTTGCCCGGTCTGTCTGCATGTTAACTACAGAGGTCCTATCGATTTATCTCCTCCTCCTACACCTTCTACTTCCCCTCTTCCCCTTTATTTTTGCTCTCTCTGGCTCTTGTAGATCAAACCTCTTTTCCCACGGGGAACAATGCCGGTTGTTGAAGAAAGAAACTCAGAAGAGGACTTACAGCAGGCTCTGGATAACCTCCTTGACCTCCTGCTCAGTCATCTCCTTGAGGCCCAACAACTCGTTGTCCGTCCGGCCCTCGAAGGACCCGCCCGTCTCCTTGCCGCCGAAGATGCCGCTGAGAATGAACCCTACCATCGCCTTGCCGATGTCTCCTCCCGATGTCAACTCGGCCAAGCTCTCCTGGTAAATGTCCTTGGTCGACTTGACGGTCGTGTCCCAGTCTTTGCCGTCCTTCTCCTTGGCGTAGGCGATCAGCTTGTTCTGGGTGGTGGCCGTGTCGTGCACGTAGACCGCGCGGTTGGCGGTCTCGGGGAGGTGTTCAATGACCCCGATCACGGCCTTCGCGATGGATTTGAGCGTTGTGGTGGAGAAAATGGCGTCGCCGCCGTCGTACAGTGTCGCCGAATGTTTGGCAGGGTTCAAAAAAAAGCCGTACTCGAGGCCCCAGTCAAAAAACGGGCCGGTGATGACCAGGGTGTAGCTGAAACTCGGGTTTTCCTTGGCTTTGGACTTGAGGTATTCCTGCGTTGCGACCTTGAACTTGAACACTGGGAATGCCGCGGTCTTAGGGTTGCATGTATCACTGCCAAACTCGGAGGGGAGGAATCTTTCCACGCCGGCGGCGACGGACGCGTCGATTAAGGGATTCTGCTCGCCTATGCTGGCGGTTGCGAGGGTCGATACCACCACTTTAACGCCTTGGAGAGCTGCTGTGAGATCGGGTACCGAGGTGTAGTCGACCTCCTTGACGGTGAGGTTGCTGGACTGAGGGAGTTTCGAGGCGCTGCTGCTTCCCTTACGGGTCAATGCGATGACGGAATAGTTGGCGTCAAGAAATGCCTTAACGAGCGGGAGGCCGAGGTTGCCTGTGGCTCCAGCGATAGCGACTTTTACAGGGGCCATGACGGTTACCGTAGGGGAGGTGTGATGTTTTCTCTTCTGTGAAACGTCCCTGCAGAGTGATTGATTGTGGGCGGCCGAGAGCAGGTAGAGCACGCCTATGTCTATATGTCTTTTGCGATGTGAAATGTGGGGCTGGTGGCTGATCTGGAAGCTTCAATGGGGGATGTGGAGTTGATTCTCACGTCTGTGTCTGGCCGTGGATGTCGGAGTTCGGTCGAGAAATGGTGTGATCGTCTTGTGATGGAGGAAGGGAGATGCAGAGACGAGTCCCTCCTTATATCCCCCAACTGTCAGATTCTGGACAAGGCTAGATTATGTATTATTGCCAACGTCGGTGTTCCAGACTTTGGGAATACCGTGTCCCGGCATTCGATTGCGAAGCCCAATTCCGCTGTGGGAATTATGCATCGGCACAACGGCTTATCTCGTATGGCTCCGTGTTGTCATTTTCGTAGCCGTGGCATTGACTTGGATCTTCGGTTTGAAATCCAGCAAGCCCTCAAATTGATTTCCTTGATGCTGGTTTGTCAGGAGGGATAACCGCAGACAAGGCTACCTTGTGGTGGGGGACCCAGGGGCACAACGAGGCCCACTCAGGTCCTGTGCGGCTGAGTCATTGCCTGGTCGTTGCTTGAATAAAAAGTCGCCGAAGGAGGCCATATCGGAGCAGAGTTGAGCCGACGCAGCAAGACGCCAGGGCCCACTGGGGGGCTGACGCCGACATACTCAGTACATGGAGAAGCAAGGAAAAGGCGAGGAAAGACATGACACTGGTCAAGCGTATATTCTGTGCGATTGTGCAATATCCTCGCGGACATCAGGACGGGATACCCTCGTACTCCCAGCCGTTGTCGCCTCTCCTTCGCGTTCTGCTATTCCTTCGGTTCTGGTTACATTTGACAAGGATGGTCAAAACAGTCAGTATCAGGATGATTAGTGCCGCTATCGTGGGAACGAGGATCTCGCGCTGTTGTTCCGCCTCCTTGAAGTCGGAGTAAGGACACGTTGCGTTGGGACCGCCCAGAACCCAGCAGTTGGCTTGGTCGATTGAATTGAAGTTGATCCAAACGCCTGACAATATCCCGTCCGAGTCATCATCACGGGGACTAGTATCGTTCAATATTTGCCGATACAGGTATGTGTTCTCAAGCGCTGTCCTAGGGAGGTCGAACGAGGTATGGTCTGGACATGAATCTGGTGCCGCACTATAAGGAACATCGAAAGTGGAAAGGCGCCATGCATATGGCTGGCCTGCAATGCGACACGCAGCTCGCCGTGATTTTTGGCATTGCTCTAGTCGCCAATTTCCTTGAGAGCCGCTAGTTGCGTCAAGCACCGCGCACCGAAGGTCGTCGTCAGTAACCCCGTCATTCTGGCCGGATGACGTGCCTAGTGGCTGGCCTGGAGCCCATCCAAACATCGTGGACCGTGCAAAGTTCTGGTATGTGTTCAAATTGTGTTGTACGGACAAGCCGTTGAGAGTCGTGTTTATGACAGGCGAGAAGCCGCATGCCATCAAGTTCTCGGCGAGGATAGGGAGAGCACCTGAGCTGATGTCCTCAATGGTCGCAATCGCCCAGGATGCATTGGTTTGGGCGATCGTCGTGTCACCTGGATGATAATAGCAGCCTGAAGTCACTTTTCCACTGTCACTCCATTCCACAGGCGGAGTTGGGAACAGCTCGGTCGCATTGAAGACGGTACCCGACTCGGACAGAAAGTCGTACGCTGCCATCTGTGGATCGATCTGATCCCAACTCAGCAGAAGCCTCCGGCTGTCAGTAAGGAGAATCCAGTTTTCTCCAGGCCAGCCGTCCGGTGTGGAAATGATGTCGTCCCCTTCGATTTCCACGGTGCGGAAGTAATTTGCGTCGGTTATTACGCGATAGTTGTCGCGAAACCAAGACCTGTTCAGATCTTTTCGATCGGCTTGCAAGTCTTGTGGTGTGTATATATCCCTACCGAGTGCAGCTTCGAATTGGGCCCCTATAAGATCGTCAGAGCTCGGAAGGCGGCCCGGCATCGGCGTATGTGCGGGCGAAGAAGGATCCGTGAAGGGCGCGGCGGCATGTAAATTAATGTCAAGAAAATGTAATCGTGCGGAGATGGTGTCTGAGGTACGGGCAAAGTAATCATTGTACAAGGAAATGATAGAACCGATGTTCAAGTCCAAGCTACACATGTAAGGTCCCAGGGTGAGTAAAGTTCCACCTGTGGCACCAGTAGATGTTGGAATGGCCACATCGCTCGTCGTCGTGGCAGCGCTACTGATTGAATCAGTGGCCGATGAAATTGGCGATGTGGAGTTGTCGAGTGAAGATAACGAAGTCTGCCGCTTTTCGAGGCTGGGAGCAAGAGATCCCGTGGTATTTGATGGATTTGTGGTGGTCGGAGGAGGTGAAAAGGATGTGGACGCTGTGATAGAATACAATGCCGACGAATCCACGCTATAACCAGCAGTCGAATTGCCGACCAGGGGAGGAAGCTCGACTGGACATAGGTTGAATTGGCGGTTGATGTTATCCCAATACAGATCAATGATTAGACGGCGGTATTGGCTTGCAAACAGATCCGAGATACATGTCTGGGTCGGGAGGTCGTCGTAGACTCCATCGGAGAAACAGGCCTTCGTCACGTACACCCCCGGAGAAGATATAAAATTGATGGGAATTTGCCCCGAGGCATCTCGCATGGACTGGGTCAATCAGTTGCCACGAGCAGTCTGAGCGTCAAGCCCAACTACTCACCAAGAACACAGTTCCCCAGTAGTCGTCTGGTTCCGCCGCCGGATCAGGCTGGTATTGGAGCGACGTCATCTGTCAGAGCGGTATCTTGACATGTTGAGGGGGTGTAGGTAGTCCAACACTGAGAATAGGAGCAGACACAAGTTGGCGACAAGCCGGCAATCGAGATAGAATATGACCGTGCAGCGTCCCTTTATCTGCGTACCAAACGCGTCTCTGTCGTGTATCAAGGTCTATTGCACATCAAGTGATCGGCCCGTTCTGTGAACACAAGATACTGGGTGCCGCGGTGCCCGTGACTGTTGTTGAAGTTGCGACGACGAGGTCCGGCCATAAGATATTGCACCGCCGCAGTCTTGGCAACTGAGGCTGAAATCGGTGGCGCAGGCCGCATTGCTTGTTACCCCCCGGGATTTTTGGCGCCTCTTATTATCCTCATCGCAAACCGTGTCTTTTCTCACGGGGCCAACTCGCCTTATAATCGTCGCACCCGCAGGTCTTCACTTCTTCTCCTTCTCCTGAAAGTCTGCTTTGTTATACCATCTCTACAGACTTAGCTCACAGAAAGAGCAATTGCCACGCACTCACACTTCCCTCGCTTTCACTTCCAACTCTGCAACCATGGCATCCATGGGCGGCCCTCCGCCCGGCGCCCAAGCCTTCTCCCCCCAGCAAATCCAACAAATGATTGCCATGGAAGCTCAGAAGCGCGGAATGACCATCCCTCAATTTCAAGCCTTCCAACGACAACAGATCGAGGCCGAAGCCGCCAAGGCGGGAATGACCCCTCAGCAGTTCGTCCAGATGAAGCAGGAAGAGGCAAGACAGCAGTTCATGCGCCAGCAGCAGGCGATGCAGCAACAACAGTCACAACAAGCACAGGGTGGGCAACCACAAGGACAACCACGAGGACCGCCGCCCGGTCAGCAAACCCAACAGATCCCCTTGAACGCGAAGGTGGAGCCGAAGCCCGAGGCCCTGGCGGTTGCGAAGTTTCTACGCTCCCGGGATTTGAAGACACGGACATGTATCTTTAATGGCGAGAGGAAGGACATGTTCAAAGGTGTGGCCAACTAGCTCGCCCGTTGCTCGCGTTCATTACTGACCACCACACTGCGCAGTCAAACGAGCGTTCCGTGCCTTGAACTCCGACGCCTACAAGAAGGCTCAAAAGAAAAATCCGTTACTACCCAAAGTCGAGAACGACGTTGACGCGCGATCAGCTCTTCAACTTCTTCCCCTATCCATGCTTGCTCTGCGGGTTTCCAAGAAAGATCCACACGAGGGACACAATCACCCCAAACCCAAGAAAGAGAAACGGGTCAAGGGATTGTGGGAAGTCAAGATTGAACAACAACAGGACTTTGACCCGATGATGCATTACGTCTGGCTGTACGAGGGGTCACAATGGAAGGCTAAACTGTGGGCGGCACTGGTGTTGGTGCTGGTCTTCGCAGCAGTGCTCTTCCCATTATGGCCGCTCGTCCTGAGACAAGGTGTGTGGTACCTCTCGGTCGGCATGATGGGATTGCTTGGCTTGTTCTTTGCCATGGCCTTCTTCCGCCTGATTCTCTTTGTTGTCACGTTCTTCCTGGCGCCACCTGGCCTGTGGCTCTATCCCAACCTCTTCGAGGACGTCGGCTTTTTCGACAGTTTTCGACCGCTGTGGGGGTGGCATGAGACCAAGGAGGACATCAAGCGCAAGAAACATGAGAAGAAAGCTCGGAAGGCTCAGAAAAAGCTTGCTGCTGCTACTGGTGGTGGTGGCGGTGAGCAAAAGGTGGCAGGCGTGGCGCAGGCGCCTTCGAATGGGTCCGCGGTCACATCTGCTGTTGAGCCTGCTGCCACGTCGACGGCGGCCAAGCGACATGTTGCTCCGACTGTGGAGGAGGCTGATGATGAATGATTCTCGATTTGGGGATAGAGGCGGGGACTTTTACTGGGTCATGGCGTCCGGGGGGTGAGAAGAGCCCGGCCACGCACATTACGGAGGGATGATGTACCAACACAGGCTGCAGTTGCATCAAAGTGGACTTTATCAAGTCGAACTTTTTCATCCCAGCTCGCTTCGTCCCATCACCCATGCGAGTTTCTGTTGATCCGTCTGCGGCGCTGTTGACGGGTCCTCTTGACGCGACCTTTTTGCCTTCCCCATCTCACCCACCCGCGCCGTGACCCGCGCCAGCAGCACCCTCGTGCGGTCTAGTTGCTGGCTCAGCTCGCCGTCCCTGGTGACCAGATTGGGCTGAATGTTCTCGTGCGGCTCGCGCAGCGGTTCCGTCAGTTTCTGTAGGTGCCGGTACTGGGCGAGTTTGGCCTTCAACGCGTCTCTCTGCCGGCTGAGGGAGAGCAACTCTTCGCGCATACGGGTGTATCGGTGTTGGTCTTCTTCCGCGTCCCTTTCTCCCTGCTCCTGTTCCTCTTCTCCTGCTCGTCGGGCTGCGTGGTCCGGGTGTACATGGAGGGCGTCATACTCATGCGGCAGGGACGCGATGAAGTCTGGGTCCGTCAGGTCTGCGTCCCGGCGGACCGCGACCGTGTCGAGCTCTACGGCGCGCACCGACGACGAGGAGTCTGCCGACGCGCGCGCCCAGTGCAGCGACTCGATCTGCTCGGCGACGTGGCGCTGCGACTGTGTGGAGAAGATGAGGCGGTTGTGCTGTTTGATTTTGTCATTGACTGCGCGCAACGATCAGCTTTCTTGTTAGCCCCGAGAGTGGACGGCCCAGGCGTTTACGTGGTATGCGGAATCAAGTGAGGCTGGGTGTCTGGGGGGGTGTACCTTTGGAAACGAGGTCCTGGATCAGCTTGTCGCTAAGATGGCCCTCCTCGGTCTCGGGCAGCAAATCGCGCCATTGCGTCGATGGCTCTAGCGGTGTTTCGAGTTGGCGGACTTGGGAGCGGATGAAGGCTGCTTTGAGCGCCGAGATGGATGGTTCGTCCATGACTGACTGACTGGCTGATTGAGGAATCCGAGAATTCTCTCTCATCAATAGAAGTGGTTGCGTTGTTCAGTGAGACTTGAGATAATATTTCCCTGACCCCGCGTGGGTGCCGCGACGCGGTCTGGATGGATCACGTAAGGCGCGTCTCGGGGACAATGCGCCGCACTAGACGCCACCGTACAACTATTACCGCGGAGTACAGGCGCCACCAAGTGAATTCCATCCATCGCTGAATGGCCTAGGAGGGGATCTGTGTATATCGCAGTGGTATCAGGTGGCAGGTAACGTAGGGGCATGGTATTTTGTATCTATGAATGAGTGTCTGGTAAGCCTATGTCTGAGTGGCGGAAGTACCTAGGCGCTAGAGAGCCTGACATCGCCTCTCTCTCCCTTTCTCTCTCTCTTTCTCTCTCTCGGAAATGCATGACCTCGGCTCATGCCTCGAAGCAGCGGCTCGGCCAACTACTCCAATGGGGAACGAACATACACATGAACCATTATTTCCTCACCCAAAGGCCGGCTACTGCAATTTCGTCCTTTTGCACAAATTATATCTCCTAGATTCTAGATTCTAGAGAAAATCAACTATGCGACCAAGTTGATAAATAATTAATTGCGTTCGTTGAGTTACTTATCTGCCCACCTACCTACCTACCCACCCTCCTTTTCCCTCAACCTATCTCTCTCGCTCTCGCTCCCCCTCTGTTTGCCGAATAGAACTGCTGGACTTTCTGTTTTCACATCCATCACCATCACCATGGCCGTGCAGGGTCGGCCCAAGGTGCTCATGTTTGATATTGGAGGTGTTTGTGTAAGTCTTATTTCCACTCCTGCTGTTGTTATTCCCGCTGCTTCCTTCTCTCGATTCCCTCCGCTTGTGCATGGACGTGCTTAAAACGGCCAGCTGGATTTTTGCCACGGGGTGGAAAGATCCAGTACGCTCCGCTCCGAAAATCGGGAAAAGAGAGAAGGAAGGAAGGACGGAAGGAAGAAAGAAAGAAAGGAAGAAATGATATCCCGCGTGGACAAAGCTATTCGACCCCTGAGATGAACTGATGTTGACCATTTTTTGCGGGGGGTTCAACCACACAGGTCCAATCTCCCTTCCAGGCCATCCTCGACTATGAGATCAAGGAGGGCATCCCGACGGGCTACATCAACTACTCGATCCGAGCGCTGACGCCCAACGGGGCCTGGCACCGGCTGGAGCGCGGCGAGATCCCCAACGACGCCGAGTACTTCCGCATGTTCAAGGCGGACCTGCAGCGGCCGGACCTGTGGGCGCAGTTCCACCGCGAGAAGCTCGGGGTCACGGACGCGTCGAAGCTGCCGCCTGTCCCGGACATCGACACCGAGTCGCTCTACTGGACCATGATGACCTACTCGCGCAACCCGGACCCGTGGATGTACCCGGCCCTGCTCAAGCTCAAGGCCGACGGCCGCTACCGCCTCGCCGCCCTGTCCAACACCACCGTCTATCCGGAGGGCCACCCGTTCAACAACCCGTCGGCCGACGACGTGCGCCAGGTCTTTGAGATCTTCGTGTCCAGCGCCCACGTCGGCATGCGCAAGCCCAATCGCGACATCTACGACTACGCCGTCAAGCTGATGCGCGAGAAGTGGGATCCGACCATCCAGTACCACGACATTGTCTTCCTGGACGACATTGGCGAGAATCTCAAGACCGCCCGTAGCCTGGGCATGCGGACCATCCGGGTCGTGCTGGGCAAGACCAAGGAGGCGGTCCAAGAGCTGGAGAAGGTGACGGGCCTGTCGTTGGTCGGCGAGCCGTGGACGAAGGCAAAGTTATAGAGTTTTCTTCGGGCTACAGTGGTCGGACAATTTCTGGGCGCTTTTTCTTTTACAGTGTTCAAACGTCCATAGACAGCAGGGGGGTCTAGACTACAGGGATTGCTTGTCCATCGTGAAACTTTCCGTCCCGGAGGGTGACCTAGCTCGCTCGATCGTCGTGAGCCGCTCAGGCTCTCACAGTCGGCCGAGAAGAAAAATCATCCTCGAAAGCAACCGGCAGCATGTGCATAACATAGAATGAACAACTTCCACTGTTATTTCCTATCTTCTCGAAAGTGGTAGATGGAATAATGCACACTGTTCCCCTGGCAGACGCTCCATTTGTGAAAACACAGCACGAGCCGGTGTTTGGCCGATACATATGTCTCTCCATCGTCTCCTTGCGCTTGTTTCAAACTGCGGAACTCTTCTGCTGAGTGCTTTCAACAACGTCGGACTTGAGTTCCCCCGTCTCGGTGACTCCCATTTCTGCCGCATAGGTCGTCTTCGGTACCCATCGCGACGAGGTCCGTGGCGTCGTCTCTTCCAGCATGCGGTCGACTTGTTCAAGTGTGAGGCCCTTGGTCTCAGGAATGAGAAAATAGGCATACACAAGGCAACAGGCACACAGAGAACCCCAGATAAAGAACACTTTGGGCCCGAGGTTGCCTTTGTCAGGACCAACCATGTACGGTGTGATGACGGCAATGATCTGTAACATGCGTCAGTTTATCGATGCATCGCAAAGCAAACAGGACTGTCGCACTTACACAATTCCAGAGCCAATTCGATGCGGTAGACAGTCCCACTCCTCGTGACCGGATGGGGAGAGGAAAGACTTCTCCGATCACAACCCATGCGCCTGGTCCCCAGGTGGTTGCAAAGAAGAAGATGTAGATGCAGATGAAGGCGATCTCAGCTTTGACTGTCTGCGGGTTGTGGCCGTCCACAGTTCCAGCAATTGCGACGATGAACTGGCACACGACCATCCCGAGAGCGCCCCAGATCATGATCGATCGCCGACCAAATCGCTCAATGATCCAGAAAGACAGCGGTGTCGAACAGACATTTACGAGGGTAGTGATTAGAGAAATCAAGAAGGGATTCTGAATTGTCCCAAGCTGAGTGAAGAAAGTCGTTCCGCTAATGGACTGTCAGCGCTGTGCAATCGAAAAACCTCGGTAGTAAGAACCGCGAGAAATGAGCAAGTTGCTGAAAACGACTTACAAGTAGAAGATAAAGTTGACTCCTGTCCATTGCTGCATCATCTGCAGAGAAGTACCCAAAATCGTCCGACGCAGGTTGGAGGACGGTGTGAACAGACTGCCTTTGAAGCAGTTGGCCCAGCTTGCAAAGTAACTACCTTGAGGAACGACTCGCAGCTCATACTCGTGATTTGCGACGATCTCCGCCAACTCCTGCTGGATCAACTCAGACCCGCGAGGCTGGCCTCGGAGCCTGGCAAGAGCATGAGCTGCCTTGTCCAGGTTGCCGCGTTTGACAAAATAACGTGGAGATTCGGGCAAGGTGAACAGTCCTGCGGCCAAGATGATCGCCCAGAGCATCTGAAGACCAACTGGGATGCGATAGGAGCCGGAGTCGGTGAAATTTTGTGTGCCGTAGACAACGCACGAGGCCAACAAGAGACCAAGAGTGATGCAGAACTGATATCCAGAAACCAAAGCACCGCTATATGGCCAGTCAGAATTGGATACTTGAGCAATATTCATCGAGACTTCCAGGGGAACTTACCGGACCTTGCGGGGCGAGATCTCCGACATGTACAGTATGATTATGGCAGACACAAAGCCAACACCAAACCCGGCTATGAGACGACCGGCGATGAGAAGACCGTAAGCTGTGGAAGCGGTCTGGAGCGCGGCACCGAGACAGAACACGACACAACCGGCAATGATGGTGGTTCGACGACCGAAGAAGTCAGCGAGGTCTCCGGCAATGACTGAAAGATAGAGTCAGTATGGCTCGAGGATAATGATCTGGGATTGACCTACTTGCACCGAAGAAAGTCCCACAAGACAGGATTGACACGATCAGGGACTGGCGCCATGAAGGGATCACAAAAGCTGCGCGCTCTGCAGCAGTAGCATTTGGTCCAGGATATGGGTCGCCAGTGAACTCATGGATGAAATACTTCATGGCCATAACGCCATTGATGTATCCTGAGTCATACCCAAAGAAGATTCCTCCGAAGGCCGCAAAGGCGCACATCAGGTAAGCCCTGAAAGTGACAGGTGCTTCAACGCGGGCGACATCGGTCGTGGCCGCAAGGTGGACAGCCCCGCCCCCAGGCATGGTGAGTGAAGAGGAGGTAAGATAGTGTCTGTGTGGCTGCGACTGGATGATGTTGTCGATGTTGATACACTTGATCAACTGCGGAAAGTATGCACAGCGACGTGGAAGCACAACTGTGGTGAAGAGAAGTCGAGGTGTGCAGGAGGAAGAGAAGAAGAACAAAGAGATCTCGAGGATCAGGAGGGTGAAGCAGGCGCGATTCGATGGTTGAGTACTTGTAGTCGCCAAGGCAGTCGCAGACAATGTTTGTTCACGTGGCCGTGGAACAAGTGAAGAGACGCCTCATGCTCAAGTGTCAGCTGGACGAGTTGCTTTGTCCGACAATGCGAGTCTCTTCTTCACCTTCTGCTTCTATCCAACATCTGCGACTTCCGGTCCTCCCTATGTGGCGATGGAAGTCTTGCTGTGGGACAAGGCACCGAGTGACAGGGAATGGCATGTGGAGGTAGGACAAGGCTACAGGCGGACGATTGAGAACATGACAAGTTATAAATATTTGACGGTGATATCTGTGTTCTTTGGTCAATGAGCCACAGAAGCCGTGATATATGCCGGGCGACAGCAAGGCTGAACCTCAACAGCTCGAAAGCCTCATCACTTGGCAGTCTTACATACCTGTCACACCTCCAGTACTTTGTACGATCTGATCAGCTGCTCTGAGATGAGAAGACATTGTTGAACGAACTTTACCACAAAGAATGATATCTGATGGGACACGTGCCCAGCCACATCCTTTGTCACCGCAGCCGCAGCCAAGGACTGCGACAGTGACATGCTATTCCTCGAGTCGGTTTCCTTCTCCTGGGGACATCTGTGTCTTGTGGAAGACAACCTCAATGACCGTATCTGAGCTGCCCTTAGGTTGCAAGAACGCCACAGCCTCTAACCTCTCATCCGCCTTCTTGAATAGCTCAATCCAGTCTTCCCTCCTTCTCTCGAGGGAATTAAATACTGTCCACATTTGGAGGTCTGCAGTCGTGGTGAGGCGTTCTAATGGCGGAGGGGCAGCCCCTATTGGCGGCATCACGTTATCCGAGATAATGATCCGTGCGCCATCCTTCATATTTCCGCCGACGCCATTGATGAGATTCCGTAGGATTTGCATAGCGATGGCGTCGGACCAGTCATGCAGGACATGGCGGAGAAGGAAGACGTCGGCGTTATGCAGGGGCTGGGGTGCCATGAAATCGTGTCGGTGAAATGTGATTCGTGATTTCAAACCGGAGGGAATGAGTGCATCGAAAGCATCCTCGACCTCCGGCCGGTCCTGGACCACAAATCGAAGGGCAGGAAACTGCTCAGCCAACGACATTGAGATGAACCCACTCGATCCTCCGACCTACACAGGTGGTCAGACAAGAATTTGACAGTTGTGATTTCCAGTTACTCACATCGACGACAGTAGCTTCACCGAGAGCCTCCCAATTGAACCCCTGAATGGTGTGTTTTCTATCATGACCACCACCGTCCATGGCTTGCATGGCTTGAGCCAATAGCCGAGCCCGCCAGCCCTTCTCAGATCCCTCTCCATCATTCTGAAGCCACTCAAACAGCCCTTTTCCCTTTCCCAAGTTCCAGGCCATGTTTAATGCTGTTTCCGTCGGATCTTGCGAGTCGCCATACTTTTCCACAGCATCCGCCAAACGTGAACTGGCAGGTAGAACTTCCCCAAGATTGTGATGGATCCACGGCTTTAAAGTCGGGTTCTTGACAGGCGCCATTGAGAAAGAAGTATGAGCGACGTGGCCAGGCCTGGGTTCAAAGAATATGTTCTTGGTCATGGCATGTCGAAATAGGCGGCGGAGCTGTCTTTCGGTCAGGGGTACCTTTCGTGCAAGATCCACATAAGAGATATCGCCATCCGTCGGCACCGCGTCGAAGACGCCAAATCTCGCGAACATGTTGAGGACGGTGAGATCATGCTTAACCTACCAATAATGAGATAATTAAAAGTGCCTCTTGGGAGCATCACAGCGTACCGTGTAGGCCTGCCAATAGATATAATCCTGTGGGCCGGCCGCCAGTTGTTCGACTGCCCAAGCGGAAGTGATGAGATTCATCCGAGCTTCCTGCAGCTGAGTGAGATCTGGGTATTTCATGGGGCTGTTAGGCAAGAAAGAGGGCTGTGGAAGCTTCTGTCTCTCAAGGATATCGGCGATTGTCTTCGCGCTTGAAGCGATGGACTCCGCTAGGCCAACGAGGCTATGGTGATCGATATGTACAGGTTCCATTGCTCAACTGACGGGCACTTCAAAATGAGCCTGGACTAATTGCAAAAAATCAAATGCAGAACGGAGGACTTGGGAAAGAACTGAAGTCATATCGATCGCATTTTTTGAGATTTGTGCTTAAAAGGATACGCTACCATCACTTGTTAGCGCAAGAAAGCCGGCGTTGGCCTGAGGATCACCTCCGCGTAGAGCCCACCGGACTCAAGAAGCGAGGTAGTATTTCGAGAGTATGCCGACCGTGAGCAGCTCTCACGAACCGACACATATTGAGGGTGGATTGCACTTGACCCCACACAATGATTTGCATCGGAAAAGCACCAGGAAACCTCGTGCCAATTATGGTGATAAGTCATGACCACGTCAGCGCTTATAGCAATGACACGGGTATCGAGGCACCAGCCGAGACTCAAAATCTCGGTGAAGTCGCGAATCGTCACAGACCACTGGTTGCGGAGTGTTATTTCGCGAAGTTGCTCACAAGGGTGGAAGAATTTCATCATATGTAGTTCCATCCTATGTCAAGTTGTCTCTCAAGTCCATCTACCAGGAAGAATGAACAGTGAGCAATTGAGTTAGATACGAGGAGGATTCGAAAGCGTAAGCAAAGACGGGAGCTTGAACGAGAACCACCGCTTTTCCGAATGGAGACTCGAGACGGAGAAAGTCCGAAGATAAGATGTCCATGTCTTCATCGACCGGCTGGCGGTGTCCAAGGTGGTATTCCCCGGGGCAATTGTCGGACAAGCCTGTTGATCGAGAGCAGGTGAAGAGAAGGCGGACGGCTTCGAGGGCTGTAGATTGATTGATGCCAAGATGCCAAGATGCCAAGAGCGATGGAGCTACTCAAGCTACGGATTAACATTTCCCCGAACGAACTGCTCCTTCCGGATTGAGATGTTTATCACTACTTTCTCTTCCTCCTCCTCCTTCGTCCTTGTTGGTCTCCAAGACACAGAATGTCGCCGCCCAGTTAAGAGGCGCTGGAAGTGATTTACACCCTCAGCAGATGAAGACCACCTGAAAGATTCAAGCATGTGATATGCCCCGAGGCGAGACAGCTCTGAGCGACTGTCCTCAGACTCTTGTGTGGAGTGGCACTGGACCTAAGCGCAGTTCGTGAACGGCAAGACGACAACCCAACTCTACTCCTACAGCCCCGGCCCGTACCCCGGCCCCCTATTATGGAGACTTTATCTGGGAAGTTTCTTGTCCTCGCCAAAAGAGCCGAGGGTTTGGAAAAGACTGAGTCTCATGTCTAGATGTGTTGACTGTTCGGCTAACCTCGTACTACGTGCACCACGTGCGGCTGAGCTGAAAACAACAAAGTTCTTGACTTCGTTGATTGGATCTTTGCACTCGTCTTGCCTGGCCAAAACACCGCCAAGGGTAAAACAAGAGTAACTAAGCTCGTGAAAGCTTCTTAAGCTTCTATGCCATAAGGCTGGGCTTCCTCGTCGTTGGTGGGTCGTGGAACTTGTGTCAGGTAAATGTTCCTGTCCATCTTTGCAGAAACCTTGAGCCCTCGTATTCATCCCGCGACCCAGGTAAGGAGTCGAGTGCATTTGTGCCAGCATCGCGCCAGTTCGCTCATATACGGCGCGCCGTCCACGAAATGCGTCGAGGGAGAAAACTGTGCAAAGATTTTGAGGCACTCGAAACGAAGCACTGGAACTTGCTTGTTGTTTGTTGAATCAGCACTGTTGCATTTACTCTTTCCGATCACTTATATCTCTCAGGAAGCATGGGTCCTGTGATGTCGCCATTTCTGCTCCTTGTGTTCTTGTCCACTGTCGTCTTCGCTTCGAATTTCCCGCCCCTCTACCCCATTGACCTCGCTCAAGGGTACACGCGCAGCATTCGAAATTCCAGCCAACTCCGGTTCGATTTCTTCAACTTCGACGGCGTGGTCAAGCGAGATGATTGCAGTGTATCAGACTCGACGCCATGTCCTGGTACGATTAGATACAGACCCATTCTTTTTTCTCCTTGGAATTTTTGTTTCCTGTCTCGTGCTTGCTCCGCTGACAAATCTTCCAATATAGACGGTTGCTATAACGGTGTCAATGATGTCTGCTGTGCTAACGGAGGAGCTGTTCCTCAGGGAGATGTTTGCTGCGACGACAGCGCCGGAGGTGGCTGCGCAATTGGCTTGACTTGTGGCTTCTGCGGCTCTAACGGTGTCTGTTGCAGCGATGCATCGTGTACCGTATTGGTTGACACGGATGGATCGTCGGTGACGCTCGGCCCAGACGACTGCAAGGCGACAGCAGGGAACACGGTGGCGTCCGTCGCGACGGTTGGGGCTGGCGGCACGACAACCCCCACAGTCACACCAAGCACAACAGACCAGCTCAGCACCACCCCGACCACAGCGGCGGTTCCCTCTACGACTGAAAGCCCGCCTCCACCGCCTACCACCACAGAAGCACCCATTCCGACGACGTCACCTGCAACAGTCCTGACAGTGGTTTTAACCACAACCTCGACCTCCACTCCGTTTCTTACCACTCCGGAAGCAACCACCAGCACAGAGGTGGTCCAGCCGCCACCAGAATCTTCCACATCATCTGAGCCTCAGGCTGGTGGCGTGGGGAGAAGTGTCGACGGCCAAGGGCGTTTCGCGACGACTGCTCTTGCACTGGCGGTCGTGAGCATACTGCTGATGTTGGCATGAAGGACCCTTATCGTTGATTGGAGGAGTAACATTGGGTTGGTTTGCAGCAAGAAGCAACGCGGTGCTTTTCAACCTCGCGTCCGCGACAGAAGTGGCAATGCACCAGGGGACTGCTTGGTAGATGTGATGACTTCGATGGCTGACTGTTCAAGCAATATGCTGCTTATGTTTCGTCTCCACAAGCTAGGATTTGTTTCTATTCAGTGGGTAGCTGGCTGTTAGTCCGCCGTTGAGCCGATCCTTAGAGCTGACCCATGTCAGTCTTCTAATGCAACCTCAACCTCGTAGCTCCGCTATTGAGTGTTCCAACACTATTTGCTCGTCTGTCAAAAGATCTCCACACCATAACACCGCCCATACACAATGTCCACGGAAGTCCACGTCTCCGACTCCAATGAGTTTGAGGAGTAGGTCATGCGGGACCGGCTTGCTCTACACCCGCAACAACACCACCCACGACCGTCCCACCTGTTCCCGTACCTAAAGATCTCCCACCGGCATCAAGGACGCAGAATAGGCTCCGTGCCCCAGGGGGCTCCGGTAACACAGGCACATTCACATAGACGCTTCGCATAGGCTCTGGGCCATAGCCGAAGGAAATAAATACCTCGGTAGTTATCATGCACATCCTCACTCACCACCAAGTTCAGTCAAGGACCCCAGCCAGTTCCACAAGTTTTCCGTATGCATATGTAGTCGCGTCGATACATACGAGGTACATATATGGCTTATGTATTATTCGGCCGAGATCTCGCTTCTGTACGGCTACTCACTAGAGCTCCAGCGCCGGCCTGCTTGCGTCGACATTCTTAGAAATCAAACACGCGTCTACGGAGGAATAGATTCCCCCGCCTGCCGTTGGGGGAGAAGAGAGGGGGCTTTGCTTGCTTGTTTGTCCCTTTTATTGATTTAATATTGCGGGCTCCACTAAAAGTGTCAGAAGTTGAGCTGAATAGATAGATCGAAGAATAGGGACGAGCGCAAGAGTAGAAATATCAATTTCAGCACTCCGAACTCGTCCAACTTCTGGAAACTCGCAAATTTCCCCGAGAGAGGATATCCGAGCGGCAGGCGCGGGAAAAAGGAGAAGAGGTAGCCTACAAAAGATCAATGGCGCCAGAGCACCGCCGCATCCCGAGAGGGGGATGGGTCCTCGTGACCGGTGCAAATGGATACATTGCATCGCACATTATCGATGTCCTCCTCGAAGAAGGCTACAATGTGCGCGGCACCGTGCGCAGCGAGAAACCCTGGCTCAATAAATTCTTCGAGGACCGCTACGGGACGGGCAGGTTCGAGACAGCCATTGTCACGGCACTGAATGCCCCTGGGGCGTTCGACGAGGTTGTCCGGGGCGTTTCGGGTGTGGTCCATGTGGTACGTATGTTCGTGCGAAGGTCCGGGTTTCGGGTTTCCGCATTACGGTCGAGCTCATGCTGATGGATCCTCGCTCGCTGTGCTAATGTCAACAGGCGACGGACGTCTCTTTCAGCTCCGACCCGGACGCCGTGATTCCCGGCGTCATTGCCAGCACCGTAAATCTCCTCAGGGCGGCGGCGGCGGAGCAGTCGGTCAAGAGCTTCGTGCTGACGTCCTCGTCCACCGCAGCGCTGGTCCCCGAGCCAAACAAGCGAATGACCGTCGACGAAAGTAGGCAAGAGTCACACCCCCGAGCTTGAGAATAACCCAACTCCGCTGGGGATGGTGAAATGCTGAAAGTATTCTGCACAGACACCTGGAATGGCTCGATCGTCGACGCCGCGTACAGCAAAGACGCCCCCGCCGAGGCCAAGCCGTACCTGGTCTACGGCGCCTCGAAGATGCTCCAGGAGCGTGAGTTCTGGAAGTGGGCGGAAGAGAACAAGCCGGGCTTCGCGGTCAACAGTGTGTTGCCGAACATGAACGTGTGTATTCTATTCCCACCGCCCTATCCAATTTTACGGTAGTGACTCCAAGGGAACCTCCAGCTCGGCCGGATCTTGTTGCCCGAAGGCTTCGGGAGCACCATGGGCTGGGTTCGTAGTCTTTTGGAAGGCAATGAGCGTATCCTCGGCACGCTGCCGCCGCGTGAGTTACACCGTGTCCATGCTCCCGAGTGATTCCTCCCAGTCCGTCACTGATGGCCTTTTCTTTTGAAGAATGGTATGTCGACGTCCGAGACGATGCTCGCGTCCATGTTGCTGCGCTGCTTGACCCGGAAGTCCAGAACGAACGACTTTTTGCGTTTGCCGGCCCTTACAACTGGACCGATATCATCAATATTTTGAACAAGCTGCGGCCGGAAAACAATAAGATCCCCAAAGCTCCGCCGAACGAAGGTCGCGACCTGACGGATATCAAGGGGAGCAAGAGGGCGGAAGACCTCATCAAGTCGTTCTTCGGCGTTCCTGGCTGGACGAGCCTGGAGGATAGTATTGCTGCGGGCATCGCGGACTTGAAGTAAAGATCGGCTCAAAAGATAGATTCCGTCTCGCAATCTTGAGTTGAGTAGACTAAGCAATCTTGTTCCTAGCCAAAAGGAACAAAATCCGCCGACTGCCTTGACCACGTCCACAGAATTCTGCCGCGCCTCTGCCTCGTCCACCTCTGCCGCACCACTCTCCTCTCCCTGCCTGGCTCCCCACAATTTGAAACCATATATATTGTGTTTGTATATTTCCTCTCGACAATTCGGATGAAGCCAACCGGTCTTGAGTGATTCCAAGACCTAACCGGGCGCTTTGAATGATGATTGTCACAAACAATCAAAAAACCACTCTGCTGCGAAACCGCCGGAGCAAGGTTTAACTTCCCTCTTGAACACACCGCAGAATAATGTGGATGCGGTCTTGAGGAAAAAGTTTTTGTTGGTTCAAACTCTGGTGGTTCTGGAGAGAGGTTTTTTTTTTTGGGTGCTTTCTGTGATTCTTTTTCTTTTCCTTTTTTTCCCTTCGTGGGAGCAAGTCAGGCCGGAGCAAGATTTTGCCCTTGGCGACGTGTGTTACTCTTACTTACTGCCTCACCACAAAGCTTCAGGAGAACTTATCTTGTTGAGCTCAAGATCTCGCTTCTTTGCACCCGTCTGGCCGGTGCCATTCGGCGCAGATAAGAGCCCGTCGGACTTTGAGAGATGAAGCTCCCTACACAGATCTTGCGCCCTGCCCACCCTCTCTTTCTGCTGTCGGCCAGACCACATATGGAAAAAATGCCTTCAATGGAGTGAGAGTGGCTTTGACCACTGACGTTTCCTTTGGTCGTCTCGCCAAGAATCAGAAGTCGGAATTCAGTTCGTTGTAGCTCCGAGCGGAGTTGGTGCCTGGGGCTGCCTGGGGACTGAGAAGCTGATTAGCCCACTAGTCCTGGCCTTGCTGGGGTATGTTTCAAGGTTTCGAGGTATATATCGACAACGATGTCCGACTCTGTAAACCGCATGTAGATCTGTCTCGTGCATTTGAGACCTCTGTACTCTCTGAAAGCTCAGGTCAGCTCCCAAAATCATGTCCACCCCAAAGTCCAAGCCAATCCTATCCCGCGGCTGGCCTGACAAGGGCGTATACAGCTGGTCGCCCTTTGTGACAAAGGTCGAATTCCGGTTTCGACACGCTGGGCTGGCTTACGACGTCGAAGCCGGATCGGTCAACGCAGCGCCGAAGGGCAAAATCCCCTATGTGGATCTCGGGCCCCTTCAGGAGGATGGCCACAATGAACCCTCTCTCTTGGGAGACTCAACGTTCATCATCCAGAGGCTCTTGAGCATGGGCCACCTCCCAGATCTGAATGGGAGCTTGCCGGAAGAATTGAAGCTAAATGATCTTGGTTTTCGAGCCCTGCTGGAAGACAAGTTATATTTCTACCATGTGAGGATTCCCCCAGCGCCTGGTCTGCCACAGAAAGGAATTGACATCGTCACCAGATGCGCGAGCGGTGGGTCGAAAACTTCTATGTCCAGAGGGAAAAAGCTCTGTGGTCGATGCCATTTCCAGTTCGCGTCCTTGTCGGATTGCTCATCTATCGAGGCGTCACGAAGACTCTGCATGGCCAAGGAGTGGGACGGCTGACGAGCGAAGAGGTGAGAAGTTTGAAGATGGAGATCTGGCACTCCATCGACAGTGTTCTCAGAAGCAGGCTACGGCAGGCTTCGGGTAGAGATGAGCCTGTTTGGCTGCTGGGAGGAGAACGACCAAGCGAAGCCGACGCAACTTTGTTCGGTTTCATAGTTTCTGTGCTCGTAAGTGACAGGTGAGGATCCCAAATCAGTGTCGCCCAGCGGACGGTCACTGATCTTGCGTTGTAGCGCGCCAGAGTCAAAAATGCTCGTAAAAAGCTTTTCCAGCGTCTTGGCCTATGCGGAAAGGATACACAACAGTTACTTCCCGGATTATGAGAAATGGGCATGAATGAGCAGTTGACGACAGCCTCGAACTCATGCGTTGGCTCAGGAGACTACTGAGAACAACTGGTGGTGGCCGCAGCAACAAGACTTGCACAAAGTCCAATCCTCGTATATACCATCGATTTTGCTCCATGTTATATGGTACTGGGCGTGAAAGGACGGATTTGTATCGACGAACTGATCCGCCACCCTTGGGAATCTGGAAAGTGCGTCGGAGGTAGGAACTGGCGAACATCGAAGGGTTATTTATCAACATTCAACGTGATTTCAGGGGGAGAAGGAGATGCAAATTTTAAGCTTGCACTATCACGCACACGGCCTGGAAGCAGGGTGATGAAAAAGGTCCTGTATTTTATTCGTCGGAAGGTTCTATCATGCAGACATCACATCTTCCGCGCCTTGCTCCCTGTCTGTCTTTGCCGTCGCCGGGATCTCTTGAGTCGGGTCCATCGAAGTTTGAATCTTTCTCAAAATCCTGGCAGGGTTGCCGGCCGCTACATGGAAAGCAGGGACGTCCTAATCAAGAGTTAGCGAGGAGACTGGCCCCCAGAGGAGGGAGATTCCCAAGCCTGGTACCTTTGTCACCACACTGCCGGCTCCAATAGTGCTCCCTCGCCCAATGGTCACTCCAGGCAAGATAATGACATTCCCCCCCAGCCAGCAGTCTTCACCAATGTTTATCTCTTTCCCAAGCTCGGGACCATTGGTTCCATTCCTGAGTGCCGGATCAAGCGGGTGCGTTCCAGAATAGAAGCTGCAGTTCGGCCCGACCAGGGTACGCGCTCCAATGCGGATCGGGCAGGTGTCGATGAATGTAGAGTTGAAATTCAGCTGTGTCCCTTCACCCAGAAAAATGTTGAAGCCGTAATCGGCGTGGATTGGGCCGCAAATCCAGGGCTCCTTTTCGAAGAGCTTGTCCTCTTCTTCCAAAGACGGCTGCAAAGGTGGAAGGGGGCGACTATCGTTAGTGATTCTGCGAGGCAGACATAAGACAATGCGCACATGAGATTCGTGTGCATGCGACCGATCTTTCGCTCACTTACTCTCTCCATAGTTCGATTACTCTGCGTCGCGTGGTCGATTGGGAGGAATTTAACTTGTCACAAGCTTGCTTGCACCGGTCTCGAGCTGCGATGAGCTCGGGAACAAAAGCATGATAGAGATCGCCTCGCTGGGCCTTCTGCCACTCTGGATGAGTACGCATGTTGCAAGAAAAGGCCCGTGATATTTGGAAAAAAAAAGGTCAAGGAGATGCCACCCAGATGCAATCAGATGCTCGGGCCGGAAAATAGTTGATGCGAAGGGACTGCACCTAGCCTTTTGTTTGGCCTTGTTTCAAGTCTGATGACACAATTTTGCGGACGCTTTGAGCCTCCGACGACCTCCTCAGGCGCTTCCTTGCTATTGTTCTTCTCAGTTATGCATTCCTTGTGATTCGGTCATTCTTTCTGGTTTATCTAAAATGCCCTCTGTGTCTTGTCATGAAGGGTAAGCTCTTTGATTAGTCCAATTGCCAGATAAAAGCCCCTTAAACAACCCCATCCCAGTTTCGCCCATCCGCCCACTTACGGCAACGGCAGTCCAAAACATGTCCGACTCCTCGGCCCTCAGTTCTCCAGGGATCATTCATGAATTCCCAAGAGACAGGATTCAAGAACACATTAACGGTAGTGCCCGCGCGAATTTGCAGCCCATGTATATTCCACCACTATACCTGCCTGGGGGTAAACGGGCACTCTCAGGGGTGTCTATTCGTGCCTTTGCGTTGGGCATCGCACTAGGCATCTCTACAATCCTCACAGTGGAGCTGGTGCATTGGGGCAACGGACTTTGGAGAGCACCATGCTTTGTCGCAACACTGGCCCTGTTTCACTACCTTGAATTCGACATGACGGCAAGATACAACCCCCCGGATGCCTCAATCTCGTCCTTTCTCTTACTGTCGAATGGCATTGGCTATGCCGCCGCCCATACCTCCGCCATGCTTGAATTGCTGGCCCGGTACTGGCTGTACTCTGACTACGCTCCAACATGGCTGAGGTTGCCTTTCCATATCCCCAGAATCTTGCCATCGATTCCGTCCTCGATAACAGTTGGGCTGGGCGCCACTTTGATTGTCGTGGGCCAGCTTGTCAGAAGTGCCGCCATGCGACAGGCAAAGACAAACTTCAACCATGTTGTGCAATGGACGAAGCGAGCAGACCATGTCCTGGTGACGGATGGAGTCTATGCCTTCTCAAGGCATCCCTCCTATTTCGGATTCTTCTGGTGGGGTTTGGGGACGCAGGTACTGCTGGGGAATCGCATTTGCTTCGTAATATATGCTGTGGTATTGTGGAAGTTTTTCCACCACCGAATCGTTCGTAAGTTGTTCCCTTGTGGGTTCCTCATGCCTCACAGTGTTGATGATTCGATCACAGATGAAGAAAGACATCTGGTTTCTTTCTTTGGAGAAGACTACATTGAATATCGCAAACGCGTTCCCGTCCGCATTCCATTCATTCGTTGATGTTTCGACCAACCTTCAAGCTCAGCTGTTTTCAGCACCTTCAGCCATCTCCTAACTCCTTCCGCTTGCGATTTTGGAGTGTGGCCTTGGGCCTGGATGCTGAGTCGACCGTTTGGATTTTGACGGGATGGTATATGGGTTTGGGTATCTGATCGAGCCAGGGTACATCAACCGTAGCAACATTGTCTCGCACAAATTGCAGAAGTGTTTCAGCGCCAGGCGTCGCCTCCCCAACACCGACCACGCCCACACGAGGCTGCTGCAGTGCTCGAGCAACCTGCTCTTCGGCCTGTGAGGACCATTCCACCAGCCTGGCCCTGGTGTTGATGGGAGCTGAGGTTGCTAACAGCAAGGGTATTGAGGATGTCATTATATCAGGCAGATTCTGGCGGCAGACAAACACGACTGAGAGATTTGCGAGTGGGTGTCCCGACGATGGGTCGGCGTCTGTGTGCTGAGATAGCATTTGTGGCTTGCGGCTGCGAGCCAAGGACTCAAGCCTGCGGACCGTGCTATTAAACCCGAAAGTAAGATGGTCGTAAACATCGGGCATCCATTCTGGCATAGAGTCTTCTTGCGTCTTCTCGTTCATTTTTCCACCTCTTCCCTTGCCCTTGGAACGTGGGACATGGTTGCGTCTGAAGTCGCCTATGGGCTGCAGCAGCCGGAGGAGGAGCTGGAGGAGTGCTTGCTCCAAGTCAGGAGAGATGGGGGGCCTGATAAAGGAATTTGTGTTAGTTAATCGGAAGGTTGCAGGAATATTCCGACGTGCTAGATAGATACCATTGGGATTCTGGGTATGGAAGAGACAAAGAATGCACAGTTGCAGGTTTCTTTTGTTTGTCCATGCTGGCAATCAACCCTGGCGCGCCGAAGACGAAAAAAAAGTGGTGGTGACAAGGCGCAGACAAGGCATGACGTGTGAGAAGACCAGGAGTGGTTAGGAGCAGCTTGAAGCCCCTCCTCTAGGTGTGCTCTCGTGCTTGCTCACGCGCCAGACGCGTTTGGTGAGTACGGAACCGCCAATAAGGAAATGTGCCGACGCCGCTACAACTCCGTCTAAGTCAACGGCAGCCTGCGAGCCTGGTCCATCTCTGTCCAACGACCATCCGACTCACAAAACACCCATCTAGACTATTTTCTCCTTCTTCGCCATCGTCAGAAGTATCTCATTCCACTTGGCTCTCAGTGGAGCCTTTCTGATTCTTCTGTATCTGCCTCTGCATTGCCCCGTTGCCTGTCGGAAAAGCTTCCTAAGGCAAACATTAGGCCCCGCCTCTCATTACCACCACGCCGCGGTGGCCGCAAAGCCCCCTTCCGTTCCCACAGGCACCTCAACGTCCCTGGTCGAGAGACATGGCCCAAGTCGACATCATTCTGTCCCTACCAGATTGGCTGTTCATGCAGTAGAGACCCTTGTTCATCAGCTGCCAGCCGTGATCGTCCCTATCTTGATCAGACGGTGAAAAATCAGGCACCGCCGTCGCCTTCTTCCTGAGTGGCGGCCTTCTACAGCTTTTGCCAAGACCTCTCACTGCCTCACCTCAACCGCTCCTTCACTCTCCAGTCAGTTTCCATTCACCGCTCTCCCTCTCTTGGTTGCGGATTTGCCGCTCCTGCAGACTTCCAGATGCGACTTCCGTAATATGTCGTCCTCAAAGTCCGATTCTTCGATCCGTAACCGAAGCGACTCCACCGAAGGTTCAGAGCTGTCAGAGCATGAGCACAAGCGTCCAAGGCTGAGTGATACTAAGCCTGACGGGACGCATGTCATGTCGGATTTGCAGCGAGACAATTCCAACCCCGCACTTTCTGTGCCAGTCGCGCTTGCCACCAGCGATGAGGAAGGGTCTCTCGTCAAGACACCGCCGCTGCCTCCCAGAACGGCAGCCCCTCCGGCTCTCATATCCCCCACCAGCAAGGTAACCATCAACACCCGCCCGCTGTCCTCTCAGTCAGCTACGCAACCAACCACCGAAGCCGGAGGAGCGGGCATGCCGCCCAGTTTCTCACTTTCAGACACCTCTACCGTTGGTGGCGACGGAAAGGGAGACACCGATGCTGCACCTGCCCCCCTCCCTCATCAGACCGAGTCGGCGGAGATCATGTCGACATCGGCTTCCAAGAGCAAGAGACCTCAAATTGAGATTGTTGAGCCTGAAGACCTCGATCAAGATTCAAACCAGACCGGGTCGACTGACCGTAGCAGCGGTGAAAGCGCCTCTTCCCCTGTCCTGAATTCGTTTCCATCCGGCTATGTCAACCGCACGTTTCCCTATTCTCAAGAGTGGGCGCCAGGGAGCACTCATAGAGTGATTGCTCGCATATCAGAGAACTTCCAGCACGCCGGTGGCCAAAATGGAGCCATATTCCGCCAAGTCAAAGACTGGATGATCGAATTTGTCGCCGTTTGCAATGAATTCTCCATCACGCTGCATGAAGAAGAAAGAGACTTCTGGCACCGACTGCCAGATCTCATCGAAGGCCTACTGCGACGAGAGGCAGGCCCGCCTCCTGGAGCTCGCACTGAAGACCTCGTCGACTTCTTCGTGGCCTTTGCTCAAATTGCCAGGCTTCTGATTGATCTTGACACTCAGAGACTACGTGCGCTCAGTAAGGATCCAGAACTCGGGGATCTCAAGTCTGTCGGCTTGTTGTGTGCTAACTACCTGCAACCTTTGACATGGATCCTCTCGGTCCGCATCCCCTTCTACGACGCACTGTCCCGTGCACACAGTTTCGATCGGACGCACTTCTACACGCTCGTCATCGACCGCCTTGGGGACCCATCGACAGTCTGCCTGTTACCATCCATCTCCGCCCTGTTCTCCGAAATTTGCGCTCTCATACAGAAGCGAACCGATTTGTATCGACCTTTTCACAATTTGCTCTCGGTGACCAATTGCGTCATGGCTCCGATCTCCAACATGTACAGTACGGAGACAAATTTTGTCCCTGCGGCATTCTCACAACTTGATCACATTCGCAACGGCGCTGCGAGAATAATTTTGCAAGCAGACAACGCCATCCAACAAGCTATCATGAAGCAAGCGGCCTGGCTCAATCTGGAGACCGCGGGGAAAATAATTGACCTTCTAAATCCAATGGTGTCCATGATTGCGGTCGATATCCCGCAGATCGGCAAGGACATTATAACTTCTGCTGGAGTTGGTTTCGCCGATTCGGATGTTTCTGATCTTCCTAGCACAATGCCGTACGCCTGGAAGTTCAAGACACTTCGTAAATTCATCACCAATGGCCGGATGGAACTTCGGGTCTCTGGCGTCGACAGTATGTCAACTGATCTCGTTCAAGTGTTCAAAGAGCATATCAGTGGCCAGGCGCAGCCTGCCATGTCTCATCCGTTGGTAAGATTCTTAGTCAAGTTCATCAAGGAGAACCAATTGGTGGACTACATTGTCGGCGTCGACTCCCACCCACAGTTGATTCGTCGGGCTCATAACGTGGTCGGTTTCCTCTGTGTCTCGGGGACTTACACAGACGCCGATACAGACCATATCTGGAAAACTATTGTGGAGAGTCAAGACCCTCGGACTGTCCACGAGGTTTTCAATCTACTCCAGATGTGTTTCACTGTATACGACCTTCATGCGCTTTACTACATCTGCCGAAAACTGTCGGACTATCCTATTCAGCGCTTTGACTTGCACGTCTTGCAGTTCACTGCCCTCCTGTTCGAAAGTCTGAGAACAAAAACAGGTATATTTCCTCTGCATCTTGGAAATGCCACGGATCCAATCACGCGGAAGTTATGCATACGATTGCTGCGCGAGGCCTCGGTGGAGGAGAATGCGTCTCTTGAACAAGCACCGCTGATACGACGAGACTTTGGCCAGCATCTGACTAATGTCCTGTCTCTGGGTCGAGCTGAGGTTACCTTTGCAACGATTGACGAGGAAGAGCGAAATCAGATCATATCCGAGGCTGCCTCGAACCTCGAAGCCCATAGCGAATATGCCTCTGGCGATCTTCAAGTCTTGAACTGCTTGTTACCGATGTTGGGAAGAGACGGGATCGCCGAAGCCACCGACAAGTTTGACCTGCTGGCACTGCTGATTGCCGACTTTGCATATTTACGGGACCAATTCGACCTGATGGTGGCACGCGGTGTATCCGTCAAATCGATCGAGGCAATGTATGAAGTGCGATCCGCATGCCTGTATTACTTTGTTCTCCATGTCCCTGAAGTCTTCACTTCAGATCTCGTGCAGGAACTTTGGACATCCTTCTATTCGTTCTCACAACTCCCAACCTCCGTGAGGGCTCGTGCGTGGGAGACGTTGACCCATGCTGTTAGGATCAAGCAGAACAAGGAGGAGATTATCCTCGTGGACTTGATCATCGAGAAACACTTGCCGACTCTGGACCCTCAAGACTACAACGAACAAGTCCTAGAGTTCATCAGGGTGTCGATCTCATACACTATCAAGCGCACCACGGAAACTATCCCTGACACTGAGGGTGTCATTGTAGTACCCGGGATCGAGAGAATGTGGAAGGTCATGCTGGATGCGCCTCCAAACACGATTGAAAACCAAGCCACCGACTTCATCATCCGGACGTACTTGGATAACAACCTTGTGACCCGAAGGTCGAAAGGGGTCATCGACGCGACTCATGCTTCCCTCGTGGACCGCTCGGTGCAACAGGTTATAGCATCTGCGTCTAAGCTAAAATCATACACGGATGGCACCATGAGTGGCGAAGATGAGCCCATGGTGATTATTGCCTCTGAGGACGAGATACGCGCCGAGGAACTGCGTTTTGATCGGTCTTTGCTGTTCCTCAGGAAATTTCTTGAAGGTATGAAACTTCGACCACGGTACAGTCCAGTCCCGGACCAGCAGATCCAGGGACTTGCGGAGTTTCCAGACAAGAGAGGGGAGGTTGTCGAACTCAAAATTCAGATCACGGCAAGCAAGTATATCACCGAAAAGATGCAAAACATTACCATCGGGTCTGAGAACACGTGCGACGAATTGCACAAGTATCTTTGTGAGGCAAGTGGCTTCAAACAGTTCTCTGTGTTCAATCTGGGGCAAAAGGTATTGCTTGCAGGACAATCAACAACCATCGCGGAGTCCAAGGTAGCCTCCGGCCTCCTGATTGTCCACAAAACGTTGAATACGCCGGAGAGTCCGCCAACCCGGTCTACCCGAGCCACTTCTCCTGTTGACAACAAAATTATGCACCACTTTGATGACCTTTACGAGCTTCTTGATGCTGATGAGCGCCTATCAAGAGAGGTGTACACGTTCCTCAGCCTCTTCTCTGCACAGACCGAACTTGTCCGGGTCGTACGTTCAAGAGACAGGTCGCCAATGGAACTTCTGCCTCCAGGAAAGCCTTTCAGACTCCTGTATTGCGCGAGGGCTCTGCGATCTTGCATAGAGGATGAGTCGTTCAGCTCAAACCCGGATTCCCAATTTCTCATCTACAGCATCCAAACCATCCTGCAAGTCCTCCCCAAGCTGGATTTGAATAACCCATCAGACGGGCTTCAGATGTCGATCGCTCACAGCCTGATGGAAGCACTTCTTCTAGCATTCCGAGCCAAGGTTTCTGCAGAGACATCGAGCGAATACATTGTGGATCACCGAGGATTCGCAGCGCAAACTTCAAGGTTGCTACGCTTTGCGCTGGAGAGCTACAACACCAATATGGACGAAATTTCATCTTCCGCCATGGTGAAACTAGTCTTGGAAACTTTCATCGAGGCGTGCCTGCACGATGAGCGAGTTTGGGCCTATGTGGATGCCGAAGCTGACTTCAGGGACCTAATCGTCACTGCTTTCGTTGATGATCGTCGAGTCGATGTGCGGCATTCACTGCTCGAGGTTGTGGTTGGTTTGACAGGTGCTGTTGGAACAAAGTTGTACCTCAAGATCAACAATCCAAGAGCGCCACGATCCCGCTTTCTCCCCGCTACCATCGAAGCTTGTCTTTCTCATTTGTGGACTGCCCTAGCAGACATCCTGCCTCACGCTTGTTTGCAGCATGAGCGGTGCGCCGAAGTCTGCGAGACAATGCTTGCTATTTTAAGGAGGATAGGCAAGTCTTTTCCCCCTGAAGCGGTCAAGCAGTATTTTGACCAGTGGATCTCCATTCTCCTGAAACACAAACACGTCGAGGTTGTAGGTCAACCCCTCAACGATCACGTGGTTGCCTGTCTTACCAAGCTGCTCCTCGAAAACTGTAAACTGCTGAAGGCGTCTGACGCCCTTCCTACTGGCGATCAGATCATCGAACAGATCATAACGCTATTCTTGTTTCCGCCGCTCTCTGAAAATGGGGCTGGGGCCGGTGAGAACTCGAGATTGCCGGTCCTCGACAGTACCGTACGGGAAAGCCTGTACAGCCTCATTCTTGCGCTGTGTCAAGGCCCTCAGGAGCTCGCAGTAGTTGTTACCAAATTGGGAGACGACCTACTACCTCCAGATTTTTTTGAGCCCATCTATTCACACGATCGGCAAAATCTTCGGACGGAGGTCGGGTACGCCGGTTTGCGGAATCTTTCGAACACTTGCTACCTCAACTCCTTGTTTTCCCAACTCTTCATGAATGTGCAATTCCGAGAGTTCTTTTTGAATATGCTGGGCTCGGAGGATTCAAATCAGAAGCTCGTCCTCGAACTCGCGAAGGTCTTTGCTTACATGCAAAATTCCTACGAGAAGTCCATTGATCCCTCGATGGCGGTTGAAGCGATAACGACTTACGAAGGCGAGCAAATCGATGTGTCGATTCAGATGGATGTTGATGAATTCTTCAATTTGCTCTTTGATCGTCTCGAGGGTCAGATTGATCCTTCAGCCCGAGTCACGTTCAGGTCGATGTATGGCGGCCAATTGGTTCAGCAAGTCAAGTCGAAGGAGTGCGACCACATTTCAGAACGCCTGGAGCCCTTTTCCGCCGTCCAAGTTGAGATCAAGGGCAAAGCCCGCCTGGAAGACAGCCTTCGTGCCTATGTCGAGGGAGAAGTTCTTCAGGGCGAAAACAAATATTCTTGTACTTCCTGCGGACGCCACGTCGATGCTGTCAAGCGCGCCTGCCTGAAAGACGTGCCGGACAATCTGATATTCAACCTCAAGCGGTTTGACTACGACATCATGACCGGCACGCGGACGAAGGTCAACGACGAGTTTCAGTTTCCCGATACGCTTGATATCGCACCCTATACTCTCGCCAGGCTCAGTGATGAGCAACACTCGGGAGAGCCAGACTACTTCCAGCTTACCGGCGTCATAGTCCACTCTGGGACTGCAGACTCTGGTCATTACTACTCATTCATCCGCCAGCGACCGTCAGGAAAACCTGTACACGAGTCCTGGGTCCAGTTTAATGACCAAGACGTCGGCGTCTTCGACACCAACCAAATGCGTGACAACTGCTTCGGAGGTACTTCAGAAGCCGGGTTTTATCATCTTCCCAAATTTTACAGCGCTTACATGCTGTTCTATCAGAGAACATCGAGTATTCAAAAGGTCGAGGAGCAATATCGTTGCCACGACACAATAAATCCTGTACGCATCCCGTTACCCCAGCGACTGGACCAACACATCGCTCAACAGAATGAGCTTTTCCTGCGTTCCTACTGCGCGCAAGACGCTTCACACGCGCAGTTCATCCAGAAGCTACTCGAACGCTTCCCGCAGGGCATGGACAAATGCAGCGAAGAGCACAACCTCGAATCCGGCGTGATCGAAATGGTCTTGGACTATCTGCGCTCAGTATCCTCTCGCTTCAAGGAACAGCCCTGCTTTGAAGAGACTATCACTGTTCTCCTCACTTGCGCACAACAGTGCCAAGATTGCACGAGAACAATAGCTCACTGGTTTCACCACCCCCGAGTGCTTGAAGATGTGGTTGTCCGTAGCCCCTACCAGACAGTCCGAAAGTCGTTTGCGAACCTATTCTATAGCACCTTTTCTCGACTTCGCGGGCTGAGGGAGGACCCGCTCCGTGATCCAGAACCGAGGAAATTGGAGACGGAGTACCAGACCTGGCTTCGGGACTGTCTCCTACAGTTATCCCGACTGTGGGACGTGGTAACCAGAACAGGCCGTTGTTGGGCAGACTATTTTGGCCTCTTGTACAACATGCAACGGTTGAGTGAAGAGGAGACCTTGTGGGTTCTCGAAGAAAACTTTCTGGAAAAGTGTTACGATCTCGTCATGATGCACCTGAACAATCCAGTCGAGTTCCCATTGTCCAAGAGGCTCAGGACCGATACACTACGTACTTGAGTGCTCGGGAGAGGAACCGGCCGTTCAACCATCCGGTGGTCATCCGCCTCTTTGTCAGCCTACTCCTAGGCATTGATTTCCACCTACCTGCAACCAGAGAGCGTCAAATGCGTGACAGGAAGATCAGCTTGACCATCGGGGAGGCGGACCTTCTTGGGTTCAACAAGATTCCTCCCCACTTTGAATGGTGCAGGCGTTTGATTTCAGGACGACAAAATCCAGCAATGGTGGACACTCTTGTAGAAGCATTTTCAGCAGATCGACAACTCGCTGGTGCTCTCTCCATCGTACTGGTGACTGGACTGAATCACCGAAATATCAACATAGCGAGCAGCTTCCTACGACCAATCGTTGCCTTCTGCGAGTTTTGTCGTTCCGAGAACCAAATTTTCGACCTTGTTCAACCTGCTCTGGAAAGCATCGCAACAGTCGGTGTTGAATATGCCCGAGAGTATTTTGAATTCGTCGACGCTTTGTTGAAGGTGGAAAACAGCTACCTCAATCTCGTGGCGGGTTTCCTAGAGGATGTGGTCCTACAGACTGTACCTCAGTGGGCACCCACGTTCTTGCTCGCACCGAACGAGGGCCAGTTCAACATCCGTTTTGGAACGGTCGACTTGCTGAAGCGGGTTCTGTTCACCCCGTTACAGGAGCATGCTTTCCAAGACCCCCAGGTTTACCCGACACTTGTTTCGGTGGTGCACGAGTTGGCGAGTAGCTGTTCCAACTTTGTGCAGACAAGCGTCTTAAATCCACGCAACCGAGAAAATAGCACGCTCCAGGCCGGCCAAGCCAGCCAATTGATCGACGTGGTGGACCATTGCCTAACATACTTTGACCTCGAGAACCCGATTCACGAGGAGAAAATCAGTGAGATCCAAAACACCATGGCTGGCTTGAGGGCCAAGGCTGAAACAGCCGTTGAGGCTCTGAGCTCGGCTGATTGGCAGGATGGTAGCAGTGAGCTGGCGGAATTGAGTGCTGAGGACTACGAGGATCCACTGAGCCCGTGAAATCATCCAAGCAAAACATTCAAAGGGTAGCAAGCGTTTGCCTGGCGCAACTTTCGGCGTCATTCATTGATTGGAAGGGTCTTTCACAAATACTTTGGGCGTGCAGGTAGCGCGTCGACGTATTGATCTGGGATAGTGAAAGGGTAATGCTTCATGAGAACCAACGGGCGAGTTCCCCATGACGAAGATGATGGATAATGATAAAAGTGGGCAATCCTGCTTGAAGACTTGGGATGGCCTGTGGACCAAAATGGTGCAAGGGGACATGGCTGGCGTGATTGCTGTGGGCTATTTCTTTGTAGTCGGCCTTTTATTTCGGTGAAGGAAGAAGGAGTCTCTACGACGCATGCATGACGCGGCTGATTTCGACCAGGACCTCGTGCACTCTGCGAAGAGAGTTCTGGATTCGCAGCTTGAGTATCAGAGCAGGAGTCGAATTGGTGTCGCTTCGATTCAAGTGCACAGCGCTGGGACAAACGAGCTTTGGACGTCATGCTCGCTGGTTTGATGGAAGAATTGGGAGAGCTTTTTGAGGTGCGAACGGATATGAAGAGCAAGCGACAGACTTGGTCCATTTTCTTCATCTTCATGACCAAGGGAAGGGAGGCTTAAGACATCAGCGCCATCCTCACCCTTTCTCTTACTTTTTTATTGAAGATTCGGGACGGGAGGGAAAGAAGGGATGGCATTCAGACCGATATCCCATTCATTCGTGTCCGCTGGTATCGTCATGACTGTAATGAAATCAAATGATGAGCAACGATCAACCTATTTTGTGTGGGTATTTTCTAAACAAGTCGCGCCGGCCATGCATGTCGTTAGTGTTGTTGTCGTGATTGTTGTTCATGATGATGATAATGATGGCTAGCACCGTCTCCTCTCTTCCTGACGCCGTAGGTTGTGCTCATGCCGTGGTATATGCTCCCTACCCGCCCAGTCCGTTTACCATGCTCTCCCCTGTCCTTCCACCCTGACGCCTGACGCTGGTGACAACAATAATAACGAGAACACGTAGCAAGGGATGAATGCAGCACCGGCAATAATAGCCATTGTGCAACAAGATGAATAAAGCACGGCACCGTGGTCCCACTCGAGTCGTGTAGATTCTCCCCTCCTTCCCAGGACCAACCAGCCCTGTAACGAAACCATGCGCAGAAGACGAAAACCCACGAGCTGCGGCGAAGTCTGTCGAAACGTTTCTCGTTTAAGGCGCCTCGACAGCCGTCCATAGAAGGGACGTAGTTCATAACGTCTTCACCCTCATCCACTCGCCCGTGCCGACTCCCAAGTTCAGGCCGTTACGCGCCCACCATTCTCGGACTTCACCTTCGCCGCCGCCACCAACCGCGTCTTCCATGGCCTCCTCAATGTCGCACGTCTTGTACTCCACTCTCAGCCCAGTCTTCCGGCTGACGTCCTTCCACCACTGCAGGACGCCGGCATGGCCATTCTTCGTAGCTCCAACGAGGACCTGGTTGTCGAATATCATCTTACTCCCTTTGAACCGATGCCACAGTTCGAGTACGGGGACGTGGCCGTGTTGGGAAGCGAGCCGGGCGACCCCGTCTTCGTGTGCATACGGGATGCCTGACGTTTCCCACCACTCGATGGAGTTGGTCCGGCCGCTCTGCGCTGCGAGAAGGATGCTCTTGCCGACCTTGAGCGGCATCTCGCGGTCTGTGCCTGCTAGTTTTTGAGAATTCTCCTTCCACCACTCAAGCACCTCCACATGCCCTTTGGCACTCGCCGACTCCAGGGCCTTTTCGGTGTATGTGAGTTTCAGGCCTGAATTGAGCCACCAATCCAGCACCTCCACAAATCCGGCGCGAGAAGCCCCATCTAAGGCTTCAGGACCATATTCCTTCTTTATCACGGCGGGACAATCTTTCCACCACTGCAAGATGGTGGGCGAATTGTAGATCAAAGAGGCCTTGTGTGGCAGAAGGGCCAGGCCAAACGAGGTCCAGAAGATGTCCTTTTGCTGAAGAGCCAGGTACGTCAGCAGGTCGGTCATGGAGAAGCGAAAGATAAGTCGTGTCGCGATTGGAGACAAGGTGGTTGGTGGGTTATTGGAAGCGTTTGTGGTGAAATATTTTTGGACCTGAGCTACAGGTCTAGTGAGGATGGTGTATTCAAGCGAGGGAGACTTGGATGACCCGGGTTGTGGAATGAGCGGCTCCCATTCGTGAGGCACCGGCAAGTGTGTGAAAATTCCTAGGGCGGTGGCAAGTTCCCAGTCGCCGAGGTGGTCCAGAATCATGGTCCAAATCTCGCTGGGGAGTTGAGGTTTCGAAGAAGCGTTTTTGGAAGTTGGGAAGTCCAGCATTGCCGAATTTGTCTTGAGCGAGGTGGCGCGTAGGACCGATTGTGCTTCACTCTCGATGGCATCAATCATCTCGGACGGTCCAGCCCACTGCCAGCGGAATTCTGGGGTGATGTCCTCATCCAGATCATCTGCCCCCAGCTCAGCGAGGCTGGTGCCACTCGCCGAGCACTCGAAAATGGCAGGAGATAAAACACGAACCCAGTCCCACTTCCTCCGGAATTCGGACAATTGTCTGTTCCAAATGGGGTGTCTGTACTGATCTCTACTCAACTCCGGCAACAGATCAATTCTCTTTGACACGTCCCAGCACCTCAGACAATGGAGAAGAACGTCGGTGGTGAAACCGCTCAGCATCAAGGTAATCATTCCTGCATCCATGGCAAGAAACATGAAATCGGCCCACTTAGCCAGCCGGTGTCCCAACATCATGACTTGGTTGCGATACGGATCTTGAGCTTTGTTCTCTATCCACTGTACATTGTCCAAACTGACACCAGGAGCCATATGTTGTTGGAACTCGGACTTCGAGAGTTCCGAAATCACTCGGAGGTTTAGGTTGGGGTTGTGAAGGAGGTAGGGAAGGAGTTCTGGTCCTATTCTTTGGCTCACGTAGAGGAGGGCGTTGACCCTTCGTCGGATGGGGCGTGGCTGCACCGGGCGTTCCATCTTTTGAGATAGACTCGAGGGGTGTCGACGGCCGACGGACGGGCACGGTGGTAGGACAAACACGCAAAGAGTGTTATAAGCGTGGTGTTTTCAGCATTGGTGGCAAAAATGGGTTATCAGAATGGAGGCGGTGGGAGGGATTCGCGATAAGCACGATGCAACCCGGCGAGATGCGGAAGAGGGTTGGTTGAAAAGAGTCTCGATGTCCGCAGCTGTGAACTGCCAGGTGGTTCGGGATCTTCTTTCTCTTTATTTGCAGTCCTCGAGAGGGAAAGAAGGAGGACACCGCAATTCTCTGGGGACTCATGAATGTCATGCAGTGCGAAGAGGGGAAATTCAATTGTGGCCGATCAGACCATAATGTGTGACCGCATTATTGGAGCCATGTGGCACGCTACGGGCGTCTTGATAGGCGGCTGCTCTTCCGGGCCTGGTTCCTGTTATGTAAGTCAACATTGGCGTCTGGCGGTGGGCTGGTGATGGGTGCTCCAGGCGGGCTCCAGGTTCATCAGGTGCCACTCCGGGTGCCACTCCAGGTGCAGCTCCAGGTGGGCTGCCACCATTATTGTGGCCACTTACCCCTCTAACCCGTTCTCGTCACCACAAACCCGCAAATCAAATTCAAATCAGCAACCCTCCATCTATCGTCCAACTCGATCCCCTTCAGCCTGATGGAGGCATCCAAGGCAGCACTAGCAGGATACACATATTTTCCCCTCCTCCTCTGACTCGGCCTTGAAACTGATATACAAGTGAAGAACAGATCCAAATCCACCTGCCCTGCCCTGCCCTGCCCTCTCCAATATTACGCCGAGAGAATTCCGTTCTCGCGACAAGCATGAGCTATCTTGCCACCACCGACATGCCCCTGACCGACGTTGCTTCTTTTGCGCAGCACCTCCAGTCATCCAAACGCATTGTTGCTCTCTTGGGGGCCGGCCTCTCCGCCTCCAGTGGCCTGCCTACCTTCCGCGGTGCTGGGGGTCTATGGCGCACCTATGATGCCACCATGCTGGCCACGCCTGAGGCTTTTCAACAAGACCCTGGTCTATCGTGGCAGTTTTATTCCTACCGTCGTCACATGGCGCTTAATGCCAAACCCAACAGAGCCCACCTTGCTCTGGCAGAGTTGGCCCGCCGGAATCCCGACTTCATCACTCTCAGCCAGAACGTCGACGGTCTCAGCCCTCGCGCCGGTCATCCTGCTGCCCAACTCAAACTCCTCCACGGAAATCTGTTTGACGTCAAATGTTGGGACGAAGACGGCTGTGGTTATTCTCGCAAGAATGATTTCACAGACCCCATCGTCCCAGCGCTGGCCCTTCCACCAGATGTCGAGGATTCGCAGCTCAAGGCAGCCATCAAGCAAAAGAAACATGCTTTGATTCGAGGGGCTGATATTTCAGACATCGATGTGGAGATCCCCCAGCTCAAGCGCGAGGATCTTCCCCAATGCCCGTCTTGTAAAAAGAACCTGCTCCGTCCCGGTGTGGTGTGGTTCGGCGAGCCGTTGCCGGAGGACGTGCTCCACGGGGTGGACGAATATTTTTCGAAGCGTGAGAAAATCGACCTCATGTTGGTGATTGGCACCAGCGCCAAAGTATACCCGGCTGCGGGCTACACAAACATCGCCAGAGCTATGGGTGCTAGGGTTGCGGTCATCAACATGGATCGCAGCGATGCACAAGAACTGAATAAGCACGATTGGTTCTTCGAGGGAGATGCAGCCGTCATTGTGCCCGAGGTTCTGAAGACTGTAATCGGAGAGGTTGGCGAGTTCGAGGAAACGAAGGGGCCAGTGCTATGAAGCTTAGAGGTCAAGACGGTGAGTTGGACGATGACGATACGAGCCACAAGGGACTCAACATCTGGCGCCAGAGACCTTGAGGGACAGGCGCACAGCGAACAAAGCTCTTGCTAAGCATACAAGCCAAATGATACCCATGACATTGTGTTCGGCATGTCCAGAACCCTCGGGGCCTTGCAAACTGCGTACGAGTATTCCAGCTTCGGCCGGCGAGCTGGCTCGCTAGTTTGAATCCGCGTCGGTCGGAGAATTGTTACCCCTTATAAGACCAATCGAATGTCATGAAAGGATAGACGCTCTATTCTAGTGCCGGCTGGGATCCAGCTACCTTGGCGGTTCTTTTGACGGTTTGTGGATCACCGTGCTGATGGTGCGATTCCAAGGGCTGGGGGCCAAAACCATGCACCTCAACAGCCACAGCCCAACGAACGTTCTTCTCGATCTCCCGGGAGAAACTAGGGATCCATCCTATCGTCGCTACCAGCCCTTTGGCTTCAAGGTTGCTCCAGCTGAGGATGGACGAATTCCTTCAGTCTGCCAATCATCACGCAAATGTGGCTGTTCAACATCCATATGCTTTCTTCAGGGCAGGCTTCCTTGTCATCTTATTCGCTCTCGCCTGCCACAAGGCAACCAGCAGCCACAGTCGACTATGCTACAAAATCGTCTAGAATGGTGTGGGTCTCGTCGTGTCGTTAGCATTCTGGCTCACGGCATGCACTTTCGCGACACAAAACTACGACTCCTGTTCAGCGTTATGTTTTGGTTGCATCTTGTGTCTTCAAAGCCAAGCTAGTGCTTGGAAAGTAACATTTGTTCATGGTAAGTACCATATTATCCCCTATCACCCTCGTGCATGCTTGGTCCAAGATCAGACCGCCAGCAAGGATTTTCTGGACTGCGCAGCAGGAATACTCGCCTAAGTTGAAGTTCAATTTCCCATATGGCTTCTATGAATCCTTTCTGGTCATTTGCCACTCCTTTCACAGACAACAGGCCACCTGTGCTGTCCGGACGTTTGAGTGACATCCTAGGTCATGGCGATCACAGACCAATGCCTTCCAACGATGGCGTTCAAGGCTATGCTCAAAAACCCCCCGACTCGGCTTGGTCCCAGGCGTCATTCCAAAAAGTGGGCTTCTCTTTCGACACCTCTCAGAGCAAGAATGTGGCAAGCTTGGACGAAGTTGCGTCCTTCCGGTCTGGCGACTGGCCCTTGACTGAAAAATACTATGCCCTCTCTTCTACAATTCATGACCCGAGATGCCCAAAATGGATGCTCTGGAAAACCATCCTCCTCCCCACCTTGACTATCGTCCTGCCCATGGCCTTCCTTGTCGCCGGACTGCTGGCGCTGATCTTCGGCTACAGGGTCAAATCCGAGGAAAGCTTGTTCGAGGAAGTGTCGAATTCGCAGGCGTTGAGTGATCATGCTGTTGTGTTGGTCAATTACTCAGCAACTCGGATCGCGTTTGTCGCATCATGGGCATCGACTCTTGCCCCTCTCCTTGCTGGCTTCATCATGAACCTGTCCAGTTTCCAGTCTGCGCTACTCATGTATCTGTCTTCGTCATGTTCCGAACAACAAGATCTTCCTACTCCGTATCAGTACAGCTTGCTTGTCGGCCTTTGCCTGGCCTCAATGGGAAGACTGAGAAGATACTTCTCTTACGCGAAAGAAGATGGAGTGGTCATACCTCCGGCCTTGAAGCGCGCTGCACGGACTTTGACTATGACACTAGTCCTAGCATGTGTCGTCTTCGGCGCTGATACGGCCCTTCACTACACGACTTCAACCATCAACTTCGACCAAGTGTCTGTCTCGGCCCTGGCTCACGCCTATGGCTATGAGTTATCGTCAGCATGTCTTGCTCTCCACCGTAGCGACAACTTTGGACTGCCATGCTCCCGTAATGCAGAACTCGGCGTGGCGGATTACAACGCCTATGTCTCAAGCCAGAACGAAATCTTCTATCTTCAGCACGGCACATCTAATATCAGTGAAGTTCGCCTGGTCGATACCCCCTCATACGAGCCGTCGAATGTCACGTCTTCCGGTGCTGCGAAGGTAGCACTCCTCATCCCCCAAAGCCACGGCCTGTCTCCTTACCGTGACTTCCAAGCCTACACCACCGGTGTAATTACGACCTGCGAGCCTATTACCACACTCTGTAACTGGACAAGTGGTGGCCCGGGGAATACATACAGCCAATTCAACTGCACCGAGAACTTTTGGGGAGTGCTAGGCAAAGCCCCCAACGTGAGCGACACTGGCATGCTCATTGACGATAGTTCTGTGCCACCTCTAGGATTCAAACGCGGCGCTGCCCTGCAATACTCCTTCTTTATGGACAAAGAACTGAGCACCCTCTATGATCCAGCCGGCAATCTGGGACCGTTTATGCCGGACTCGGAGCTTATCAACCCAGTCTACTTGGGAATCGCAGCACGTTTTCAGTCTACAGCCCAACGTGCCGGCGTAAACCTGTCCTCGGATCCAGGAATCTACCAGGGCCCTACGCCTTACCTCGACTTCACGCTCCGATGCCAGTACACTACATATCTGGTCGACTACAACTGGGTCAACTCATCTGCCAGAATTAACACGCTCACTCCTTCCCCCAACGGCACGATCGCAGAGATCTTCCACGGATACAACATCTACGGCAGCTATGACAGCTTTGACAACGATCTGCAGGACTTTATCCTCGAGGCAGCGCTTCAATCCAACCCGCAGCAACTTGCCGACTCTTTCGCCAACAGCTACTCGTCGCGTGTGATGACCGTGATCGGCCCGTTTCTCTCCTCGCGAACCAACCTACAAGAACAGACACGTACCCCTCTACTCGTGGCGAAAGTCCCGAAAGTGCCACTGGCAATCCTTATCGCAGGGTGTCTATGCTACATTGTCTTCGGCGTAGCCAGTGCGGCATTAGCGTATACGGCGTTGCGCACCGTAGATGTGAGAGATCTGGCTTTCCGCTTCAGCCTGCCAGCGCTGGGGCTGCACGCTTTCCGAGACGACAACATCGAAAGGGAAGCCGTGGACGTGAACAAGATTGGGAAGAGGGCTGGGGTCGGCGAGGAACGCCGGGTATTCAACGAGACCAAAATCAAGCGTGAAGCCACGCGTGTTGCTGTCGACGGCGAGCCCAGGACCGGTTTCGTCCTGAAGAGTCTGGTCTGAAACCAGAACTGGCACGCCTGTCATCCGCAAGGAAGAGGGAAAAAACTCGGACTTTTCTTGCTGGCAAGAATTTCTCTCGATCCTTTTCTTTTCGGTGCTGCGACATGTCATTGGGCGACCATGTGAATGCGCGGATGGGTGCCACTTACGTTTATTGAGATGTTAGCTTCATGATATTCTCTCGTTCGCTTAGAGTTTGTTTTGCTAGACTGTGACATATGTATAGATGTACACAACCTGCTGTAGAGAGTTGTTTCATCTCCCCTGGGCTCAATTTTTTTTCTTGCTCTCTCGAAAATGTAATCGACCGGCGAGCCAGCCAGCCGGCAGCAGCCAGTCGATGAACTCAGGTAGACACCCAGAGACACACACACAGAGAGAGAGAGAGACAGAGAGAGAGAGACGGGCAGACAGGAATAGAAAACAAACATCTCCCGGGGACACAATTCTTCCATTCTCCGCCCTTCGTGCAGTCGATCCAGATAATCCAGTTACCCGGTTCCGGACGCGGCAAGGCTGACTGACTGCCTGACTACTCATACCTTCACTTGAGGCTAAGCGTCCCCATCCACCACGCCCGTCAGCACAGGGAGGCCTTCTTCCAGAGGGGTGAGGAAGTCCTTGTTCACTATCAGCGCGCCACCACCCCCACCTCCCACTCCACTGCGGACGCCGATCCTGTTCATGAAGCCCATGCCGAGCAAGACCTGCTCTTCCTCCAGCAGACCCGACCCGTCGACGACCACGAACGTGTGGGCCAGCGCCTGCTTGGCGTGCTGGGGCCCGACCACGACGCCGAGCGTGATCTCGAACGTCTTGGTCGCGTCGCTGTACGCGACCTCGTCAATCCGCCCGAGTCCGCGCACGAGGTTCATGGTGATGAAGCTGTCGAAGACGGTCAGGTTGATAGCGGCGAGGATCGAGACCGGGTCCCCCGTCGCGGTCTCGGTGACCATCGCTAGGACGTCGAACGGCTTCGGGGGAGGCTCGTGGACGATGCGGGCGTCGGACCCTGGCGTCGTGCAGCAGATCGTCTGGATATATGCCGGGCAGGTCGAGGCGCAGTAACACGGGCAGGCTTCTGGGTGGCTGGGGTGGCCCCAGAAACGTCCATGGGTGGGGAGGATATGGTCGAGGAGACTCTTCTGTGTCTCCTCGTTGTCGACGACGGCGCCGGTTTGCTGACGGGCGGTAAGCTCTCCTGGTCCGTCGGGCGAGGAGGCGGAGGCCGGCGTGAAGCAGCAGACAATTTGGACGTTTCTGGGGCACCACGACTCGCAGTGGCAAGGACAGCCGAGCCGTGGAATGGGAAGAGGGCGCCCGATGCCGGGTATGATCGGGTGAGAGATGAACGCGTCAGGAGAGGCCTTGGACCTGTCCTTGGTTGCTTCAGAACTGTCAAGCGCACAGCATCTTGGGTTACAGCCAGGTGCACAATTCAGACATCTCGGCGAGCAGTCCGCATTGGCTGGGGTGTAACTGTCGATTATGTCGTGCCACTTGAATCCGTCCTCGAACTTGACTCTCCAGTTGAATTCGTCTACGATAAATACTTGTCAACAACAAGGGCGGAGGGACAAGGGACCTGATCGACTTGCTTACCAAGAAGAGACCTGTATTTCTGCACTTTTTCCGGGTCGAGAGCTTTGTCTCCAGTGGCATTGGGCACAACGTGCTGCGACGAGTTGCCGGCATCGGCAGCATCCAGGACAGTGCCTAAGATCAGGAAGCAGGTAGCAATGGCGGTTAGTATTCTCGTCAGCGCCATATCGGAGTCACAGGCTGTATCGTCGCTGGGGAAATATTGAAGGGATTTGACCAGAGGGGATAGGAAACGGTAAATGAACCAGCTTCTTCGTCGTCTTTATACGTCCCTAACTTCTGTATCACCACCTAAGTTGCCGGCGAAAGGCAGCAGCCGTTCGATAAGACGTAGCGTTGTTTAGAAAGCTTCGCAAACGGGCTGGCACACATGGGTGAAGCTCCCAGGGACGCTTCTAGGCACCTTACGCTGTTCCTTGTAGGGCTGTACGAATCTCTCCCATGCAACAAACAAATGGCATCGTCCTGAAGTGGCCCCTGGGCGAAGGTCCCACGCTAAAGACTTGGGGCTGGGGGCCGGACTGTTCGTTGCTGCCAGGCGCCTATCAAGCGACATGATTGCAAACTCACCAACCAAAGGTCCAAATCGCAGTAAGGCCCGCCCAACAGCACGGACAAAGATGGCTGGCTGGTTCGTAAGGTGCAGACTTCGCTTCCAACACGGAGTGGTTGGCCACAAGTGCAGGCATGTGAAACGAGAGTCAACCTCCCTCCGTCTTCTTGACTGACCTGCTAGTCCTCGAGGAGGATGTGCAGGCTCATTTTGGGGGAAGTTGTGCCCAAGCACTGGAGGGACTAAGTGACTGTTCGCTGATGTACCTCGTATAGCGAAGGTATCATCTTGTAGGCTTTGGGCTAATCCGATCTCGGTCCCGAATGTGCTCCCTGCAATCATCAGGGGTTTCACCTTGGCAACTTCTAGGCAGTCCTGATGATGGCTGCCCTTGGTGCCGTGAAGAATGTCAGGGATTTGATCACGGCCACATGGCCAGTCTTGTTCCTCTTCACGTGAGAGTCCATGGATAGTCTCAGGGCACGGACTCGGAACCACAGGTGAAAAGGGTGAGAAGGGTACTCGCAATTGCGGCTTCATCCAAACATAGATGAGATGAGAACACATCGGAGATGTCAATGGGAGGGAGGAGACGAGGGAACAGTGCTGCTGACAAAGTCGGGCGATACGTATCTTCTTCTCAGCCCCGGAGACTCTTCCTTTCCATCATCTCCAGCAATCGCTTCGTCTGGCACTGTCGACTACGAACCCTTGACCTCGCCCTCGTGGTGTTTTGGGGCCACTAAGGCATGTATTGCGTAGGCCACCTTTCACCACCTAACGCCATTCACTGGCTCCCAATCTGTCTAGGAACTGCACATGTCATAAATAACGCTTGGTTTCACTGTCACAAGCATAGCAGCCATAGCGTGGACGAAGACAGCCGTCGATATTGGAAATAAGAGTTTGGACCCTTGCGGCATGTCTGTGAAAAAGGTCTCTCTACAGACAGATCAGCCTGCCTCAGTCCTCTGTAACTCGACTCAGACCAATAATGCTTGACGTCGAAGGACAGGTGAGTGTGCAATCAATCGTGTATCTGCCTTAAATGTTAGATTCTTGACTTGCAAATGCTGCTTCATCAAAGGTTTCTTGGAAGCCTGTCGACCAAATGCCGTTCGAGTCTATACGCAACGGCATCTGTTCGCGCCATGCACCCATCTTTCACATGCATTTTTTTTTCTCTGAACCATTGCATCAATGCAAACAAGTGACGGGTACCAAATAAAAACAGATCCTCTACCTCGCCAGGTAGAATAACGCCATCTACCCCACCGTGTCCTCTCAAATCCCCGGGTATCTCAGCGTCATAGAGTCATGATCTCCACGATGATAAGCGTAAATGATGATGATAAGATCAAAAGATGAAAGCCATGCACGATAGTCCCGAAGCGGAAATCTAGCACACAGTCGCCGCTCGTCGGTATCGGTCTCCAGAAGGTCGTGTGCGTTTGCCATGGCGCAGTCTGTTTTCGATGGAGAAGCGTTCTGCGATTGTCAGGCAGTGCTTTTCTTCGATGGATTTTCGAAGCAACGTCGCTCTTCGCTGAGGCTTGGGACGGTTTTGTGCCAGCAGGAAACAGCAGAGGACAACGGCCGACCCCATCGCAGCAACCAACAGCTGCTTGAAGGAGATCTGGGACGCGAAAGTCAATATCATTGTTCGGCATTGCTGGAGGAGGTGTCGCAAGGGACCAACAACGTTGTCGTGGTGCTCCTCTATCAACGATATCAGGCTTTCTAGGAATACTGGAAGCTGTTAGCACCTCAGACGGGTCCGGATCGGAGAACATACCGTAGAAAGCCATCGTTATGTATGAATACATTCGTTGCTTCCAGAATGACAGCAGTAAGGCCGGCATGGAAAAAAGTCCCAGTAGTCTTAAATGAAGATGTTCCGCAACTTGGCACGGTATAGTGATGACCGCAAAAAGCGAGTTGAGTACAGCAGAAACTGCCTCAAAGCGCGTCAATGCCTGATTGACTCGGTCCAATTTAGTGGACACTCGTCTCGCTGTAGCGCTTGCAGTATCGAGTTCGGAAGCAAGAGACGCAGTGAAATGTTTGATCTGTTCGCCCAGGGCCAGGTTGGCCTCTTGAGCCGCCGATAGTTTGCCGCTGAGTTGCAGATGGTGTTCAGTGCTCGCTAACTGTGCGGATTGTGCACTGGCAATCCCCTCGAGCCGGTCCTGTATTCCATAGAGAATTTCATTAACACCCTGTTCTCGTTAGTCTCTGTGTGACCCGGGACAGTCCCTCGCAAACCTGGACAACTCCGCCCGCCTGCATGCTTTTGAGAGCTTTTGTGGTGGCAAGGGCTAGCTCGTGGACATTGTTCATCTCCTGCATTTGGACAGCAGCTGCTTCGGCGTGTTTCTCACCCGTGGTTGCAATCGCTTCGTGCAGTAAATCGCGGAGTTTGGCAAAATCGGCAAACACGTTTCTGAGGGCCTGTCGGTACGAATTAGTAGATCGTTCAACGGCCGCTGCACCATGATACTTACCTCGCGAGTCTGGGCCACGCTCTGGTCGGTACCAGCTATGCGTCGGTGCAGATTCTGAAACACGTCATGTAGGCCTCCTTTGGCCGTATTCATAGCGTCGCGGAAAATGCTAAGCTCGAGTTTATGCTGCGCTTGACGTTCGTCTTGATTTTTCTGCTGAAGATTGCTCACATGCCGGATCTGTTCCTGCTGCTGTCTGAGAAATGCCAGCCACTGCGACTGAGTTGATCCCATTGCGGCACGAAGCTCTGGAAGGAGTTGTGCGAGCTTTTGGTAGGACTGAAGGGCTTCCAGTCTGGTGGACTCGATTGTGGTAGCTTGACATAAAGTTTGAGCATCTTGTCTGCTGTTGCTGTAGCTCGTCCAGTAGTAATGTTCCGTGATCAACGCTCCGAGACACGAGGCCAGAATTTTGCTATTGACCACGTCAATCTCGTGATCAAGCCGCTGAGGGATTTCGAGAATTGGTTTGCATGCAGAGGGAACTGCTGCTCTGCCTTCGCCCGTCTCGCAGACAGCCACTCGGACGGCGTAGACTGACTGTGCTCTTTCCAGGAGTTCATGTTTCCCTTGATCTCGCGTCATGGTTGCGCCAGCGGTCTTACAAGTGACCAGCAACTGAGCCGCTGCGGCTTGATGGCAGGTGGATTGAGTCGCGAGATTGTCAACCACATGCATGGCCTTCTCAAATACCGGGTCGTTATCAGGTTCTCTCAGTATCATCAGATCGGTGAGGCTTGCTTGGAGGTCGCCCTGGGCTTTCCGAAAGACCGGCCATCTCAGGTCCGCTGGAGGAGTCAGGGCATTGCAGGCAATCTTTGCTCGGAAGAGTGTGAACTCACTTTTTAAAAACTTAGCTTGAGCATGACCGGCGAGAGAGATCACCAAGGCAGCCGATATTTGAGCAAGCAAGGACACCCGAGACCACCTCGACAAAAGCATATTGGCACGCATGGACAATAATAATGGGTAAGGTTGTTACCTGGCGGCGAGAGTATCGACAAAGCAAGCTGCGAACAAAAGAGATGAGGGACCAGCAAAGTAGCAACGACTGGAAAAGAGATAGCTGTGAGAAGATAGTCTCGTGGTTTTGTTCATGTGTACTTGGACGACGAAGGTGAAGACGATGTGAGAACTGGCGACCCGTCAAAGCAAGCTCACCTTCTGGAATCACGCTGAGCATACGGTCATCGTTTGAGCTTCGCCAACGCCAGATACAGTGACATTTGAGAAGCTTGATCTCGCGGGACGGACTGCTTGACTTGATGTTGAGATGAAGCAAGTGATAGAGAAAATGGGTGGGAGAAACAAGCAAGCACCGAAGTGCCACGAACGCCATCACGGAACTGAGTTCCTCACCAAAAGCTCGATAGGCCGCCGCCGTGACCGGCAGCTGCACGTTGCATCTTCATCCATCATCCTCACCTTATCTCCCCAGTTGCCATCTGGTGCCATCTGCTACGTATCTCAACACACTGCACGCTGCAACTCTTCTTGACCTACCACACCTTCTCCTATCCATCACCACCATCCTTCTGGAAGATGCCGACAACCCCCTCCAATCAAAATACCATCGTTAATTAATCAGCACGCTCTTCCCGCAGAGCTTCTCGGTGGCTGACGGCCCCCCCTTTGCCCCTGCTGCCCCCAGAGCGTTTGCCCCAAGCGGCACGCCGTTGACATCGACCACCAGTCACACCATGAACCCTCCCCCAATAGCCCCTTGGCGGGCCAAGTGTTGAAGTCAGCTGGCCCCGGATGGCCCGTAAGGTCGGGCATGTTTTGGCATGTCCACCCCCAAAAAAGACGGGATTCGACCCTGATGTTTCTAGACATAGCGCGGGATGAGAAGCATCCGAGCTTGGACCTCGCTTGGCCACGCCTAATGTTGCCTTTGCCAGTATCCAGGCACAAGCTTTTCAGTGGCTTATTGCTCTTGGTATGGAGCACACCCGTTGAGCAGCTCTGGAGCCCGACAGCGTAACAGAATCGCTGCCGTCTTTAGACCCCACCACATTTAACCGCCGCCGGGGGAGTTTGTTCATACCTCTCAGCATGATTCAAGAGTTAAAGAAGACTTCCTGGTTGACCAAACACGAGAGCTTCAAGGACGGCGAGATGGTATATTATGTGGCCTTCCTCTGCCTGGGGCGAGGTTTGAGGTGATCCAAATGGTCTTTCCCCCCTGCGACAATTTCACGGTAACGGAATTATCGCTTCAACTCAGGATCCAGGAGAGTCCAGCACACGACCGTGCCTCGCCCTTCGTCAACACCAAGCAATTGCCAGAAGGATCAATCCACGGGAAAAGAAAGGCGATGAGTTTAGGAGGGAATGTCTCCCCTGTCGACCAGTCGAACTCCTGCAAGGACGCTTCACCTCAAGGGGAGCCGGGTTCTGATCGCGGATCACAGAACCAGTTTCAGCGGTTCAAAGCCGTGACCAGTTCAGCACTGCGAGCCCTTGAGTCGCAGATCAACTCGGCGCAAGGGTCTTCTCGCACACTGCTCAGAGTCAAGCCCGTCAACTTCCATGCCTTGCCATTGGATGCAACAATGGTGGAGGACGACCTCAACCCCTTGACAACAATCCAATTCTGTGAGCTTGCATGATCCCGAGACGTAAGGCTGTGATGCTGAACAGATTTATATCAGTCGTTGAGGTATACTGTCCGTCCATGCTGCGTCATCCAACATTCAGGCTGGCTAGCAGAGATTCGGTGTTCATCAGTGCCAATCTCTCAGCCATGATGCAAGACCCCTTGATAACGGCCACCTCTCTTGCGTTTGCTGTTCGCATGCAGGACAAAGGCCAGAGCAGGAAAGCATGTGGATATTACCGCAAAGCTCTTGTTCTGCTTCATAATCGACTTGAATCTAATGATGGCACCTCGACCGACGCCATCTTGCTTAGTTTTATTCATTTGATGGCTGTTGAGGTGTGTTTCCTGCCCTCAGCCTCCATGACCTGAACTCACTCTTATCAGGCGCTGTCAGAAGAGCTGGGCTCCCCCCTTCAACATCTGGGGGCCATGCGCCGCCTGATACAAATCCGAGGCGAGCTCAGATCGTCAGGCTTGCAGGGCTACATCAAGAACCATATCAGATCGTAAGCCATGGCATCCCACAAGCCGCCCACGCAATCTGACATGTTCAGCTGGGAAACTTTTCTGGGAGGTGTGTATGCCGAACCTGATCCAGATCAGGTGCGAATGTTTCCTTATGGCTCGCTTGACTATCCCACACATCCCTTCGACCCAGAACTGAGCCTCACATTAAGCCGCCTGCCCCTAGGCTTTATTGAACTGGCAATGTCTTGCAGATTGAGCGTTCAAGTGATCCGAGTTGTGCAGACGAGTGCGCGCGTGATGGCCGCCCTTTTCAACCAGAAGCAAGATCTGAAACAAGACGACAGTTTTGCACTTCTACCACCGTCGTATCCGGCATTGCCTGCTCAGGTTATGTTTCTGGCTATTGTCACTTTGCAAAACCAACAGCGCAACAAGGTGGAGGAGGTGCTGGCAATTTCTCTGCTGGCGTTGGCAATATCTACCGAGGCTTTAGGGGAGCACATAACAACAGGTTATGGATTCATCCAGACTTACTGCATGGGAATGTGGGATGTCGATATTGAGCGAGAATGTCGCAGTACAGGGGCTCTGGGGCTCGAAGACTTCCTGCTGTGGGTGAAAATGTTGCTGCTGGCGACGTTTGACCATGACACACAAACTTGGAAGACTGCCAGTCAACTACGACGGGATGTCCCATTTCCTGAGTTCAAGCCTCCGGATTTTGAGAGTTGCAGACAATTTTTCTGGACCGAATTGTTGACCTTTTCTCTGGAGCAGAAGATGGCGCAAGAAAGAGTACTTCGCAAGCCACGCAGTTTGGAAGCCCCGACGACCACTTCAGAGACCGAATAGGAGAAGATCTGGTGGAGAGGACACGCCCTGCCTGGCGCTCACGAAAGGATGCTTGATCACAAGGATGGCCGACCGCTTTTTGCACGGATCATTACACTGCTGGGGCTAGAATATTCTGTGCTCAGATTGGACTAGGCACGATCAGCCGCCACTTGATCTCTGATGATATTGGGATCAGAGGCTAAAGACCACTGACAGATCATGATCTCGTTGCTTTGAGCGTTGTTTTGTTTGAAATCATTCCGACTTAATCAATTGATCTCACGCCCTCCGACCAACCGAGTGCGTCTGATCTGGCTGTCTATCCAATAGTGTAGCGATTTGCGACGAGGCATGCATCATGCGGCACATGAACTGTGGACATGGGAAAGTAGAGAGCAAGAGGCTAGCAAAGTGACTGCAGGTTCCAACGGATCGCACATGCGTGAGCTCCTCAATGCGACAAATAGACCCTGAACTTCAATGGAGCAAACTTTTCAATTCGGCTCTCTCAAGTGCCCCACTGGAATTCCCAGTTTCGTCAGCCACAACGCTAGTCTGGCTGGCGTTACAATATAGTACTGGTCGGCGCTAGCGGTAGGGTTCGCTTAACCGGAAAAGGAAGCTTTTCTCCGTATAACCTTTGTGCAATACTGGAACGATACAGGTATTGAATATAGTGGAGAGGAATTGAAAATGAGCACAGCCCATACTCCACTATTGAATAGGCAGCGGCCCAAAGTCTGAACAACTCTATAGCAAACGTTAACGTAGAAGCGTGTGCACAGGATCAACCTCAGCCGTCTTATCGTCTATTTAGGGGTGCCTCCCTTCCGACCATTGTAGCCAGACCTCTCCATACCACACCACTCATACACCAGTGACACTGCCTCTTCTTCCCCGAAGACTTCTCTCTTGTCTCTTGAATACCCGCCAACAACAACAATAACAACAACAACAACAATGGGCTGCATGTTCTCCAAGAAGGCCCACAAGGAGGTTGAGGGGGAGGAGAGCCTCCCCCCAACCCTTGTTGTCGCTGCCGCCCGCCCGTCTCCTGCCTGCCCGTCTCCTGCCCGCGCCCCCCGGCCCCGTTCCGTCCGCGTCCCCCTGGCTGTTGAGGTGGCGCGGACGACGGATGAAATCTACGACCGCCAGGCCCAGGAGCGGTTTGAGGCGGAGTGCTGTCCGGGGGAGCACTCCGCCTCAATCGCCGAGAGGAGGAGTAGGTTGTTGCCCCGAGAGGGCAATTTAAGGTGCAAGAACTGGAAGAAGTTGGAGCTGGGGTCCTCCGACTCCTTGGAGTGCCGGTGCTGCTGGTAAGTTGCATTCCCCTTGGCGTCGTCCGCTCCGCCATCGACCTCACCCTCAAACAAGCCAAGGTATATGCTGACTAAACGGCTTGGCAGGTGGCGGCGGGTCAAGCCTGCGCGCAATCCAAGATATTCGTGAGGGTGCTGCCCAGAGCACCCTCACGAATAACTCGCCTGGCAGCATCGCACTTTTCTCCCGGTCCTCTCTTCTCGGTTCTCAATCTCTGGTCACAGACACCATCACCATCACCATTCTCATCATGGACGAAGCAAAGACTCTCATCCGGACAGCAGTGCGCACCTTCTTCCCTCATCCTAAACAGATCATCATTGTCGACGCCATCCTCATGCACTCAGTTCTACAAATGGACGACCTGAACATTCTCCTAAACTCTCAGCCTAAAGACATCCGCAGCCTGCTCAATCCTCTGCGCACTGCACGACTCGTCCAGACACAGTCCCGGAATGAAGCCAAGATCGGCTCTACCAGACCTTCGTCCAGAGAATACTACTACTGTCCCTTCCACCCTGCCATCGACGCAATCAAGTACAAAATCGCAAAACTCCGCAAGAAAGTGGAGGCGATGTACCAACAAGATGAGACCAAACGCAAAGATTGGCGCTGTCCCCGCTGCAAAGCAGAATATGAAGAACTTGACATACTCGACAAAGTCGGAGACGAAGGCTTCTACTGTGACAGATGCCATGCGACATTGGTCCAAAATGAACAAGCTGCACTGAAAGACCGCGGCAATCATGAAAAGATCAGAAAGCTGAATGACCAGCTTAAGAAGTTTGACGACATGATCCTTAAGATCGATCGGACAGACATTCCTGAAAACGACTTCGCCTCAGCATGGGACCGAAAGAAAGACGTCCCCCGACCGCAGGGAAGTGGAAAAACAGACACATCGGAACAGTACGTGCCTCTGCAGAGAGGTAACAGATACTACGACTATAAGAGAGGCGGCCCAGACATGGTCGACGTCAAAAACCTCACCGTCAACTTGACTAGTGGTGAGGAACAGGAGCGTGAAGAAGCAGAAAGAAAAGAAGAGCGCAGGAAACTCCTCGCCAAACAGAATCAACTGCCAGTGTGGTATACAAGCAGTGCAATCGGGGCGACCACCAATGGGACTGCCACGGCTGCTACCACCCCAGAAGAAGAAGATGCCGCCGATGGAGCGGAAGAAGGAGAGGATGACTTTGAAGACGTGGACGTCAAACCAGTCAATGGCATCAAGCGAGAGTATGAAGTCGCCTTTGAAGGAGACTCTGAAGAAGATGAAGAGTTTGAAGATGCGGTTTAGAGAGCAGCAACAGCCTCGACAACCTCGACAACCTCATCATGAACTACCTGCCGTGCACTCTCATGAGCAGCAGCACCATCAACATGAATAACCTGCCGTGCATAGGCACGAGCAGTTGCAACCTCGATATGGACTCATGTTAAGAGCAACAACAACATCAACATGAACTTCCTGCCGTGCACTGTCACGAGCAAAAGCAGCCTCAATATGGACTCCCTGCCGTGCATAGTCACGAGCAAAAACAACCTTAACAAGAGTTCCCTGCCGTGCATAGTCACGAGGAGCAGCAGCCTTAACATGAGCTCCCTGCCGTGCACTGTCACGAGCAGTAGTAACCTGATCATGAACTACCTGCCGTGCACCGTCACGAGCAGCAGCAACATCAACATGAGATCCCTACCATGCACAGTCATGTGTAGCAGCAACATCAACATAAACTACCTGCCGTGCACCGTCACGAGCAGTAACAACCTCAGTAACCTCAGCAACCTCGACATGAACTACCTATATGGCTTGATGAACTGGAAAATTGGGTATTCTTTACAGCATGGCAGCGACAAAGCATCATTACTTATTGTTACGTGTGAGGATTGAAGGACATTGTTATCCCTATTCTTACGACATTGTTATCACGGCGGCATCACATCCTTACTGGCAGGCAACAACACAACATTGTTATCCGGCAGGGCATTTTTACATCACGGCAACAACACCACATTGTTATCATAGCAAGGAATCCTTTTGAGCGTGGGTTGGATCATCACGGGTATTAGCGACGGCGTTGGAATTCAATGGCGCTGGCATGGTCTACCCGGTATAGAGGGTATTAGGCATTGGGCATCATGACGGTTCATGATCACGACCAAAAAGTTTTTGTTTTGTTCCGAATGGAATAACAACCCTGGGCTTTATTGTAATGAAACAAACAGTGTATGACTACAATATGACTTGAAACCCCTGCATTGCTCTCAGCCCCTTCCTTTTCCCTATTTCCTATTTTCGCATTTCTCGTGTCTTTATTATCCTCAACTCTTCTCTTCCCTCCCCTCCCGTCCTCTCCTCTCCTGCCCATGTCATGAACTGCTGTAAACCATAACAATCGTCACCGCCCGAAGAACAGGCCCAATATCCAGCCGCCAATCCACCACACGAGCAGACCGGCCACCACGACCACGCCGGCGATCTTCAGCACGGCCACCTTGTCGCCCTGGCGCGCCATGCGGGTTAGCCGGCCCGCGCTGCCGCGGAGGTTGGTGCTCATGCTGCTGAACACTTCGTTCGTGTTGTCCAGCGTGCCCTGGCTGCGCGCATTGTCGTAGATGTCGAGCGTGATGTGTTTCAGCGCCGAAGTTTTTGCGGAGAGCGACGAGAGGAGCGCGTTGTTTTGTCTTTTTGGTGGGGAGAGAGTCAGAGAGGAGTCTGTTTTAGTGCTGGGCTTTGGGGTTGGGGTTGTTGGGGTGTGTATGAAGGAAGAAAGTGGGCTGACTTACTCTTCGCGCCCGTAGGCGTCGGCCATCGCGGCGGCGGCGAAGGCGGACCTTTGTTCTTGTAGCCTTTTATATCTGGGGCCTCCTCCCTCCCAGGATCAAGAGGGCTTGGCTGACTCTGCGAGCGGATGTTGTCCTCCCTTCTTGGACCCTCTGCGACCCTTTGGGGACGACGTGACGTGGCGCCGGCGTTGAGGAGCCTGTGTTGAGTTTGTGATATTCGCTCGTCCCTGCTCGTCAACGAGTATGTGGTTGTTTGGTTCCGCGGCCCCGACGAGGCAGGGTCTTAGGGAGAACGTAGGTATGTATGTATGTTTGACAGACAGTGCGGCCTGGGTCGGTACTGTATGTATTCTTGGTGTAGATAGATCCTCGCCCGGCCCTCTTTATTCTTGTTCTTGTTCTTCTTGTTCTTCTTTTTGCTTTCAGTCCTCTTCACCGTCTCGTCGTCGTCGTCGTCGTCGAGTTGTGTCGATCTCGTGCAGCTTGACTGTAGTTGATGCCGCTGGCAACAGGTGGAGGTAAGGAACCGGGGTTCGGTATCTGGGAAAACTAGCGTTGCGGAGAGAATCGAGCTCCGGTGGGAAATTGCAAGCAAAGAGGCGTTTGTGGCGCAACGTAAAGGATAGAGGAAGAGGTGCGGAATCCTTACATGTGGGAGGTTGTCGCGGGAAGATGATGACACCTCGGCGAACTCGGGCATTCTACTAGTACAGCCTTGCCTCAGCCTCGCCTCTAGCCACGCTTCAAAACCAGCATTCATTCCCCAGATTGATTCTCTCTAGAATGGGGCGGATGCAGTGCTTACTTACGACATCTATTTCTCTCTCTCTCTCTCTCTCTCTCTCTCGATTCTGTGCATTCCCCAATGGGGTTGAGCATCCTGTTGGATCTTTCTTCATTTATGTGCAAATCTATACTTGGGACAGAGGCTCCCTCTAGGCAGTCCCTCAACATGTCTGCTCAGATCTCTGAGGCCAGCCAAGTTTTCCTGTCTTTCTCTCCGTGATCTCCATCGATCAAATCCGTGTGTGGTTCCCAGCATCGAGCTGTCGAGATATGACTGTCGCGTGTGATCCATGTGTCAAAATATTGTTATGTCATTTCGAGATATGCGATCATACCATTCCTTAGGTTGAAGATATTCCCATCACAAACACGCCCACTTCCTTCCTTCCGCTATGCTAGAAATCGAAGAGGGAAAGCGCTCGGAGCACATCGGGACTCCAATGGGTGAAAGCTTTGTGCAGTAGATCTTGTCCAATATCAAAGCAGCTAAAGGAGCCAGCTGTCATAAAGAACAAGCAGCCAGGACTTCTCACCAGACCTCACCGAATATTACCACATGTCATCGTCATCATCGTCCAGCTGGGATCCGCTGTGTCGCGAATTCCCCTGGTGTAACTGCTCTTGTAGTTGATTGTTGTGATAGTACTGATTATATGTACCGCCGCCGCCCCCATATGCTGAGCCATTACCTTCTACCGAGTGCTTGCTTCCCCTTGAACTTGGCCTTGAACCGCCAGCATCATAATCGTAATTAGACGTATCGGCTGCAAATTCCTGCTGGGGACCATATGACTGATCGCCCTGATATGGCTGTTGTTGTTGAGCCTGTTGCTGCACAGATATTAGCACGAGCAATCCTCATAACGCCCTCCCAGAATCACTCACTTGTTGATACCGCTGATATTGGACATATTCGTCCGGCTGCTGTTGCTGCTGTTGCTGTTGCTGCTGCTGCTGGTCTTTCTGTTGCTGTTTCCGCTGCTGTTTGGCACTCGTCGGGAGATTCATTTGTGGGTGCATTTGCTGGACCTTAGCCAGATAACTGTACATGAAATTACTGAGGAGCACCTGCGAGTACAGGGCTCGACGAGGGTTGGCCAGTTTGATGTGCGCCATGCGGTAAATGGCCCTTTCTTCCAGAATCGAAAATCGGGTCCAATTATAGTCGATGTCGGGTTTCAATTCTCGGTACGGCGGCTCGGGCGACAGGCCACGGTCGCGATGTTTCTTGGAGCTGCTGTCTTTCTCACCCTTGCTCTTCTTCCCGCCGAATATCGAAGAGAAAAGCCCTTCTTTCTCCTTCTTGTCACTGCCGGACCCTTTCCGTTGGCTCTCCTTTCTGCGTTCTTCATCGAGCTTCAGGTGTTCCCGATCCAGTACAAAGCTTTCACGCCCCCTGACGCCGCCATCGATGGACGTTTGGAGCACATCAAGTCGAGTATTGTCATGTTGCTGTGGAGGTTTCGAGATTTTCGCCTTCGGTTTCTCTGATTTATCCTTATCTCCATCTTCTTTGCCCAGCAACCAACTCCAGCTCGACTTTTTGGTCTCCTCCTTCTTTTTATGATCGGCTCTCTTGTCCACAGTGAGGGTCGGTATGAATGACAAGTTGCTCGTATTCGTGTCATTCCCAGGTAACGGAGATGGCTGTTCAAGACTTTGAGGGGGCTTTGACTGTTGCGGAATCTGGTTTGCGGGAGATGTAATTCGTGGCGTAATTATTGGTAGGGAACCTCTGGAAGGCATTGATGGCCTTTGCGGAGAAATCGCTCGTGTCCGGCTATCATCTCGGGAAGACACTCTCTCAGGATGCCGTACTGCCTGTTGTTGTTGCACAGGTGGGGGCGTCATCGAAGAGGAGCGTGGGGGTTGGACAGAAACCGGAGAAGTTTCTGCGGGAGGCGGCGTCTCGATAATCTGTGGCACAGGTTTTCGGTCGAACGAAATGCTCATAGATGGAGGTGATTTCGGAGGGGGTGGCGATTTTCGCGACTCAGGTATTCCAGCTGGGGTCGGTCTTTTCGTGTCGTCGTCATTGCCGAATGTGTAATCAAATGTTGTGGGCACAGAAGAACTTCCGCTGCTGGAGGTCGAGTTTGCAGGTCGGGAGAAGTTTGTAGGGGCCGTTCTTGCGGCATTCGCTGTGCTCGACGCGTCCTTGAAGGTCTGCGCAATGCTGGGGCCCTCGATAGATAGATTCGGCAGCGGAGGGATGGACGGAACGCTGGAGTCGGGCGACTCAGGTCTGCTGCTTGAGGGGCTCCCAGCCGCAGCCCTTCTCGCGGCACGTTGAGCATAGGTGCCGCGGTCCCCCCTTCCCTTCACACTCCCGCCTCGTCTGTAAGTTGTTCTGGTGGACCTTTTGAGGCTGTTTCCTGGGACTGACGGAAGTATGATATCTGGGGCATCATCTTCTGAGGAAGGCTCTATACTCTGCTTTGCCAACCCCGGCGTATTTGCGACCAACGTTTCCAGCTCTTGCAGGTTTGGGTCCTGAGGGCCAGTCCGGCGCGACAGTGATCTCTTCCTCTCTAACCGGTCGGCACCATCTTGATATCCCACAGAGCTATCAATCTGACGAGAGAGCATAGACTTCTTCCTGCGCAAGCCAGAGCTTCCTCCTTCAGCACTCAAGGAGGAAGATCGGGAGGACGAGGGGCTTGCAAAAGCGGATAGTTCGCCAGATCTCCTTCTGATTTGCTCCGCCTTGCTCTCCAAAAAGGTCTTGAATTCTTTCGGAGCAAGTTCCGGGTGCAATCGAGCCGGCACCCAGAATAATCTTGAGGAATCGTCTTCGCTGGAAGTCGGAGATGGGGCACTGGGCATTCCAGCTGGACTCAGTTGTGGAAGATCCGGATCATCGGTGGCGCCCATGTGCATTGACATGCGTCTCAAGGCTTGTAGATTGCTCAGCTCCTGCGCCAGGCCTGCCGGACTGGACTCATAGTCGATATCATTTAAAGGGAAGGGAGAGGTGGCGGTATCGGAGGGTGATCGTTCTCTCGAGCCAGATGCAGGCGACGAAGATGTGGGAGTACGGTGGTCCCAAGAGTGAACCTGGCCAGAGGACCTCCGGGAGACGCCGTTTGGTTGTGCGCCAACATGGTCGTTTGACATCTCTCGGTAAGGTAACTGCTTCCTTGATACGGACGGCGTCCTCCTGGGGGTCATATCACCGTCTATTTGGTGGCCATTGGTTTTAACTTGTGATTGTGAACTTGCACTCTGATACGGGTTCGAATAAGAAGGATGCGGTTGGTCTTGCTCGGGATCGTCATCGTAGAGGTAGCCAATAGTTTCGGTAACATGGTGGTTTTCGTCACTTATCGACAACCGGGGCAGGTGCCCCCTTTGGCGAGCAGCGAAGCTCGCGCCTGTGTCTCGGGTCCTGGTTGAGGTCTGCAAGTGTCACCGTGTCAGTTGGGTTTATTTCAGCACTCCTCTTCCCTCCGAATTCTCCTCCCTCGCAGTCCCCATCTCTCACATCAATTTTCCCCCAACAGGAAAGGAAGCAATTCGACGAACCTGCATGGAGCGGACCGGGAGCGGATATGGATCTCCAGGGCTGACGAAACTGGGTTATCCTTTATCAGAGACGCGTGCAAACACAGGCAACAGCCTTCCCTCCTGGCCCGCCTCCTGCGCGCAATGGCCAACAGGTTGGTGTTGCGGAGGAGACTCCTTTAATCATCGGACTGAGGCAGGCAGGGTCCGGAGCAGAGAGGGCGGTCGAGGAGGATGTTTCGACGTTGGGCAGTACTCGGAAGCAATTGGCGTTATCGGCAAGCGATTGTGGTGGTGGTGGACCAAGTTGCAGCAATTGAGATCATGGGGGATGATCAACGCGGAAGAGATGTGCGTTGCGGGCGGCTTGTACCCAGGCACGCAGCCTCCGTTTTTGAGGGCCCGGAGGCAAGGTTCAGAAGATCCGGATGTGCAAGACAAGCTGTCTGGTTACTCAAAATGGAGTGTCAGTTGGGCTGCCAAATGTAGAGTCGTGGGTTGGTTGATGTGCAGGACAAGGAGGATGGGGATCATCGCAGGCAAGCAGGCAAGCAGCCGCGCTCTTGTCATCCAATGGTGGAATTGCAACCCCGTATCCCTGTCAAGTCGCCTAGACGTGCCCATATGATTGATTTCGCGCTGTGCCTTGATCAGTGGCGCTGGTGGGCCTCTCCTCCCGTACCGAGTTCCCTTTATCATTCGCCCGTCACCCCCTTCGCTCCCTTTCCGCCACATCCACCAAATCCACCCATCGGACAATTGTCACAAGTGTCGTGCTCCTGAACTTGGCAAAGGAGACGGAAAGCTGATAATATCTCGAGCGAGCTAGGTACTGTTGCTGCTCCAGCTGGCCTCACCGGCTGCTTGAAGAGGACTCGTCTCTCCAGGTCTCTGCAGTGTGTTGCGTTCAACAATGACTGACGTCCACATTCAGATTGCCGGCCACACTCCCACACATCTCCTTGTCTATCCATTACTACCAAGTCCAGGTGCAACTTACAGAGGTCCACAAAAATTCGGCCTTCAGAGATGCCATGGTGGTGCTGCCCTCATTGCGGACCTTTTGCGTGCCTCCGCTGGGGAACACCATCACCACGTACACGGCCCGGCGTTAGAGGTCTCCAAAGGCCATTCCGTTGAGCACTCAGCTTCTGCTATCACGGAATTGGAACTCTTTAGCGGCGGAGACCGTCAGTTGGCGAGCTATAAAGTGAAGCACAGCCGACCACTCGACACAAACCCCGTATGGCACCCTCCTCAACTCTCGCCCAAGACGAATGGCAAAGTGAGCATCCTCATCTTTCAAGATGCCGAACCTGGCTTCAGCAAATCCGACGAGGCTGAGGCAGTGACATTCTTTCGCAGGAGCCGTCCAGAGACCCTGATCTACCACATGGCTTGTCCCCTTGGGACTGGGGAAATCTGGGATGCTGTTCGTCGTGGGCCGTATACAAGGGATGGTTCACAAGACCCCGAAAAGCTCATTGTTGTCGTCAGCGCAGAGCATCTTCGCGCCGAGGGGATAGAATTGTACCACGGCCTCTCTTGGGAAAAAACGTGTGAGGACTTCGTCGAAAAGCTCGGCTCCAAAGGCCAACTGGATACCTTGGCCACTTGCGCCAATCTCCTCGTTCTTTTTGGGTGTGACGGGGTGATCTTTCACCGTGGTCGGCAGATGGAGGAACCAACTCTGTTCTTTGACCCTCTGGGAGTAGAGGGTGAGTTCAGCAGGCGACATATCGGACCTGTTCCGGGAGTCCTGGAAGCTTTCATTGGAGGTCTAGCTACTGAGATAGCACGCTCTCCTCCCGGGGCAGCCCTTAATGAAGCTATCAGTTTCGGCTTCATCGCTGCCCGACGCCTAGCAAAGCTGGGATTCAGGGCCAGCGAGGTCCCCAGGTGGCCTAGATATCCCGTCGCGGACATCATCAAGAAAACGACACTTTCCGATGAGGCGCCAATCACACTTGAGATTCCATCTGAGAGCATTTCCCGCGGGGAGAACCGGCATTGGTCCATTCTGCACCACAACATTGGAGACCCTGTGCAAGTGGCGTGCCATATTGTGACCAAAGGGACATACTCTGCTGCGAATTGGGTTCCTATCACCAGCTTTGGGCGTCTCCTGGTGCTTGACAGGTGGGAAACTGAAGGGTTCCGTAATATCTTCAATGCCATTTATGAATATCTGTCAGCTCCCCAAATCAAACCACTCAACATCGGAATATTCGGATCTCGAGGGTCTGGAAAGTCCTTTGCTACCGGCCAAGTCGCAGAAGCTGCAGCCTCTGCGGCACGAAGCGGCATCAAGATCCAACACCTGCGTTTCAACCTGACCCAATTCACCAATCCTGAAGATCTCTCCGTTGCTTTTAACAAAGTGCGAGAATCCAACCTTTCGGGATTTTTGCCTTTGGTCTACATCAATGCTTTTGACGCCGAACTCTCGGGCCGTCCCCTGGGGTGGCTAGCCCACTTGTTGCCTCCTATGCATGGAGGCCGGATTCAAGATCGTGGCGAGCTGCAACATGTTGGCCCTGCAATCATTCTTCTAGGGTCTAGCTTCACGACCTCGTTGGAAAAATTCAAGGACTTCTCCAAGGATAATAGCGAAGACCGCAAGGTGCTGCCGAGAGCGCAAGAATTCCTCAGTTGCTTGCATGCTTTTGTCAATGTGATTGGCCTCGATAAAGTCGATGAGCCCGACGTCTTGTATCCCGTACGAAGGGCGGTGGTGCTTCGAGCCTTGTTGGAAGAAAGAGAACCAAAACTGAAGATGGGAGAAGGTATTTCTATCGATCAGAGCGTCCTAGACGGGCTTCTCCTGACCCCAACCTACCGACATGGGCTTCGGTCCCTGAAGGCTATAATTGCCCTGAGTAAAGTTACTGGTAAGCGCCATTTCGAACGAGCGGCACTGCCACCAGAGGCGCAGTTAGGCCTGCATCTCGATTACCCGACGTTCATGGAGTGTTCACGATACAACACGATGTCAGTCCGTCTCAGAGAGTCCATTTCCGAGAAATTGCACGATGTCTATGTCGAAATAAGGAGAGGGATGGCCGTGACGGCCGAAGAGAAGCAGGCTCTAGCAAAGGACCTTTCATTGGTTCCGTGGGCGTCATTAACGGAAGAACTGAGAGAGTCGACGCGTGCTCATACCGTTGACATACCTCGGAAGCTCCGCATGATATCTTGTTTCCTGGCTGAAGTAGATGGTCCCCGCGAAGCTGTTGTCAGCTTCAGCGACGACGAGTTAACCTTCTTAGCCGAGAAAGAGCACGAGCGATGGAACGCTGAACGCTTGCAGAATCAGTGGCATCAGGGCAAACGAGATGCGCAGCAGCGGACGAGCCCCTTTCTGATTCCCTGGAGAGATCTTGCTCAGAAATGGCGGAATGTTGATCGCGAAATGGTCAAGTCTTATCCCACAATTTTACCACCGAACTACAAAATCTACCGCATTGGGAAGGTCGAAAAGACGAAGCTCTCTGAGTCGACCTCAGCTTGGAAACGGACAGCGATGACGTGGTAGCCATCATGTGTATTAGGGCCGCGCTAGACCTCTTGCTTTGATATCTGAGCGTCGCCGGTTCTGATATCCCTTTGCCATTTCCTTGCATAGGTCTTCTGAGTCCATGAGTACCACAAGATCCAGGCAGCAAGAACGCCCAGTGTGAGCGGAACTGCGACAACGACATAGACCCAGAAGTGCCGGGACACAATGTCTTTTCCGTCCCGAGCCTCCCAATCAAACATGGACATACCGAAGATGGACTGTGACACGTCAGGTCGAAACAGGAGAGGGGCAGCAAACGGTCAGCTTACAGCGAGAGCAGTGGCAGGCAAAAACAGCAAAGTGAGCACCGCCATAGTCTTCATCGACGAGCTGTCACGGCGAGTGTCCTCCGCAATCTGCGCAAATCAGTCAACGAAGCTCCTTTGTTGCCCGTGTCGGCAGGGGTGGAAAGCGCACCATTATGCTCAATTTGGAATCAATCTGCAATAGAGGTCAGTGAACAGCCTACGCCCAGAGAACCGGCAGAAAATGGGTACCATGCGGTGTTGCTGCTTCAACTTGGAAGGGATGGCATCAAGCTCTTGCTGGGTCATGTTCGACAATGTGATCTGGGTCTCGACCCGCTGGGAGAGAGTTCTTGAGTATTTCGCCCTGTCGTTATCCTTTGCTTGCAACCTCACGATTTCGCCAAAGCATTTGGTGAGGTTTTCGGCGAGGCTTTGTCCAAACTTCCACCTTTCGTACAGTTCAAGGTAAGTCCTCTCCAGCTCGAAAAGCTTGTTCTTGGTGTCATCGAGGCCTCTGGGATCTCTGGACAAGACCTGCCCTTGCTCGTCCAGCACGGATTTCTTCAACTTCATCAGCCCAGCTCCGACCCGCTCCACTTCGTCCTGAAGGACGGAGACCGGCAGGAACATAAAGTCGGGAGACAGGGAGGCATAGTCATATGGGAATGAACTTTCGCTGAGCAGCGATTCCAAATTGATCCCGGGCCCAATCAAGAGGAGGCAAACCCAATCGGATCCGCGATAGCGACCTTCTCGAGGGAGCTCTGAGATGGAGAGGGTGATAAAGGGCAGCTGGTCCTTTGGCATCTGGAGAATGAGACCTGTATTCAAGGGCTCAGTGTGGGATGCGGCAACAAGGAGGGAGCCGGGTTCCTACTGATATTGCCGTTCTCCGTGAGAACCGCAGAACCGGTGGTCCCGGTCTGGATCAGTCTCGCGAATTCGCCATGTATCCATCCCGACTCGACTGCCGCGTTAACAATGGATGTCTGCTCAGAGAGCTGGCTCCGGTCCTGGACCTTGATGCATCTGATATGCTGTCAGTCCTTGGGTTATCTTTATCCACATCCGCCGGTGACGACTCTTACAGCAACCGGAAGCGACTCTCTTCCCAGTTCCGACGTCTATCGCCCTGCAATCGTTACGTCAGCCAAGTTCCCAGATTTGGGGCGCCATTGGCAAGTAATACGCGAGGCAGCGTTTTGATAAAGGCCTGAGCGCTGGTCTCGTCGGGCATTTCTTGGATTTGAGGATTCCGAATTTTCCAGCCGGCTCTCTGTTCTTCACTGTCAGATATTCGAATCAAACGAACTCGAGTCAATCGGCAGCCGGCCTTGCCTTAATGATGGCAGCACTCGTTTCGAACGAATGGAATGTGGGGCGTGTGTCCGCGAGCGTACTTGGTCGTGTAGAACCCATTCTAGATGCATAGCTGCAGGCCTCATCGTCTATCAAGGCTGGGAACAAGTCCCATCGTCGAACTTCTGGGGTTGATCTGTGCTACCAAGGCTGTGGAGCGCAGAGCCTCAACGGGTCTGCAGCCCCGACAGTGGGCCGAGCCGATTCCCTCATCGCAACTCCGGGGGCTCCGACCGACCAGCACAGTTGCTGCTCAGACTAATAATTAGTGCACAGGCCTGAGGCTGGATTGAGAAAGGATTCCGGAGACTAGGACGAGCCGACCGATACGAGACGCAGAGTAAGCAGCCACTTGTCCACATGTTTTCAACCGTGGCAAGTTCTTATTAGTAGTCGAACAAGGGGGACGCGACCGAGCTCACCATTCTGATCTAGCTGCAGAGACTTCTTCTCAATTGGAAAGGTGAGCTACCCATACGGACACCAATACTGGACGAGATGCTCAAGAGGATTAGATGCACAAGGACTGGATACAAGCGGACTCGACCTCGCCCCTACCTCAGCCTATCATCTTCGTACCTAGGACACCAACGTTTGGAGCTGTATTTCCGCAAGTGGCAGCAAAGTTATGATGCCAGCGACACGCTTGTGCGGCCAGCCCGACCTCTGTGCCTGATTGATCCTTCATTCTTCCACTATTTGCATGGGATCTTCTTAGCTGCATCCAAAGGAAGGTGAGTAGGCAAGTTACGAGGCGAGAAAGAAACCTGATCTCAATGTTTGGTTGCACCTCATCTTTGCCCCTCTGTACCTGCTGAACTTCTGAATGGTGGGTGTCTGTGTACCAGACAGCTGTACCTTTTCTTATCAGTAAGTTATAACCTCCACTCCCGCAAAAGCCTCCCCTCCATTTGGCCTTCTGTATCCGTTGCTGTGATAGTCTGGAAAGAAGGAAGCGTGAACAAAAGAACAAAAGAGCCTTACCAATTTTCTCGTGTCCAACCCTCCATACACCATACAATGCGTCTTCTGAACACCAAAGACATCATCATCGAGTCTTTCCCAAGCCCGGCTAGACCCAAGATTCCCGACTACGTGATCCTGTCCCACAGATGGAGAGACCAAGAGATCTCTTTCCAAGACATCGAGCACCGCAAAGCGGGCGACAGCACCGCCGATCTCGAAGGCATTGAAGGGTATGATAAGATCCTCCACTGCTGCCGCGAGGCCCGGAACGTTGGATTTGAATACGTATGGATTGATACCTGCTGTATCAACAAGAATGATCAAGTCGAGTTGACCGAGGCGCTCAACTCCATGTTCCATTGGTACCGGAGGGCGCAAGTGTGCTACGCATATATGTCTGATGTAGAGAGCGACGAAGATCCGCTGGCCGAGGGCTCCAAGTTCAGGGAAAGCAAGTGGTTTACTCGCGGGTGGACGCTGCAGGAATTGGTTGCGCCGCAGTACGTGATCTTCTTCGACCGCCACTGGAAAGAGATCGGGACGAAATCTAGCTTCCAGGATCTCATTACGAAGATCACCGGGATCCCTGCGCAGGTTCTCTTAACGAACTCGGCGGGCGACATCAGCGTGGCTCAGAGAATGTCGTGGGCCGCGAACAGGCAGACGGCAAGAACGGAGGATTTGGCGTACTGTCTCTTGGGGCTGTTCAACGTGAACATGCCAATGGTCTATGGGGAGGGGTACAACGCCTTTCGTCGCTTGCAGCTCGAGTTTATGAAGGTTTCAGATGACCAGACGATATTTGCTTGGTCAGACTCTGGCGGCGACCGAGGGCTCCTTGCCCGGTCACCAGAAGATTTCCGGCATTGCGCCGACGTCAGGAGATATGGTGATAGCCCTGCGTTTGCCGTGACCAACAAAGGTATCAATTTGAAGCTCCCCCTCATCCCACAGCCCGACGGGACTTTTCTGGGAGTTCTGAGCTGTCAGCGCAAACAGGGTTACGTGTATCCAGATCGATATCCCCTCGGCATATACCTGAGCAGGCCCGATGAGAAGTACCCGAGCAGCTACGTCCGGGTGCACTCTTCGAGGATAGAGGAGATCAGGGAGGACGTATCCTCCTATGAGAGAACGGAGGTTTATGTCCGGGAGGCTGATCCCACGGGCTTGGACGTGTCCAGTAAGGATGATATCTTCTTGTTTCTATTTGCTGATTCTGCCCTCGTTGCGCAGATCCCCTCCCGCCTTTCTGGCGGGTGAAGCATCTACTCCACACCTCTCGATGAGGATGGCGAGAGATAACACTGACCATTGTCTAGACTGGATGCAACCGGAATCTGAATACCGCTTCTTCTTCAGCATTAAACAACGCGGCCACGCACTCCCGGAGGTTGAATATACCGACCTGGAAACGGGCTCCTTCTGGGATGTAAAGGAAGACGGGAGCATCAGCCTCACGTATCGGGGTTCGGGGTGCAACTCGATCCTCGTCTTCAGATCGGCCGACCAAGACCGCCTCTTCGCCGTCTCGCTGGGTGTGCACAACTACAGCGTATGGAGCGCCATGCACACTTCCTCGCACGCTAACATCAAGAAGCTCGCCTGGGAGTACTGGGGTGGCGACCTGAGGATGGCGCGCTGGGACAATATGGACCGCCGCAAGCTGGATCTGGGAGAGGGCGATGTGGCTCGCCTGGCTATCCGCAAGGGCCAACGGGATGGCCGCAGGGCCTATCTGATCGACATCGACGCTAGCGAGAGCTTTTGGCTCGACAAGCTCGGCCCCGGCAATTTCCCCGGCTGGTGGGATTCAGAGGAGAACGAGGCAACGAATATCGTCCCGGAGTTCGACTGACTGATCGATTCCCGTGTGAGATACGTTTTCAAGATGGATTAGGTTCTCTTTGTTTGTTCGCGGTGTCAGGCCCATGGCAGCGGGCTGGCTACCCACGCATGCACGCACACACACATCTATACAGAGCTACATATATATATATATATATATATCTCTCTCTCTCAGCCAAAATCAGCTACATGACCGCCTCACAGACACTTCTTGTGTACACGTCTATCGACACCGACCTACCAGCCCGCATCGCACTATAATAATAAATAGTGTAATAATAATAATAATAATACATGTATACGCAGACATCTTGGGTCGTAGGCGTGTCTCGATGTCGAGAACACTTCTTTCTCTCCCTGCAAAGTACCTTGTACTGTCTGCATGCCTAGCTGAGCGGGTGACTAGGGCCGATGATGATCGGGTCATGGTGGGATTCAGATTAGAACATTGACATGGGGATGTATTGCTTAGGAGTCCTCCGTGATTCATGTTTGTTAAATCCCCCGCCCCTTTAGAGGGCTGGATTGAAGCAAGCGAGCGACCTTCCGCTCAAAATCGAGGACAGACACAACAATGAATGGCAATTTGTTCTTCGTTCTCGACAACCCAGGTAGATATGATAGCAAGATGTTCTATAGTTCCTGTGTCCATTCATCTTCTCTCGTTTGCAAATCTCCTTTCGTTCCATGTCTCATCGCTCTTCGTATCAAAACCCAGCTGAGGCAGACGATGTTAACGATTCAACATCTCAACCCCAGGGGTTATCAAAAGGATCTGAAGTGCCTCCAAATCCACCACTACTTTTGGCTGGCGGGACCACCGGGGTCTGCGTTGTAGACGCCGAGGTCCATCCCCCAAAATCCTCGTCGGCTGTGACTGACGCCTGCCTCACCGGTTTGTTGCTCGACGATATTGGCTCTCCCCATCCTCCTTGAATATCATTCGGCGTTATGTGGGCCGGTGGTCTCCCCAACTCGACCTTGGGCTGCGCGGGTTTTGCAGGTGCTGGGTCCGGCGCCCCCCAAGGGCTGCTATCATTGCCTGAAGCCCAAGGATCAAACATGGATGTATTAGTTTGAGGTGCTGCTGGAGCCTTGAACTGTTGGGGAGCTGGCTTTGGCGCTGACGCAGGCTGCGAAGAGAGATTGAAAGGCGAACTGAAAGTCGAGCTGCTGATGGTAGGTGATGAGATTTGTGGAGCGGGAGCCGGTTTGGGGGGTGACGCGGGTGTCGAGCTGGCAAACCCCCCAAAGTCGTCAGCCGCAAATAAGTCAGCAGAAATAGACGTAGTAAATGGTTTGGGTGCCGGAGCGGCGGCAGGCTGCGGAGGCGGAGCTCTTTGGGTAAATGAAAATTCGAGCCCATTAGAGGCCAATGGCGAGGTGACAGTTGATTTGGCGGGTGGTGCTTTGGAGGGAAGGGCGTCGAAGAAACTGCCACCGCTCAGAGGAGGCGGCGATGTTACCTGGGGAGGAGAGGTCGTGGCTTTCGGCGCTGCAACAGGGCTGGTCAAACTGCCGAACGCAGAAAATGCAGAGGACGGCTGTGGAGGAGGTGGTTTTGTGGTGGTCGGGTTAGGGAAGCTCAATCCGCTGAAGGCATCGGCAAGTCCCCCAAATGCATCTTGCTTCGGTGGTGCAGGCGACGTTGCAATTCCACCAAATGATGGCTGACGATCATGTTGGGGTTGAGGTGCAGGTTGAGGCTTAGGGGGCGCGGAATATAACGACAGAATCGAACTTTTCAGATCTCCTCTGGGATTTGTCGATGCTGCAGGATTGGACGCCGCGCTCGAAGGTCGACCGATGCCACTTGCTGAGGAGCCTCCAAAGAAATCCAGCCCAAGTAGAGAGTCTTGTGGCTTCGCAGCAGGCTTTGGAGCTGGAGCAGGCGCGGGTGGACCAGTTCGCGTGGGTTTTGAGTTGGGAATGTCTGCTGTATTCGGCCTGACCGGAGGAGCTGGAGCGAAGTCGTCGAAGAGATTCACATTCGCAGCAGGCCGAGGCTGCGGAGGAGGTTGAGTGGACGCTTGACGCTGAGAAGCCGACCTCTCGATTTTGGCCTTTTCTTGCACGATATTCAAGGGCATGTTATCGTCACCTTCGGCGTCGAGCGTCGAGGGGTCAGGCATGGGGCCGTCCATTACCCATCTCTTGGATTCGTACTTTGTGCGTATGAAGTTCTCGATCTTCGCCTCAGATGGCACGTGCCCCGGGGCCAACTTGGCCTCCCAGTATTTGTTTGCTCTTGTGTTGCCCCATTTCAGGACACTTTGTAGTTGCTCGTCCGTCCAGGCATCCAGATCAACCGACTTGACCCGACTGATGTGCGTACCCATCCCACGGTGAATCCCTGAACATCGAATACAAACAAAGACCCCGAGATTCCAGCTGGCCCATCGTGGATGCTTGTTTCTCTTGCAGTCAGCGCAGACTTTGTTTCCTTCGAGTTTGACTAGGGCTTTGAGGGTTTGGGCATTCTGGGCTGCCCTGTCATTAGCGGGCCGTCGAGACATTGGGAGTCAAAGACTCGTGACAACTTGGAGAAAGGGGCAGTCGCCGGAGCGGACCGCTATCAAATCGAGAGAGACGAATGTTAAAGACGTGAGGACTCCCGAAAGGTGGGAGTGCCAGGTTAATTCACCTGCTGGTTGAGGTCAGAGTCTGGATCGTTAACGAGTCGCAGTGACGGAGAAGTCCCAAGTTGGAATGACAGAATGTCCCGGTTTCTGGGGACCTACGGATGCCGCCGCTTTAAGGGGAGCTGATGTTCACGTGACTACGCGTCAGACTCTATTCTACCTTGTGGTGCAGCAACTCTCTTCTTCTCCTCCGACCCTCGACTCAGTTACTTTTGTCTGTCCCAAACCTGGTCTATTTTCTCAGAATCGTAGGCACACACGAGTCTTGACGCGTAGTCTTCTAAAGGCGATTCTGGCTATACTTTTCATTGCGGATGATCCTGGGAAGGACCGGCGCGTTGGTACAGTACATACTCGGGGGCCAGGAGTTCCCACGCGCCCACGCGCACCTTTCACCAAGAATCTGTCTATCTTATTCGCTGAAGTGCAGAGCTGCTTGGCGATACTATTCATATTCTCCGATTCTGAGAAATAACCCCCTCATTCATCTGTCTTTGCATCCCATCACGCTGTTCACTGTCGCACTAAGGAACGACCCAAAAGCTCAGATTGGCTAACAGCTTGTGTACTTTACTGTCTATTGATACCGCCACGGAGGTGAGAGAATGTCGTCGGTGTATCTTTCTAGTCATGCAGGGTTTTCAGATAGACCAATATGAATTCTGAGCTTGCTCTTTCTGTCATTGACGTCTCCGCCAGTTGGCAGTCCCAGAGCTCGTAGGATGCCGTTGAGGTTTCGTGGATTGATCGAGCGAATCTCAGCTGACGTTGCAGGGAAGTTAGGAATCGCTTCAGCAGTGGCGGGATCGAGAAATTTGAAAAGTGGATCACTATCGTGCAGCAGTTTTGAATTGTGGGATCGAGCCGCGGCATTAAGATCGCTAGAGTATTCACAGATTAGCTGGCTGACAAAGGTAGAAGAAAAGTAGGAAATCATCTAACATCACCGAGATATAGGTCCTAAGCCCCGTGATGTCCTGTTTGATATCCCTGATGTCCCCTTTGATGACTGTGATGTCGGTTTTCATGGCTGCCATGTTGGTGTTGACTTTCCCGATTTCAGTCTTCATTTCAGTCTTCATGCTTTGCATCTCTTGAGACAACGCCTTGATAGCTTGCATGAGTTCCGCTCCATGGTCGAAAGCGTGATGATTTCTCAATTTGCTGAATTCTTCACCAGCAGTTTGGAGAGAGTCAGCAAGGCGTGAAAAGTCGGGCTGCTGTTCGATGATTTCTTGAGGATTTGCCATGATATTATAGTTGATGCAATACCAACAAGGGGAAGCGAAGAACTATCAAGTACTGAAGAATTCAGTAATTGCAAGAAATGTTCGTATGTTGGTGTCGCGGGTTGAAATGAATGTTTGCTTAGGTCGATGGGGTAACCGCGTTGGAGCCTAGTGAGCCGCGACTCACCCCGCTTTTAGGCTAGTAGTGGGCAGTCGCCACCCATCCACCGAGCCGGGTGACAAAAAAAGTGGCACAGCGAAAGACTGAGACTGAATGACCTCCCCTGTCTCTTCCCCCACGACTTAGAATAAGAGATAATAACCTAATAATCTACTCATTAGATATAGTTTAGCTTAGGGGTTATCTAGCGATATCAACATTATCCGTTGTTACTTAGAAAAAGGTACTGTAGAAATAACAGATATTGAAAAGTGGTTTTGTCTGACGGCTAGAGTGTGCCACTTATTTTGTCACCTGGCTCGCCACCCACCTACTGTAGCCCTTCCCGCGATACTTCCCACGATGTTTATGCTTCAATCGCTCATATTGACGTTGTGCAGGAACTTCCCGTACCCCTCAAATCAAGCACGAAGGCCAGAAACTCAAAAGTGACCGAAGACTTTCAAGCTACGTATTCAACACAGAATGGTCCATTCAGCACCAAGACAACTCTTACCTCTTACTCGAGCACCCCTCTTGGGGCTGTGTATTTGGAATGTTATGATAAAAAGACATGACCCGCGAAGGTAAGACGACACTTAACTTCTTCAACCGAGCGAGTCCGGTAAGTGCAGAGGTAGGTTCTGAGCAAGGGTTGTGAGACTGCAGCCACCTTCGTCTTCGCTCAGCAAGCAAGGGTGCACTTGTCGACTTTCCTCGTCCGACCCCTGCACGGCTTCGCAGAGAACCTGATCGAAATGAAAGTCTAGGGACCGCGGATAGGAAATATTGACGGACGGATCTAAATGGTCCTTTTGATTGCCAAGATATGCAGGACGCTCTTTGGTGCCTGGCCAGCTACTCAGCCTGATCGACAATATACCAACACATCAAAGTTCCTTTTCATCCTTCTTGCAGCCTCAAAACTTGACTTTGGTATCAGGTATTTTCAGCCATGGCTGATCCCTTGTCCATCAGCGCCAGTGCCATTACCTTGATCGACGCCAGTTCGACATGTGTCACTCTGCTTGTGAAGCTTCTTAAATGCGCTCAGAACGCACCAGCCGAGATTCATGCGTTGTCTAACGATCTGAGCGATCTCCAGAGCTTCTTTCACGACGTCAAGAAGCTCTGTGGCGACATGGCCGCAGAACAACCTCCCCAATCTCGGTTCCTCGAGGCAGTGTATCAGCCCCTTAAAGGGGCCGGAACAGCGCTGCCAGAGTTGGAGGAAATACTTAGGAAAGCGGACCCACAGGTTTTCAGCAAACAAAGCCGACTGAAATGGATTCGGCTGAGTACTAAAGCAAAGCACGTCTGGGAGAAACTGCGAAGAATCAGATCAGACCTTGAGGCCGCGCTCCTGTTATCTACTAAGGCTGATACACATTATATTAGCGCTCGGATCTCAATGATTGAAACCCAGTTAGAAAACTTGCAGTCTACGATTGTCCGGCATATACAGCCGCTCCCGTTGGCCCTACCAAACACATCGATACACATTTTGCGGCCTCGGCTCGAGAAAAGGGGTTTCGATCTAATTGAGCCTCCCAACATTACATCTGAGTCACAAGACCCGCCAGGTTCTAGCGAAGGAGATGCTCAGTTAACTATATCATCCAGCCAGGGATTGCTTCCCGCAGGTGGAGAGCCCCAGATAAATGGTAAAGTATCATTTCAAACCCTGTATAGACTGGTTTTGACTCCTCCAGTTTTTGACAATAGCACATTGCAACCAAATTTAACAGAAATAGACAACTCACTCGCCGTGAGCACGTACTCTTCAAATCCAACAATGTTCTTTCACGTTAGCCGGAGGCTTCGCTGCAATGCGCCGTGTAACTGTGTATGTCACTCGGCTGGAAGATATCAGACTCCACGTCTCAAGAACTATCTTGGAACCTTGTTTTTGGGTTACTCCGGCTCCCCCGGATTCTGGCCCCAATGCAATGTCAAGGGCTGTCGCATGTCTGACAAAAGATCAATCAAACTTGTGTACTGCTTTCCCTGGTGGTTTTGCCAACGAGCACTACACTTCTCGGCAACGTTGTCGTCCTCACGGGGTTTCACGATGCAGCTCAATATCAGACGAAGAGTCCCTTGGGGAGGAGGGCAGGATTCATTGTTGAAGTTTGCTTTGACTGGAAACGTCGACGGTGCTAAATCCTTGCTGGGTGATGGGAAGGCTTGGCTGAACGACTCCGACCCTAACCATGGACGTACAGCCTTACATGTGAGTGTCAATCGGTGGCTACACTTGAACTTTTGGCTGACCTGCCATCTCCAATAGTACGCTGTACTCCGCAACAAAACTAGCATGTGTGTGCTGCTTCTTGACGCAGGGGCAGATCCGCACCAACAGGACGATAATGGCACGTAAGTTCTCCAGGCAATTCATGTCCTGAAGATTGTGAAGCGGAACCACTAGTGGCACCGATGAATTCTCTGACCCTTTGAATTTCAACAGGACTCCATTCCAGAAAGCCTGGGAGCAAATTCTGTGCAAGAGAGGGACTGTGGCCGAGATTGAAGGCTTGAAGCGCGTATTTTCAGGGACCCAGGAGCTGGAAACCTGGGAGTTCTCGTACATGCACAAGGTCGTGCTAGGGATATTTCCTGCACAACTGGCCAAGGAGCTGCAGAATGAGCAGTACCGCAAACAAATTCACAGCTCGGATGCCACGAAACGGACACCCCTTCACTGGGCCGCAACTCGGGGAGACGAGGAAGCAGTGAGGTTGCTGTTGGACGCCGGGGCCGACGTCAATTGTCGCGATGAATCCAACAACACACCTCTCACCTTTGCAGCGTCGACAGGCCTTGTGCCTCTCTTGGAGATGTTAATCCTGCACGGAGCGGATGTCCACGCCAGGACGTCCATCGGCAGCCAGGCCATCCACCACGCCAGCCGTCACCAACGAGCCATTGAGCCGGTCCAGACTCTGTTGGGCGCCGGGGCATCTCTTAACAGCACGAACAACTTCGGCCACTCGCCGCTCACCGGGGCCGCCATCGCCAACCGTCCTGCCATCGGGGCCTTTCTTCTCGACCACGGCGCCGACATGCACCCCCGCAGCCTGCACGGCGACACGCCTTTGTTTGAAACCATCTTCCACAACAACCACCAGTTTCTTCAGATGCTCCTGGACAGAGGCGCGAACCCCCACGACGTCAACGCCGCCGGATCAACCATCCTGCACGCGGCCGCGCTGGAAGCCGACACGCGCACCGTCGCGATCCTCCGTGCCTCCAACGTGCATTGGGATCGTCGGCAATGCTTGCTTCGCGATCGGAAGGGGAGCACGGCGCTCGAGATCGCGCAGCGTCGAGTCAGTCCGCCCGCGGGGTTCTTGGAGGAGTTTGAACGGCTTGTGGCGCCGGGCTTGAGTGTTGAGGAGGGTGATGACTGAGTGAGTGACTGACTGACTGACCCGGGAACATGGATGGATGGACGGATGGCTGCATGGAAAATCAGAGAGATACGTGACACGCAGAGACGATTATATGACATTATATGATGTGATGTGATTTGTTTATATGTATTGGCTGGTTCACCTCGTTTAGTCGTACTCTATTTGTCGGTCCTGTTCTGACTTCGTGCCGGCGCTATATAAATAATATCCATAATCCATACATATATTCCCAGACATAATTGAACATTCGGAGCTGAAGCCGGACCCACCACGTGTATCTCTGTCTCTCTTCCCCTTCTCGCTCTATATCGTGATACAATCCCGGTGGTATCCTGTACTCTACATGGCTCCCTCTTGCAATGTCTGGCTGACCAAGGGACCCTTCCTATCACAAATAGATAGCCCTCCACCCACCCAAGGTCTCTACACATGTCCAGTTCATACACATCAACATCATCGTCCATCGTCCATCGTCCATCGTTAGTCAGCGTAATCAGCGGCAGCAGCAACACAGCAATTACTTTTCATACCTAGTGTCCACGTACTGTAAATCCCTTCCCTCTTTTTTCCCTTCCATTTCATCTCTTCTTCTTTTCCCTCCCCGTTTCTTCTCTCCCATGTTCTTGATCTCATGACACCACATGCTGATTCCGGGAATCGGCGAGGTCCTGGTGATAAATGCGCACGCGTTCGCGCATGAGGAAGCAAGTCTGCTCAAAGGCTGTGGCGACGTCCTCGCGGGCTTGGTGACTCTCGAACTCGACGACCAGAAACTTGGCGCGGTGCAGGGCGACGTCCTTGCGTGCGTCCTCGTGCTCCGGATACCCGAACACGGCGAGGTTCCACTGGTCCTCGTGGTGGGGCTTCGTGTCGTACATTTTGACAGGGACCTCGGTCTTGTTGCTGTGATGACCATTCCTGATGACCATCTTCTTACACTGCTGCGTCGGGTCGTTGCAGCGGCAGCTCTCCGGGCTCAGGCGCGTGGCTTCGTCAATCTGCACGGCCACGAAGCTCTTGACCCCCTTTTTCCGCTCCGTGAACAGCACCAGCTGCGCCGCCACCGGCCGCTCGATCAGCGCCCTGCTGCCGGACTGCTGGATGCTGGTGCTGCCGTGGACCGAGCTGGCATACGACCGCGCCCAGCCGCCGGGACCACCGCCGCCGCCGTTGTTCCACCCGGACGAGCTGTTGGTCAAAGTCGAGTCCTGGCGCGGTCGGCGTCCGGGGCTGGTGCCTGCGGAATCCGTCTCGACCGATTTCGACGATTGCTGCTCGTATCGTTTCTGCGCGCGACACACCCAGATCTGGGCCCGGCCGCCCGATCCGATGGTCTTGAGCGACCCCAGCGTCGACTCTTTGATCTGCACGGCCGCCACGCCGGCCTGGTCGGCCACCACCCCAAAGTTGGTGATGGCCTCCTGCAGCCGGTGCAGGTCGCCCAGGCGGCGAAACGTCAGGGCGCGGCTCTGGTAGTCGGACGCCTGGGCCTTCCACCCCAGACTGATGGCGTCGGCCGACGCCTCGGGGAAGCTGTAGAACGGTAGCAGCAGCACGCGCTGGGAGTCGATCTCGTAGTTCTCGATGGCGCGGTCGCTGCCGCGCGTGAGCGTGCGCACCAGCCGGATGCGGTTCGTGTTGACGCGGAGCACGGCGATCTGCTGGGCGCGGCCGGCGTCGTCGGGAAGGGTGGTGCGGAACACGCGCGTCTCCATGCCGTTGGGCTCGGTGAGGTCGTCAAAGTCGTCGACCTCATCGAAGTGCACCCAGATGTCGAACTTGTCGTCGGCCTCCTGCAGGATCTGCTGGTCGTCGGGCGCAACCAGGGGCCAGTCGCCGGCGCAGAACCGGCGACACTCGTGGATCACGCGCCGCTGCAGCTGGCGGAAGTAGGCGCCCCAGAGCACGTCCAGGCACCGGGCACCAAATTCCGGGTCCCTTTGCAGTTGCTGCACCAGCCACACGCTCTTCATGAGGTTGATGTACTGGCACGGGTCGGGCCTCACTAGGAGAGGTGGTTGGCGGACGAATTTCTGGGTGCTGTTGCCCAGGTGGAGGGCCAGGGCGTCGATGCCCTTTTCGATGGGGAAGGGGACGGACCGGGTGACGGACCGTCTGAACCTTTCCTCCAGGAGGGACGGCACCGGCAGGAGATCGCCGTTGGTGTCGATATCAAGTGCCCGGATGATGTGCTCGAAATGGAAGATGATGTCTTCGTGGACCGTGGCGATTTCTCGCCGGATGTCGGTGTACATCTTTCTATATCCGGGTCAGAGGAGGGTCGAGTTTCTGATGAGTTTACTCACATCTTCAAGGGGATGAGTATCAAGTTGATCTGTGCACGGTCAGCCCATAATGAACACTGCCCAAGATCTGTCTCTCCCTCCCACCTTTGAACAATGGAACGCCACCCGTCGTCCCAAATACTCGACGTGCTTGCCTAGGCCGGAGTTCCACTGGACATTGTGCACGAAGCCGCTGCCATCGCGACTGAAGTGGCCGTTCTTGCGGATGAGCTTCTCACAGCGTTTGAGGGTCTCCTTGAAGTCGCCAACGATGGTGTGGAAGGACGCCAGGTCGTGCGCGTGTTCGACCGCGCCGTGCGGACGCCCCTGGCGGTCAACGTGCTCGACCGATTCGACGATGGCGTCGAGACCATCGCGAAGTAGCAAGATGTCCTTGCCGAAGTCGAGGTATTCTTGTTCTGTCGGCCAGTCAGCCAGGAATATCCTTATCTCTCTCTCTCTCTCTCTCTCTCGCTCGAGGGAGGGCACTACTGACGGGCACTCGTGTACTTGCTGAACCCCAGGTCGTAGATGGTGTAGGCGATGCGGGCAGCGGCCGCGATCTCAGAGAGGGGGAGGGCCATTGGTGTCGACTGCATGGAAGTTCTCAGTAGCAGGAGTCAGTGGGCGGCGACTGAGAGCGCCGACGGTGATAATGAAGGAGGGCATTGCTCAGGCTGGTGGCGCATGTGAGAGCGAACGGGATGTGTGTGGTTCCTGTGGAGGCCATGATTGCCTTGCCATGCCATGCTGGGGACAAAGATTCCAGGCGCCAGGTCAAGCCCAGGTCAAGCCAGTTTCCTTGGGGGGGTTGTTAGCCGAGGAAGAGAAAGTGGACAAGCTTGTGGTGGCAGAGTCCATATGTACAGTATGAGGTTTCAGTTGATGCCAATTGTCACAACAGCCACTTCCGAGAAGATGGTGTGAGAGCATTGGTCGAGGTTTCTCAGCCTCATGGTTTAGCGGGTGAGTCCCTGGAGTCCCTCGGGCGGGTAACTTGGGTAAAGGGGTAACTAACCTGATAGGGGCGGTACCCACCTAATAATTACCTCTGGGCACTCTGGGGCTAAATGTGCCTTGGGCGGAGGCTCTTCTGGGCAGCTCGAGATAACGCCCATGACGCCCCCGAGTCTCCAGTCTTGGCACGTGCACCCAATCTGATTACCCAAATCTTGTCCTCTTCGTGCACGCGAACAAACCGTGGCTTGAAACCACACCCTTTAGCGGCTGCCTTTTGGAAACAAGAACAATGAGTCTTTTCTTGGGACCTCTGGCCTGCTTGGCTGCGTCATCCCACGATGCGCAGCTTGTGGCGGAGTGGGCGACAAGAAGAGCCAGAAGATCCAGAAGAAGGCGTGGTCGCCGTCGGTCGTGTCAAGGGCCTGGGATCAACTACTGCTCTTGAGCCTGAGATCTGTGTGTCAACTGCCCCTTCACTTCTTTCTCGTTATTGTCATTGTCGTTGAACTCTTTGCTCGACTGCCATCGGCACTCTTGTCTCTTTTCTTCCACAGAGTCATCATGGAACGCTATCCAGAAATGGAAAACGACGACGCGGTGGATGACCGTCCGATGTTCACAGCCGAAGAACTGGAAAAGATCGCACAAGCCAGACAACAGCCGAACTCGGTGGTGACGACCCGTCCACCCTCCCTGGGTTATACTTCGATTGCTTGTATCATCGTCAACCGGATGGTGGGTAAGTTTGGCAAGACACCCCCAAGAGACATCGACTCGATTCTAATGGTGTGATAAAGGCACGGGAATATTCAGGACACCCACCACAGTCGCCCACGGCACCCACTCCGTGGGCTACAGCCTCGTCTTCTGGGCTGCCGGGGCCATCGTCGCCGTCGCCGGGGTTTTGGTCTTTGCAGAATTCGGCATGACGGTCCCCCGATTGCCCGTCGAGGATGAGACCGAGAAACAGTCGGTGCCTCGAAACGGAGGCGAGAAGAACTATGTCAGTATACCCCAAAGGAGGACGGACATTGGACACTGACTTCTCTGCCCGAACAGCTCGAATACATGGTCAAGCGCCCCCTCTACCTCGCCACCTGCATCTACGGCATCCCCTTCATCTGCCTGGGCACCGCAGCCGGCAACGCCATCATCTTCGCCGAGAACATCATGCTGGCGTCGGGCAAGGAGGCCATGAACGGCTCGGTGCGGGGCATCGCCATCGGCGTTGTGACGTTCGCCTGTCTGCTGCACGCCATATCACGGACGGGAGGTGTGTGGCTCAACAACTTCTTTGGCACGGTCAAGTTCTTGATGCTTTTGGTGTTGTTCGTCCTCGGCGTGGTGTACGCCGGCGGCGGCCTGGGCGGGAATGACGAGACTGCGGCGGATAACTTGAGCGTGCACCACTCCTTTGCTGGCGCCGCGACGTCGTCGTACGGCTACGCCGAGGCGTTTTTGGGTATCATCTTTGCGATTGGGGGGTTCAACCAGGCCAACTACGTGAGCACACCGCCAAGAGAAGTCATTTCTGGATTTGGAGATGCTGACATTGAACGGACAGGTCCTGGGCGACATTGACGATCCCAAAAAGAAGTTCAAGCACACGGCCGTCACCACGGTCAGCGTCGTCAGCCTCCTGTACATTTTGATCAACATCTCCTATGTGAGTCACACACCATCACAGACAATGATTTGACCCCAACAAGCCTAACTGTCTGTCGGATAGATGCTGGTCGTGCCCGCCTCGGTCCTCTTCAGTCGCGCCGACGACACCGTGGCCCGGCCCTTCTTCCAACGCATCTTCGGGGAAGAAGCTGCCGACAAGGCCCTTTGTGGATTCCTCGCGTTCTCGAGCTTCGGCAATATCATCGTGCAGACCTTCACGGCGGCACGGGTGAAACAGGAGATCGCCAAAGAGGGCATTCTGCCGTGGGCCAGGTTCTTCGCCAACAACTACTCGCTGTGGCCGCGGCACCGGCGTAACAACAACAACGACAACAGCAACAACAACACAGAAAGGTCCGACGACACCCCCGCCGGCGCGCTGATCCTGCACCTCGTCTTCGCCGTGCTGCTGATCGCCCTGACCGTGCCGGAGCACAACCCCAACGACGCCTACCGCACCATGGTCAACCTATACTCGTTCACGATCGACGCGCTGTTCGGGTTCCTCGTGGGCCTGAGCCTGCTGGTGCTGCGCCTGCGGCCGGGATTCCACTGGGCGAGCAAGTCCAAGTCGAACGCGTGGGTGAGCCTGTCGGCGGCGCTGATCTTCACCGTCGCCAACGCGTTTCCCCTGGTGGCCGTCTGGATCCCGCCTTCGGGCGACACGGGCATCACCCAGCCGGTCAAGTGGTTCTTGACCGGCACCATCGGCATGGGCCTGATCGGGTTTTCCGTGCTGTACTGGCTCGTCTTCTCCTTCGTCGTGCCGCGCCTCAAGGGCAAGCAACTCGAGGTGGAGCGCGAGGAGATTTTGGACGACGGCAACGGGTACTGGATCATGTGGCACGAAATTGTCCGCTTCAATTGGCGGGTGGCATGAGTTTTTAGAACGGAGGGAGGGTTTTTCCCTGTCTTTCATTTCATGAGTGGGCGGTTGGTTGGTTGGTCGTTTTAGCTGGGCGTTATGTATCATGTGTGAACGGACCGACGAGGAGTGGGTAATATCTCCCAAGTATATATATATATAGAGAGAGAGAGAGAGATGGAAGGATCTATCCAGGATGATGAATCTCTTGTATCTTGCACATGTCGCGAAACGAGTCCAGTCTATCTTCGGGGTTCCTACCAGAGGACTATTATGACTCTTATCGGAGACTGGCTGTAATTTAATCACACGATTTTTTCTCCAGACTAAGAATATGATATTTGTGTGATGGTATCATTGTTAGTGACAGTCAGACTGAGTCTGTTTCCCCCCCGTTTTCACCATGACGGGTAGGTAGGTAGGTAGGTAATTCCTACAAAAAGAGCTGCGATATCCTGGCACAACGCACATGTCAGCTTTCACTCCATATCCACTCCAGTATTCAAAAGTGGTTCGCTCACGATTCGCCATAGTGCGTCCGTCTGATGGCCTCGCCCAGCAGGGCTGAGACGTCCATGGTGCGGATCTTGGCGCAGTCCCTGGCGCGCGGCGACAGGGGAACGGTGTTGGCGACGACCATCTCATCGAGGGCCGGGGTGCTCTCGACGACGTCGACGGCGCGCCCGCTCAGAAACGCGTGCACGACCAGCGCGACGCACTTCTCGGCGCCGTGCTCGGCCAGGATCCGTGCCGCCAGCGCGATCGTGCCGCACGTGTCGGCGATGTCGTCGACGATGATGGCCGTCTTGCCCGTCACGGTGCCCACCAGGATCATGCGGGAGACTTCGTTGGCGACCTGTCGTTCTTTGTGGATCAGGGCGAAGTCGACTTTGAGTTTGTCGGCGATGTAGGCTGCTCTGTACACACCACCGAGGGTGGGTTAACATGCTTCCCATGGTTGAATAGTCTTGCGCAGCAGGGCAGGCCAATCAATACCTTTTGGCACCGCCGGCGTCGGGTGACACGATCACCACGTTGCTGATGTCGTAGTGCTGCTGGATATAGTCCCGCATGACGGTTTCAGAGTAGAGCTGACGGGGACGAGATTCGGTGAGAAAGAAGAAGGCTAGAAAAGAGAAAAGGGGGTGGATGTACGCATCTCACACTGACTCCAAGTCAGCAAGACCGGCGTCCAGGACTGGGGAATGCTGCACCGAGGGTGTCTTACTTGTCCACAGGAATGTCGAAGAATCCTTGAATCTGCGAGGCGTGCAGGTCCATCGTCTGGTCACTGTCAATATCGATTACTCCTTATGCCTGTCTGTCTGTCCGTCCGATGTTCCATGATGCCCAACTTACAATGACATGATTACACCCGGCGGTCTGGAGCATATTGGCGACCAGCTTCGCCGTGATGGGCGCCCTGCTGCGGTCCTTCTTGTCCTGGCGGGCATACGGAAAACAGGGGAGCACCACGGTGATCTGGCGCGCCGACGCGATCTTGCAGGCGTTGACGGTGATGAGCAGCTCCATCAGCAGGTCGTTGACCGGGTCGGCGGCGGTCTGCAGGATGAAGACATCCTGGTCGCGCACCGAGTCTACCACCGTCACCAGGGTCTCGCCATTGGCGAAGCGGCGTGTGTGCAGGGCGCCGATGGGCCGGGTGATTCTGGGGGGGGAGTTTTTCGTTAATATCAAATATCATGGTTATATATATATATGTTATGTGTATTGCACCAGAAGGGGGAGTACATGTATGGGTAGGAGGAGAATGACATTACTTTTGGGAGATGAGCTGGGCAAGCTCAGGGTGGCTGCTTCCTGGAATTGAATTCAGTTTCCCATGCAAAGGAATATACACATTCCAAATATCTTGGACATCAATTATCAGTATTCTTTCCATACCGGCGAGGATCTTGAGTGTGCTTCCCAGCATGGATATATTACTGTACGTATGTACAATACAGTCTTGCGTCGTGTCACGGATGGGCGGGCGTACAGTAATCGGTAGGTTTTGATTGGTGGATTGGCGGAATGACGAGACTGAGCGTTATTTATTACTGTATCAAAACACAACTCAGATTCCACATCCACCCATAAATACATCCATATTATCCAATGCATATGTATGAGATGGCTTTCTTTAGTAACCCCAGTATCAACATACGATGCCTCTTCAAGACACGGCGTCCCTGGCACAACAGTGGTGATCCCCCCACCCTTGTCCGTGCTTGTCCATGCTTGCCCATGGGGGCCCTAAGAATGGTGGCCACCGTATGACCGTTCTTCTCCGTCCTCACCTCCCCCCTCCCCACCCTTGATTCCCTAAAGCGTTGGAACTGTAACGCTCCTAACGGGCGGTTCCGATGGCACTAGGCTTAGCGGACGGAAGTGTTGATGGGCTAGTGCCATTGTTGCTGGCTCTAGCCATCAGATGAGTGTGTGTGTGAAAGACACCAGATCAGGTCAGATCAAGCTGTCACCGACTTGTGAGACGTCTATCTGTTCTCTACAATACCTTTGTTCGCCGGTGAGCTCTCACTCCTAACCACCTATTCAATCAATCAATCAATCAATCAGTCAGTCATTCAGTCAATCAATACTCCCATCAGCATGTCCACAACCATGGCCCTTCCAATGCCCGAGCCCACCATCCCGCCCTTGCCGCTGCCTCACTACAAGGTGATATCCTTCGACGTCTACGGCAGCCTGATCGAGTACAAGGCGCACATCGTGCGGTCATTCCAGCCCCTGCTGTCTCGACTGCCCGCGTCATCCCCGTATCTGGACCCAACACCGCTGTCCCGTGACATCCCCGACAGCAACACGACGGGGGCGATCCAGTTCCTCCGCCTGTTCCAGCAGCAGGAGGACCAGATCAAGCTCGAGAAGCCGGCGCGGCGCTTCGACCAGATCCTGGCCGAGATCTGGCGGCGGATCGCGCGCGAACTGCAGGTCGAGAGCAGCGAGGACGAGGCGCTCGCCTTCGGCAGCGAGGCGGTCATCTCGTCGTGGCCGTGTTTCCCGGGCACCATCCGCGCGCTGCGCCAGCTGCAGCGCCACTACCGGCTCGTGGCGCTGTCCAACATCGACCGGTTCGCGTGGTACATCACGCAGTCGTCGCCGACGAGCGGGCTGGGCGACGTGAGCTGGTGGAAGGTGTTCACGGCCGAGGACTCCGGCGGCGACCCGGCCCGGCTGGACGAGACGCGCCTCGAGACGCTCGTCGACTACTGCGCCAAGTACGGCGTGCAGAAGAACGAGATCCTTCACGTCGCCCAGAGCCTGGGCCACGACCACGCGCCCGCCAAGCGTCTGGGGCTGAGCAGCGTGTTTCTCACCGGCGACGGGCCCCGCTGGGGGAAAGAGGCCGAGAGCCGCATGGCCCTGGAGAAGGGGCTGGTCGGGTACGCATGGCGGTGTCGCAACCTGGAGGAATTTGCCGAGTTGGTGGAGCGGGCGTGGGATAATGTGACGCCAATTGAATGAATGAATGACTGAGTGAGTGGACACACGAGATCCCTTTTGTGAGGCATTCGGGGGGGTTGGAGCCACGGGTCTGGTCCGGGGAGGTTAGGTGTAGCACGGGATAATCATATCATATCATATCATATTATTCCATATCAATCAAGCAAGCAAGCATTAATGAGTATATGTCTGTCGGTCTATCAGCCTGTAAAAGGAAACAGATATCTTTGGATATTGGAAGAGCCATCAAATGTGCCACCACACCAAGATATATATTTTTATATATCATGTTGAAGGCCAGACCTATCCGATAAGATATGTACGTATGTATGTATGTGGATAGGCAGTTGTTGTCTGATCTCAAGTGAAAAAAGAATCACACCGAATCTATCTATATGTGACCCGGGACCAAACCACCCTCCCTACCAACCTACCTATCTACCATGGCCAAAGCCCCAGCACCGGCGCCAGCAGCACACCACCACCACTTGGATCCCCTCCGATCGATTGACGAACTGCCATCAATCATGCCTGACGACCCTCCATCGACGCCCAGAACTCATCCAACAACTCATGCCTCTTGACCGCGAGATCGAAATCCGCGTACCCGGCCCCCGCGGCGTAGGCCTCGTACAGCCGCCCGATATTCTGGCCCTGGTTCGGTAGGGACGTCCACTCGTCCCCGCCCTCGTCGACCACGATGTCCTCCACCGCCTTGGTGGCCAGATCGTACCGCCGAAAGGTCAGGGCTTTGGCCATCTGCGGGCCCGCGCTGGCAAAGGTCACCACCAGGATCGCTTTGGTGCCGAAGATCTCCCATGTCGAGCCCGGCGCGTCGGGAAACCGCGCGCCCCCTCGCAGGTGGAAGCTCAGCACGGCCGGGGGCGAGCGGTCGAATTGGCCCTGCAGCAGGATCTGGTCGGGCGTGTCCTTGTCGTACAGCTCGGGGGATAATGTGCCGTCGGCGGCGCGTTTGATGGGCATCCGTGGACGCAGGTTGACCGCCAGCGCTTGGTAGGTGCCCGGCTTCAGCTCGCCGATCGCGAAGAGGATGGAGTCCAGGGCGTGCCCGCCGTAGATGGTCAGCGGGTTCGCACCGACTTTGCGTTGGAGGAAGTGGGCGTAGCGCTCGTCCGCCGCGTTGTCCTGCCAGTTGTTGATGACGCCGTGGTAGTTGACGCTGTGGATCTCGCCCACCGCCCCCGTGCTGACCAGTTCCCGGATCTTGTTGATGGACGGCGACGCCCGCGCCTGGAACCCGATCATGGTGCGCACGCCCTGGTCGCGGGCCAGGGCGGCGATCTGGCGGGCTTCCTCGGTGGTGGTGGCCAGGGGCCACTCGACGAAGACGTTGCGCCGGGCCTTGAGTGCCGGCACCACGACGTCGAGGTGGCTGTCGACCCGGGTGGAGACCACGAACAGGTCGACGTCCGGGTCGACGGCGATGGCGTCGTACGAGTCGTAGGCCTTGACCGTGTCCTCGGACAGGTTGTGGGCGGTGATGGCGGCCTTGGTGGACGCGAGGGTGGAATTGCACATGGCGACGATCTCAAAGTTGGGCGACGACGCCAGCCGGGGGAGGTGAGCCAGTGCCGCCCAGGCCCCCGGCTTGCTGGACAGGCCGACGATGCCGACCCGGATTTTGGTCATCTGGGTGTCGTGATATTCTAAGCTGGGGAATTATAAGAATATTGTTCTTGTTATTGTTCTTGCATGCAGATGGTGGTATTCGCAGTCCAGGGGTCCTTTTTGTTGAATGACACCTGAAGAAAATGAACGAGTCTAGTCTTGTGGACGGACCCTGTCAGGTGGAATTGAATTTGTGCGTCCAAGTTCTGATCAGGGCTTTGTGCGGCCCAAAGTTGGAGAGAGCATCGTCGTTCCGTTGTCGTTGTCGCATCACGCATCACGCATCATGCATCATGCATCAAGGATGATTTGTCCGGATTCGGCCATCGGCACGTCGACGGCGTGTGCGAAGTAGTGAGTGGGGAGTTGTCGGGATGAGCATCTGAGATTCCCTCGTGGCTCCCCCATCCTTGGACTCACTGACTAACTCGCTCTCACTCAGGTATGTACAGACAGACACATACACACACACACACGTGTGCTGTATGTAACACTGTAAGACCTAGACGCACGGCTTGCAACTAGCCTGTGCTGATTTCCTTCCCACTGTGCTCGATCCGATCATCCCCGAATCCCCACGACTGTGACTCCCTACTACTGACTGTACCTAGGTGCTAAGTACTGTATGTGTATTGTCGCTGGTCGAGTGTCGAAGATGCACAGTAACTAAGTCGGTGCATTCACCATAGACAGACAGACAGACACCATGACACAGCAGCCCGACAGCCACTCCCCCGATGCAGAGATCGCCGAAATCCTGTCGCTGCAGAGCGTCCGTACACAGGCACAACATGTCCTCGACGCCGCACGGAAAGGCCTCCTGAACCACTTCGACTACGACGAGAGTCGGATGCCCGAAGTCGCCGACTACGTCGTCTCCATCATCTCGGTCTGGTGTCTCATCACTCCCAACCAAAACAATGCTAACGAGCCGAGCAGCGTGACTTTGGCCCCGACAGGTACGACCAGATCCCGCCGCACGGGCGATGGCAGCAGTTCAACGTGGGCAACCATGAACGAATCACGCCACTGCTGGAGCGGTGGACGGCCCAGGGCTGCGACAAGACCGAGCTCGCCCGCCGCATGGTCGACCTGTTATTTGTTTCGGTTCTCATGGACGCTGGCGCCGGCGACGTCTGGCAGTTCCGCGAGCCGGGGACGGGCCAGACGTACGGGCGGAGTGAGGGCATTGCATTGGCGACGCTGCACATGTTTTTGGGCGGGAAGTTCCAGTCCCAGGGCACGGGTGAGGGTCACTTCGTTGACGGTACGTGGGTGTTGCAGCTCAGCTCCGTTGCCAGAATCTACGCTGACTGATATGTGCCATGTTGTAGCTCGGGGCCTCGCCGACATGAGCGAGGACACGATGCAGCAGGGTTTTCAGATCTTCAGGACCAACGAGATGACGGCTTTCTCGTCGCGGGTGACACTGCTCAATCGACTGGGCGTGTCACTGCTCAACCTCACCCACATCTTCGGGCCTACGGGGCGGCCGGGAGGTCTTGTCGGTCAGGAAATGCCGTTCTCTTCAATCACTGTCGTGTATCTATTAACCAGACGTCTCAGACTATCTGCTCGCCAACGCCGTCGGATCCAATGTCCTCGACTTCGCCTTCCTGTGGCAGACACTGCAGCAATTACTTCTCCCCGTCTGGCCAGAGAACCGCCCGCACATCGCCGGACGGCCCATCGGCGACGCCTGGCCGCTGCGCGTGCTGGCCCAGACGACGACCGGCACCAAACCGCTCACCGGCGCCATCCAGCCCTTCCACAAGCTGACCCAGTGGCTGGCCTACTCGCTCAAGGTGCCCTTTCTGCGACTGCTGGATCTGCGATGGACCAACGAGCACCTCAGCACGGGGCTGGCCGAGTACCGCAACGGCGGCATCTTCGTGGACATCCCGGTGCTGCGCCTGAAGCCGGACGCCCTGCGACGCGGCCAGAGTCTGTCGGGCCAGGTGCTGCCCCAGTTCGAGGCCACGGGCGACGAGATCGTCGAGTGGCGCGCCATGACGGTTGCACTGTTGGACGAGCTGCACAAGATATTGGTGGAGAAGAAGAATGTCCCTGTGAGTTTAGGACAGATGCTCGAGGCCGGCACGTTCAAAGCGGGCAGAGAGTTGGCCGCCCAGTTCAGGCCGGCCACCAGGTCCAGCCCGATCCTGATTGCCGGGGATGGGACGCTTTTCTAGTCCGGCGACTGACGACCGGGGATTGGGGGGGGATGGTACATAATCTATGTAGGTTCAGACCGGAGATTTGTGTAAAGGAGGAGACAGAATTCTCATTATGGGTGTCCCTACGGCGATGTCCGCTGTCACCATCCTATATCTACATATGTACGCTCTCCATATTGTGCTGTGAGATGACTCTGTAAGCCTGACTGGGCTCAGAAGCAACACGGTTTCTTCCTGGCATTCTCTAGTTAAAACAGTGTGGGTTTGAAAGCAGCTGGAGGTGGGAACATACATACATACAAACCTGGTGTACGTGTCCGAGGTATGTACTGAATCTGAATATCTCCTCAATCATGCTCCTCCTTTCCTCCCCTCCCCTCCCCTCCCCCATTCTTGGTATGATCGGACGGGGCAAACCCTCGGTCTCTTGTGTGCACTAGGCTGGTGAGGCTACTAGGCTAACCTACCTACCTACCTACCTACCTACCTACCTATCTTTGCCAAATAACCTCCCTCCTTTCACAGACATAAAAAGATGAACACATAAGCCCCCTCGTACTTGTCTCCTTGCATGCACCAGAGACCCCCAACCCCCTTTCTTGGGCTGGACTTGGATTGAACTGAACTGAGCTGAACTGCGCGAGAACCCATGCCACGGACCAAAGAGACCATGTACAACTAGCAGCAGCACTCACAACAATGACGACGACGACCACCACCACCACCAGCGCCGCCGTCGCCAACATGTTTCATCCCGACTCCTTCCCCGACGGCGCCTACTACCGCGACTACTTCTTCGTCGGGGGCGAGTACGTGCCCGTAGAGGACTCGTCCTCCACCGCTCAGTTCGGCGGCAGCATCATGAAGGGCCAGACGTACGTCGAGTGCCTCGTGCCCGTCGCAGGCGGCGTGCGGCGTCCGTTCCCGCTCATCCTGGTGCACGGGGGCGGGCAGAGCGGGCTGGTACGTATGATACCTCTACCTCCTCCTCCTCCTCCTCCTCCTCCTCCTCCTCCAACAAGCATACTACTCATGTATCTATATCTATGCGTCGATCGATCTTCGCCAAATCAACTGAACGTATCTTTTGTGCTGTACATTAATAATGTGTAATGTGTAGAACTGGCTGCACACCCCGGACCACCGGCCCGGCTGGGCCTCGTACTTCCTGGCCCAGGGCTTCGCCGTGTTCATCGTGGACACGCCGTCGCGGGGCCGGTCGGCGCCCGACCTCGCGCAGCACCACACGACCTACTCGACCGGCTTTGTCGAGCAGTGGTTCACCGCCCCATCGTCGTCGTCGTCGTCGTGGCCGCAGGCCGCGTTGCATACTCAGTGGCCGGGGGTAAGTACATACATACAAAGGTTTTCCCAAAATCAATCGAACCGAGGAAAGCCGGGAAACAAGGGAGGAAGGAGGTAAATGCACACAGGCTCTCAAGGCGCTTCCAAGAAGAAGAAAAGAAGAGAGAAAGAAAGGACATGGTGAAGCATTGGTTACGCCCGTGTCTGTGTCTGTGTCTGTGTCTGTGTTCTCGAGCTGAAGGAACTGGTCATCCTATCCACCCACCAACCGATTCTTATTCTTCCTCACCCCAAACCACTAACTGACCCATACCTCCAGACCGGCCGACGCGGCGACCCGACCTTCGACGCCTTCTACGCCTCGACGTACCCAAGCACGTCCGACCTGCCGGCGTACCAGGTCTCGCAGAAGACGGCGCTCGTCGCCCTCCTGGAGCGGATCGCCCGCCCGTGCATCCTGCTCACCCACTCCCAGGGCGCCCCGGGGGGCTGGCTCGCGGCGGACGCGCGCCCGGACCTCGTGCGCGCCATCGTCGCCGTCGAGCCCAACGGGCCGCCCTTCACGGGCCACCACCCGCACAACGGCGCGCCGGCGCGGGCGTGGGGGCTCACGGACGTGCCGATCGCGTACTGGCCGCCCGTCGCGGATGCCAGCGAATTCAATCTGGAGACAGTGCCCCACTCCTCCGCCCAGCAGCAGCAGCCCGGTCGGGATCCTACCGTGCTTCAGAAAGAAGGCGGACCGCAGGGACACGTGGTGCGCAAGCTGCGCCATCTCCAGCACATCCCCGTGCTGGTCGAGGTGGGCGAGGCCAGCTACCACGCGCCCTACGACCACGCCACCGTGGCGTTTCTGCGCCAGGCGGGCGTGGAGTGCGACTTCATCCGCCTGGAAGAGCGGGGCATCCGGGGGAACGGACACATGCAGATGCTCGAGCTGAACAATCTGGATATCGCGAGGGTGTTGGAGGAGTGGATCCGGACGAGGGTGGAGGAGAGAGAGGACGGAGGGGGAGGGATGAGGGATGTAGTGGAAAGGGGACAGGATGAAGATGGGACAGGACAGGAGGGACAGGATAGGATAGGAGGATAGGATAATTAGATTGATGTGATGTGAATTGAGCTCAGGATAGAGTACTGTACAGCATAGTGTAGTGTAGTATAGTGCGTATGCACAAGCAGGATACGAGCATTTGCAGACTGGAAAATGGATAAATAAAATAAACGAAGAACACAAATAAATGACGAACTGAAGAAGACAGAGCCATAGATGGATGGACGCTCTCTCCCTTCCCGAATAGCTGACCTCACCATACCGTACCGTACCATGTGAGTGAGTGAGGTATGAGGGGGATTATTTATTCCCTTCTCCCTTCTCCAGGACATAGGACACAGTACCGTATGTGTAGTATAGTATAGTATGGTATAATATGGTATGCTAACTACAACAATACCGTAACCCACCGACTGACCGGCCGACAGATGTACCTATATTTACTTCAATCGGGAGAAATCAATCAGATTCCGATCTCGACCAGTCCGCAACTTCCCCAAACGCCTTCTTCCAGTCCCAAGACTCCTCCCTCTAGAGGCTCAAGGGTGATGATGATGAGGACGAGGCAGGAGGCTCTCTCGGTGTCGGAACCTCTTTCACGCACCCCACTCCCACTCCCACTCTTGCACCCGCCCCCATTATTCCTGGCTTATCCCCCACGAATTTCTTCCGGGGCGCAACTGAGTTATTGTTATTGTCATTGTTCCGCAATGAGTGGGTGAGTGTTGACTGTGTACTCCGTACTCGGGAGGTCGACCTACTGTTAGTCGAACGCAACGCAACGTCTCTTCCAAAAACGGTCATGAGAGCCTTGAGGGCCGAAATACATATTATGTCGTGTTTCGGAAATCACAGGAGCGTCTGGGGTCGGTGGGAATACTAATAATGCAGATGGATAGCTACACACAATTGGAAAAAGGAGAGGATCAATTTGAGGGTTTGGCCGTGTTGTAGCACAGACCGGTCGTCAACCGTCATATCATGGTGTTGACTTGTTTGTCCACCGAGATACAGACACAGATCAAGGGACGATGCAACGTCTGTTTTCAGGTCCCGAATAATATGTGTTTGGCTTATTTCGGGGGGTTTTGTGAGTGGTATAATTACATATATCTCTCTCTTGCCAACCCTGCCATCCCCCCAAAAAAAACCTGACTCATGAATGTCTTTTTACACAAAAAGTCTGTGGCTTATGATGTTAGAAATCACATTTCAGGAAGCCCAAGACATATCAAGACATATCAAGATTGGAGTAGATTTTTACACGGCTGTGACTGCCTGCCTGCCTGCCTGCCTGCCTACTCATCCACAACCCCCTCGTACTCGTCGGCCATGCGCTCCGGCACCAGGTCCTTGAGCAGCTTGGTGCCCTCCTGGATGACGATCCACCGGATGCGGCTCAACCGCTCGGCCATGACGGTGGTCAGGCCGGTGGTCGAGTACTTGCCCAGCAGGCGCGAGAGACGCTCGGGCATCACGCTGGTCATGCTGCTCACCAGCACCTTCATCTCCGTCTCGGCCTGCCACCGCGTGGACCCGTCGAGGTTGGTCGTCTTGCTCGGGGACGACTTGTCCGGTCTCTCGCCGCTTGTCGGGTGGGGGGGCACCACCACCACGGTCAGCGAGTGGAACGCCCAGCAGATCAGGGTCGAGATGTACAGCCGGAACGGGTAGAAGAAGGTGTGTTGCACGTCGAAGCTCTCCAGGTTGAAGACGCTGTCGCGGAGCAAGTGGGCGGCGTGCCACACCGCTTTGACGGCCGGCGACGAGCCGCCGGCCTGCGCCCATTCTTTGACATTCCCCTGAGCTCGGATGTAGTCGGATCGCGTCACCCGGCGGCCCACGGAACGCCGGGCTCCCGCGTAGATCTGGAGGTCGACGATGTCGACGTTCAACGTGATGTGGGCCGTGTGGTAGACCGCGTTGGCGGCGGTCCGGAAGCGCGCAAAGTGGGCTCGTCGCGAGTGGCTTTCGTCGAACGAGACCATCTTCAGGCAGTAGGTGTCAAAGTCGACTTTCCACGCGTCGTACGCGGCAATGAGCTGTTCCCGCCACTTGGACGTGTCCAGGTAGCCCGTCTGGTGCATCAGTCCTGTTCAAGCGTCAGTAGCCACCCGTGAGCTGGTCGGTGTCATCGCTTACCAGACGCCATTTGGTCGACATGCTTCATTTCACACTGAATGGAGATGAGTCCGTTGAGGACCAGGAGAAGGGGAAAGGCGTCGAGGTCCGGGATCTTCAGTCCCGACTCCAGATCCAGATACGCCGTGAGCACGGACTGGAACGGCAGGAGAGACTCTTCGCTGGCGTACTTCCACCACTCTTCCGCCGAAGTGGCCTCCCACGCGGAGCGGCTGCAGGGCAGGGCGGTGCGGATCTCAAACGTGGACAGGGACAGCGGCTGGGAGAAGAGGGCGGCATTCTGAGTGTCCCAAAAGAGACAAAGAAAGGCAACTCTGGGGGCCTGTTAGTGTATCGAACCGGCCAGCGTGGATCTTCCTGACCTTTTCTGGAGCTCGACACTGATTGCCCGGCGCCAGTTGGATTCGAGGAGCTCTGGTTTATCCACCATTCTTGGTTGTTGCACCGTCAGGCAATCACTTCGCCGGATTAGACTGGTTGGCGTTGTTAGATATCACGGCGTCCTGTTCCATCATGGGTGGAAGCTTACTTGACGAGGAGACCATGAAATACAAAGGCCGTGTCATGTTGCCTCTGTCCTAGAAGTTGTCAATTACGTGAACCTCCCGCGACTGGCCACAAAGCCGTGACTGACCGAAGCATTCAAGCAAAAACACGGTTTGAATCATCCACAGCTCTGGCGTCACCGAAAATGCCACCCGATGAAACACTTCGGCCCTCAGAGCGTCGTACATGCGGTCGGCAAAGGCATCGATGCTGTTGTCGCTAAAAGTCGCTCCCAGCAACACCACGGCGGTGAGGAGGAGCGTTTCCGTCCGCGAGGGGTCGAACGTGGCCATGTGTAGGAGAGGATAGGAGGCGTTGAAGCAGGAAAAGAAAAGCTCGATGTAGTGTTGCATGGACGCGCGGGACAAGAGAGACTGATGTCTGCTGGTGTCGGCCCTCGCATCAGCGGTTTTCGCTTCGGCACGGTGCAGCAAGCCCAAAATTTTCTGGTGGGAGTTGTCATCCAGGGGAAGTGTACTTGTCCCCGGTCGGCTGGGGAGACTATCCGGGCTGGATGCAGAGTATGAGCTGTCTCGTTCGGATCGTGGAATCTGCTCCGGTCGCGGTCGGTCCGTAACTTGCGCGGATCCTGGACTGGTCAAAGCAGAAATCGAAGACCCGGTCTCCCAGAACGAATCCAGGTTTGGGACCAGGACTGACGCCGTCGGGACTCTTTCATTTCTCGTCCCGATTGCCAGGGTTGCCGAAGACTCGCCTCGCGTCTCTATTGCTTCCGTCGAGTTCTGTGGCAGCGGTTGCTCGTTTAGTGACGGTACCAACGTGGGCTGGCGGCCCATATTGGATGGCATGCTGAACAGGTCACTCGATGACGGGTCCGTCGGTTGATGGGACATGTTTTGGGAATGGAGGCCCGCGGTGACCGGCAGACTCCCAAACTCTGATTGTTCGGGGCCGGACATGACATTGGCATTGGGATCGACGAACCAGTCCAGACTCGGGACGGGCACGAATGGCGCATTGTACGAGGTTGTCGCTGTGTTGGACTGGTCAGTTCAGTGCATTCGTCCCGGCCACCGTGTAATCTCCCTTACCAGAATTCTGATTCGAGGCTTCATCAAAAGGAGCATCGACCTGCATGTCCAAATCATCGGCCGAAAAGTCCCAGGACGACCTCGCCATAAACTCAAACATGTCGAACCCCAGTGCCGTCTCGATCAAGCCCTGGTTCTGAGGAAATGCCTCGGCCTCCAGACCTTGGGCGCCGGCCGAGTCGGCCCCGGACCTGGACCTGGACGGCGAGGACCTCTCGGCATCGACCGACTTGGGCGAGTTCAGACAGCTCATGAGCACGGGGATCTGTGCACTCTGCTGGGCCAGGTCGAGGGACTGCATCCTCATCCACTGTCGGCGCAGATAGCTGTGCGAGGGTCGCTCCCTCACGATATTACCGTTGGCATCTCGCCACAGCCTCTTCCGACTCTCGACAATGCCGAGTCCTTCGCCACCGGCCTCTTCATCCTTCTGTCGATGTCGTGCCACGTGGCGGTCTAGAGGGGAGCTCAGTTAGCCGGACCGTCCACGACCCGGTGGCCGCTCGCTTACCCAGGAGGTCGGGTCTCTTAAAATGCAAGCGACATCGCGGACAGGTGTAGTCGCCGTCGCCATGATTCAACATGTGACGGCGCAGGTGGTCGGCGCGGGTGAAGCCCTTCTGGCAGGCATCATTGGGGCAGACGAATTTCTTGGGCTTAGTGCTAGCACTCATGATGGATGCCCATGGGGAGATGCAGGCAACAGGGCGACTGGAGTACCCAGGGCGGCACGTGAGAACATGACCAGGTTGGGTGGGTGTTTGGGGGAAAATGGCCAGAATGCTGGCGAAATGGATGGGAGCAGCAGCTAAGGGATGATGGAGGGAGGGATCAGGGCCCTCACAAGCCTCAGCAGCCTGGACATACCGGTAATGGTTAGATGGTCAGATAATAGATAATAGATAACTAGTCGATAGTCGTCAGATGGACCGACCACACGGGGGACCTCGGGTCAGGGGATAGTTAGTTAGTCCAGGGTCGTCGTGGGCTGGTGGCATCTCATCTCTCACACACATAATAACGCCGCTGATGTCGCCGAGTGGCGAGCCGGCTTCCACTCTTATCAATGGGGGTGTTGCATGGAGACGCCGTTGAATACGATTGATACAGTAAAGCAAGATGGACTCCCACCAGACACAAGATGCCAGATGCACATGCAGAGGAATGATCGAATATGTAGGAGAGAGATGCAGTGTAGTGGGAGTCACGTGTGGTGTGGCATGAATTCCGCCCACCCCTCCAGCACCGATATACGATACAATATATTGCTGTTAGTGAGGGATCAGTTTCAGGTCATGCATGCACATGCTATTGATTGGTTGATTGATCGATTGAATCATTGCCATATGGGTCAATCCCAACACCTGCACCCATGCAATTACACCCACAACCAAGGACGTGGAAGTCGACTGCTAGAGCTGCCCCGGGCTACGAGTCCAGCTTCTTGTACGTCGACCAGCCCTCTTCCTGCAGACGCCGCTCCTTGGCCATGTTCTCATCGTCCATCTTCTTGAGATGGTCGGCCACCCATTTCTGCGCCTTTTCGTCGCTGGTGCCCACGATCCGGGCCGCCAGGATGGCCGCGTTGACACTGTTCGAGATGCCCACGGTCGCCACGGGGATCCCGCGGGGCATCGACACGATGCTGCACAAACTATCCAGCCCATCCAGCGCCATGGCTTTGACGGGCACCCCGATGACCGGGAGCACCGTCTCCGAGGCCAGCATGCCGGGGAGATGCGCCGAGCCACCAGCAGCAGCGATGATGACCTTCAGTCCTCGTCCCGCTGCGCCCTTGGCGAAGTCGAGCATGTATTGGGGGGTTCTGTGCGCCGAGGTGATGTGCACTTCGTAGGGAATGTCCATGGTGTCGAGGATCTCAATGCCCGGCTTCAAGGTCGCCAGATCCGTGTCGGAGCCCATACACACGGCAATAACAGCCTTGCGCTGTGTTGGGCCTGGGGGCGCCAATTAGCCAATTCCGCAACAGAACGGACAGTAGACCTACCCTCACGATACACTCTTGGGGCGTCCATGGTTGTAGAAAATTGATGTTATTATTGTAATGGTGATGTTTGGTGTTGGTGTTGGTGTTTTGGAGAATTTTGTTGATGAAGAAAATCAGCGGTGATCACCGTCTCTGTGTGTGTGTGTGTGCGTGCGTTTGTTCGCGTGTGATTGATTATCCAACCTCCGAACGACGTGACAACTCGTGACTTTGACTCTCGCTGGCTGCTCGAACTGGGTTTAGGGCTCATGCACCGTCTCTTCCTCTTATACGCACACGGGACCGGGATGCCCATTATTCCCTGGAAGCCTGTGCTGCTTGTCCCCGGTCCACCCACCACAAACATGGGGAGCTCTCCCAAATGGGCCCGAATCAACAAACAATGGGCAGACATGGCTGCGTTCGCGAATTCTCCCGAATGAACAGTGGGGAGCAGCAGCACCATTACCACCAGCAGCGACTGTAGGCGTCGATGTCCCTTCTATGGGTTTAGTAAGTCAAGAAAAAGGTGCTCTGGCTGGTGAGTTCTGGACAACGCCCTCACTTCGCTACTCTTCTGCGTCTTAGGTGAAGCCCTCAGAGATATCGACCATCGCAAACACATCTACCTACCCTCTCTCTCTCCCCTCTCTATCAAACACACGCGCGTACTGAACCATGGCTCTCGACTACGGCGACACCGCCAACCTCATCCCCACCAGCCTGCCAGACAAGGTCCGCGCCTGGCTCGCCGAAGACACCCCCTCGTTCGACTACGGCGGCTTTGTCGTGGGCGAGGACGTCCGCACGGCCACCCTCTACCAAAAGGCGCCGGGCGTGGTTGCCGGGGTCCCCTTCGTGAACGAGATCTTCGCCCAGTGCGGCTGCACCGTCGAGTGGTTCGTCAAGGACGGCGACTTTCTCGACCCCACCACCAGCCCCGGCGGCAAGATCAAGGCGGCCACGGTCCGGGGCCCGACCAGGAAACTGCTCCTGGGCGAGCGCGTGGCGCTGAACACGCTCGCGCGCTGCTCCGGCGTGGCCACCGCCAGCCACAAACTGCTCAAGCTGGTCCGGGCCGCCGGCTACACGGGCATCGTGGCGGGCACGCGCAAGACCACGCCCGGGTTCCGCCTGGTCGAGAAGTACGGCATGCTGGTGGGCGGCGTCGACCAGCACCGCATGGACCTGAGCAGCATGATCATGCTGAAGGACAACCACATCTGGTCCCGCGGGAGCATCACCGACGCCGTGCGCTCCGCCAAGGCGGTCGGGGGATACGCCCTCAAGGTCGAGGTCGAAGTCGACAGCGAAGAGGGTGCCGACGAGGCCATTGCCGCCGGCGCCGACGTCATCATGCTGGACAACTACGACGGCCCGGGCCTGCGCGTGGCCGCCAGAAACCTCCGCCAGAGATGGGCCGGGAAGAAGTCGTTCCTCCTCGAGTGCAGTGGAGGGCTCACGCCCACGAACGTGAGGGAATACGTGAACAACGGTAAGTGTGGCCGTCCGTGCAGTCTAGATTCGACAGACGACCGAGTGTGGCTAACCCACGAGGCAGACATTGACGTGATATCCACATCCGCGCTGCATCAGGGGTGTCCCCACGTCGACTTCTCCCTCAAGATCGACCACTAGCCCTCAGCCCGTGTGTGCTCCGGGAGTACCTATGCATGATAGCTAGCATATGCGTCGGGAGAGGGCCAACCTGGGGAAACGAGCAAGAGCAAGAGCATGGGCTGGCCGCAGAACAGTGTATCATACATTCATACCATATCTCCCCAGTGAGAGGTGCATTGCTGGACTGCGATCTAGGGGGTTTCCATAGAGAATCAAAAGGGCGTCCGCAGACCTTGGAGCAAGGCCACATACACAGACACGTGGGGATCTTCAGCAAGCTTTGTCTAAAGATGCGAAAGATGCTTTTCAATCTCACTGTTTCAAAGAATATCCTCGAGGAGGGCGGTGCCGATTGACTCTATGTACGATATGATCCTCTTCTTCTCCTTCTTCTTCCTCTTCCTCTTAAAGTCGGTCGAGAAGCCCCCCCGTGCCACCACGACTAAGAGCCAGGATACCAAAAGTCGCAGCGCACAAGATTTCTTTTCCGGTATATCTCGAACAACCAGGCAGGACCCAGCTTGGATTTCCCTTACAGCACGTATCGGAAGTCGGGATTCTGCTCCATGCCGCGCACGCACGTCCTCTTCCCGCTGTCGAGCTGCTGGTTGACCCGTCTGTAGTAGAACCACGCAAACGAGGCCGTCAGCAGCATGCCGCCCTGGAAGCATCCGGAAACGATCAAGGCGGGTCGATAGATCTGTGTGTGTGTCACCACGATTAGCTCTGAGCTTTCTAATTGAACAACGTTAGGGAAAGACGGGGGACAAAGCGGAGCATTCAGCCGCATGGCCTTTGCTAGCCCCGCGATCCATGTGCATGGGACCAGCTTACCGGAGCATCCTGGCTTCTGAACGCATACGACGAGATGATTCCCGCAATGTTCTGGAGTCCCGAGAGCAGGCCGAGAGTGGTGGCACGTGCCGAGTTGGAAGTGATGTTGCTGGTCGCCCACGCCGGGACCAACACGGCCGGGGTAAACGTCTGGAGCAGTGAGCGAGGGACTTCAAAACGAGGTGGTTCTAGTACGGGAAGGGAACAAGCGACTTACCCCAAATGTCAACAGAAACGTGAAAAAGTAGCCGACTCCCGCCTGGTGGACAAGATCAACCGAGCCCAAGCAGATGAACCCGATCATCGACGTCCCCATAGTGATGACGGACCAGATGCCTCGCGCCTGAAACCGGTCGGAAATCCAACACACGACCACAATCCACACAGCTCCGTTGAGGTTGGGTGCGATGGTGAAGAGATTGGCCTGGACGGTGTCGGGCTTCAATCGCTTGATAAGGGTCTACCAAAACCACAGTGAGCGGGTGCGACACCCCCGTCAAGTCCATGCGTGGGACACTTACAGGCAGAAAATTCGAGAGGGTGGCCGCGGCAACTCCGTAGCACAACGACATGCCGCCGAACATCCACGTATGCCAGTTCAACAGTGGTTTCAGGGCAGCCGACCAGGAGAACTTGGTGGGCTCCATTTCAAACTCCCTTTGCAGTCGAAGTGCTCCCAAGGTCTTCTCCTCCTGGCTGAAATATCGCGAGGCCGCCAAGCTTCGAGGCAGGATCGTGAATGCGACGACGGAGAGAAAAACTGTTAAGCTCCCCTCGATAATGAAAAGATATTGCCAGTTCTGCATCACCGTTAACAGGTGGTCTGAAGATTCGATGGTGGACCTTACGTGAAGCTTTGTATGCCATTGGAAGACACTGCGAGGACACGTTAGAACTGGCGAATAATCTTTTCGCAGGGCTTGGTAGAGTCACACCTGTAGGCGATCAATCCCGAGAACGCGTTGGCAACGAATCCCATCATGTAGAATAACGAGATTCTTTTAGCAACTGAGACTGGTCAGGATCAGGCGTCCAAGTGCCATCAAGCGATGCCTTACTTTCATGACGGGTGTAAAACATGGATAGGTAGTAGATGGCCGAGGGGAACTGATAATGCCGTTAGTGACCGCACCTGGCGGTTAATCCTGAGGGAACGAGTCTGAAAAGACGTACAAACCCAGCCTCCACGACGCCCAGCAGAACTCTCGTCGCGGCAATGCCGCCAAAGTTCTTGGCCGCAGCAGCTCCAATGGACACAGCACCCCAGCCGAACATGAGAATGGGGATCACGACGGCCGGGCTGAAGCGTTTGGCCAGAATTGTGGTGGGTATATTCAAGAGACCATAGGGAATATAGAACAACGTCAAGACCAAGGAGTACTGGTTAGTACCAAAATGAAGGTCCTTCTCGATGCCATCGGTCTTCGCGTTTCCAAGGTTGGCTCGGTCGAGGCTGTTGGTGAAGTAGATCATACCGAGCACGGGCAGAATGATCAAGTCGAGCTTCCATATCAAACCTAGGCCACGTTAGCTCAAGTACACCTCAAGAGGCATCGTGGGCTCTCGTACTCCTCTTCACTTTTGGGTCTGGTAAATCTTCAACCTCTCCAGGGATGCTCCCGACCCGCGCCAGGTCGATATCAGTGGTTTTGGTAGTAGGCATTTGGGACGGTTTGACTTCTTCAATCATGTTGTTGCAGGTGGCAAGGCCTCCAGCTACGTGCACAGATGGGCAGGGTGGCGAACTTGTCGAAGATATACAGACAGCGACGGACTGGTCGCGTGTCCTTCAGATGCTGGGAATGGGTGGGAGAATGCAGCAGTTATGAAAGGAACGAGGTCTGAAGAGCCAAACCTCGAGGCGAATGATCCCAGTTCTATGGGGTGTCGGTCAGAATCCGAGTAGCCGTGGTTCCACCTCCCCATCTATTTCGTGGGGAGTTCACGCAACGAGCCGCGCATATTGATGTCCACCTTGATTCGTGATGGTGCTCTAATTGGCCAAGGCCCGGATCCTGTAGTGGGAAATAGTCCATTTCCCCAACACCCTGTCAAAAGTCCTTGTGGCCTCATTGGTTACCTTCTTAGCGGTGGTCCAGACTATGGAGAGCCGGTTATCAGTGAGTATCAACCACCGCTTGATTAGCTTTTGCCCGACATGAGTTTCGGAGATATCAGACTCGCAACTGTGGGGCGCAACAGGGGAGGAGTGGCGGGCGTAGACACTGTAGACTCGTGAATACCTTGTGCAGTATGCAACGCGTAGGCCTCAAAACGATCAGTAGTCTGCTTTAGATAAAGCTGCCCAAGTACACGTATCATATCTCAGGAGGAGTCGGTGCACTTTTGAGTTGTGGCGCTGCTTGGCTTCGACCGTTCTGTGTAGAGTCTTATGGTTCTCCTGGTGGTCCGTAGCTTTTCCAGGAGATCGCTAGGTGGAGAGACAGGTTCGCAGAGGATAGGTTTTCCACCGAAGTTCTGAGAGATGCCAACATGCATACTACCACAGGGTGAGGTCAGTCTCCATTTCGGCTACCTCTTGGTGGATAGTGTGTCTGGCCATTCTGTTCACGACGGGACGAAGCATCCGTTGTTATGTCACGGAAACAGGTTAGTCCTGCCAGCGTAGGTCAAGGGAGAGTCTGGCACGGAAGACGCAGCCGCTGGGGTCGTTACAGTCTGGGACTGCGCGGCGATTGGCTAAGTCAAGGCTGTTATCGAGTGGAATAAGTATGAAGCTTGCCGTTTGCTTTCAAATTTGCCTCTCGTCCGTGCCTGGGGTTTTCTTGTAAAGGTTACCTCCACTTTCGACTTCTCATTTTGGACAGGATAACTTCGGTGTGGGCGAGTGTTATCATGGCCAAGGGGGCATTGCTGCGCTTGGACCCGCGTCGTCCGTCCCGCCGACAGTGTCACCTGGAATTCGATCCATTTCGAGGGAGTCCTGTATAATATTATACGTTATATAGGCCTGCCTCTGAACATAGTGTCGATGCTTCATTTCGAGACCATCTGTGTTAAGTCTGCATGTGACACCTATCGCTTCTATAGAAGCCACAAATGATTGACATGGTTCTGGAAGATATCTGCCGGTACTGGATGCACATTGACGGTGAGATTCAGTGCTTTGGCCTTGCCCAGGAACTCTGCGGTATTGGCGAGGTCACCGGCAACGGCCTCGACCAAGGAGGGTAGGCACTGGGGTCAGGTCACACCAGCCGCATTGGCATCATGCCGAGAGGAGGGAAAAAGTGGAGGGTTGCGGAGCCTCATGCCACGGGAGAAATAAATGGTGGAGGCTCCGTTTATGTGAGAGATAAGTAGCAGTGATCGATGGATGAAGCCCACTCTTGCTTAGTTGAGTTCGCCGCCCAGATGTGTTGTTCTGGCTCAACCTGGGCGAGCTGAAACTTGGAAGTCCTGGCCATAAAGAGGCTGGGTGTGCTGTTGTCTTCTGAGCAGAGCAGTCATCGGTAGATCTGAACTTTGTGGGCATACTGAAAGCCTGAGTTGCCGAGTGACAGATGATCGTATGTGTGGTCTCACCAAGAATGGAAATCGACAAGTGAGATATTCGGTGAGGCTTGAAGGTCTGAGCATTCCGTTAAGGGGTAAGCGTGCCCAGACATATCTATTAAGTGGTGGCCCCCAGTGTGGAGATGTTCCGCCCTTCTTCGTGCACAAAGAAGGGTAACTGGAAGCTCTACAGTGGGCAAAAGGATAGCTTGCAGAACATGATTATAGAACGAAATCGACCCGGCCTCGGAAATGTGCCACATCAAGCTTGAGAAATGAAGTGCATAGAGGTGTGTGTGAAGACTTGTGGATTATAACGGCGTTTTATCTACAGATCGCAAGTCCAGCCGTCGACTGGTGATATCGTTCAGATCATTTCGGGACCCCTATGGCCAAAAATGCAATTGACAATATTATTCATTTTCTCCCAGAAAGACGTATTTTATTTCGCCTCCCCATTCCCTTCCTTCTTAGCCTCCCCGTCCTCCTTGTCGTGGAACTTCAAACTGATACTGTTGACACAATGTCTCTCATCCGTCGGCGTCGGGTAGCCTTCGCCCTTGAAGACATGGCCCAGGTGGCCGCCGCAGTTCGAGCAGACGATCTCGGTCCGCTGCATGCCGAAGCTGCTGTCCGTGTGCCGGGTCACGGCACCCGGGATGCTGTCGAAGTACGCAGGCCAGCCGCACCCGGACTTGAACTTGTGGTTGGCCTTGTAGAGCGGTGCGTTGCAGGCCGCGCAGGTGTAGACGCCGTGGTCAGGCATATGCTTGTCGTACTCGCCCGTAAAGGGGGCTTCGGTGCCTTTTTCGCGCAGGATGCGGAATTGTTCTGTCACCATTGTCAGCGCCGGTCGAAATCAATCAAAGGGAAATCTGTTTGGGGGAGTGGGAGCCGAGGATATACGCCAGAGACGTACCTTTGTTCAACACCGTCCTCCATTCATCATCTGATCGTGCGCCTGGGTAGGTCATTTTGGCTGAAGCGGGAGTCGAGGTTCCGAAGAGAGCACTCAAGAAAGGGATCGAGGACATGGACTTTGGGAGAGTGGCGCGATGTGTTTGTGAGATGCGAATACCCCGCAGCAGTGGTTGTTGGGATCGAAATGCGGTTGCGTTGCCGAACGTGTAGAGTCTGCGAGCGATGTTTGGAAAGGATGGGAAGCGCATCAAGAGAGAAGGCCTGAGGCGATTGAGGATATATAGACCTTTGAGATCCGGCAATGGAGCGAAGGGGGAATAGGACGAACTGCGTAAATGCGTATTTGAGATTCAAGCGAGTCTGCGCCTCCGACGCGCCGGCGTCGATGATGCAATGGAAGCTTCTCTGGCATTGTGATTGGCTCAAAGACAAACAGAGTGGAGACTTGATTGTGGAATCATTTAGTGCGGGCGAGGCTGAGGTTTGCAGCCTCGTCAACTATTTGGAATCCCACTGAAACTGATTCCTCAATCTCTGACCAAGTACCTCGTACTAACAAGCCATTCTATCCAGATCCATGTTCCCTCTAGATCCGCATATTTGTGCAAGCTGCAGCACTCGACCTGGTAGACAACATATTTCACTCATCGACGGCTCTTCCCCGTCACCATCAACTCACCGTGGCCGATCTCGACTTTCCATCCTTCCCTCATGAGCGCCTTACTCACCGCAGGCCCTATCCGCGGCGCACGGTTCTTGCTATGAGTTCCCAGGCCTGTCACTATCTTGAACCCGGCTCTAGCAGGTCCGCCGCCTCCGGTGACATATTTGGCTTCGCCTAAGCCATCCCACCAGCTCTGTGTTTTGGCGCTGGCAATTCGGACCGCATCTTGCACGGTCACACCGTGGAGGTCGAGAATGTTCGACGAGGACTGTTTAGCCACGAGCGAGTCTGCTTCCGCGGCTTTGGCTTCTTTCGCAGCCCTGATGCGTTCTCGTCCAATCTCGGAGTAGTGCGCTGCAACACCTCCGTAAAGACGATCGGATCTGCTTCGTTGGTAGGCCGCAGCAGCTTGTTCGAAACTTTGGCCTGCTGCCATTCGAAAGCTGGCTGCTGAAGCTCGATAAGGGCCCGTCGCCATGGCTGCTGTTGCGGTCGGAGTGGTCTCAGGAGTTTCGTCTTCGTTGAGGTCCAGAGGGGCATACTGAGCTGCATCATGCAGCTTTCCGGATGTCGGTACCTTCTCAGGCGCTGACATGGCTTCCAACAGCTCCTGAGCTGCAGACGGTATATTCCGGGCCAAGCTCAGGAGGCCGTACATTTGCGACTTCGGCACATGCTCAAACTGGCTCTGGAATTCGGCAATCTGAAGATCGACGACGGGATCGACCGCGGCCAACTTACTACATGCCCTCCCCTCTCTTATCGCAAGATCACGTATTGTAGAGGCTAGCCTCGCGCCGTTGAAATGATAGATCGACCGTACGAGCTGAGGTTGGAGCTTGGTTCTAGAACAAATGAAGTCGACGTCTTCGGACATCGTGGCCCAGACATTAGTAGGAGTGGAATCTGATTGATAGGGCGAGGAGGAAGCTGAGCTTGCACGGGACGACTCGTTTGTCCGGTGTTTCCGTTTCTTCCTCCCTTTCCTGTGGACGAGGGCATCTTCCGCAAACCCATCCACACTTTTCAAAACAGGCACATCTTCTGGTTCATCCTCCAGCCCTTGGTTCAGGAAGGAGAGGTTGAGGAGCTCGTCGACGGCTTTGTCGAGCGATCCGCCGTGGCTCTCCAGGACACTACCCAATTCGCGCTTGGGAATGTTGGGAAACACATGCCGCAGCCAATCTGTCTTCTGCTCGGTCGAGGAGTTGTCTAGATTCTGTCCTAGGCCGTCCGAGTCATTCCAACGCAAGTCGGAGACTCCAGTGGTGATGCTCGTGACACCGTTTGAGAAGGTATCTTCGGGGCACGACCTAGACGTGTCGGTGGCTTCCTTGAACTGCGCAGGAGCTCCTGTACCTGAAGGATCAAATTCTGCGTCCTCCTGTTCTATTGCACCGGCCTTGAGGCTGTCAAGGATCGATGTCAAGACTGCACTGTCTTGGGGCAGCTTGTGGTCGGAGACGATGGCATAGAAAAGGGCATCGTCGAGCGGAGGACAGTATTGGACTCGAAGAGTCTAGCAGACATCAGCACGGATGGCCAGACAAAGCGAGGGGTAATTATGTTCATACCTCAAGTTGCGCAGGTGAAGTTTCCGAGTCGCCCATTCTGAGATCTTTGCGCTGATCATGTTTGGTTCGGCGGGGCTAGTCTGGGAATTCTCTGGCATTCTGGTGCTTGGGAGACAGACATTTGGAGCAAGGGGATAACAGACTTTGCGACATACATGGTTGAGAGTATTGCGAGAGAGTAGGAAGGGGAGGAGGTTGGCTCTCTCAAGTGGTGATGCAACGCATTCTGGAATGTGTCCAGGCGCAAGATGCGAGGGCGAGCGTGTGCGCTGCATTTCCAGGCACAGTTGGAGCGCCTATTTTGCTTCGGGGGCGCCTGATGACTCGACCTTGGCGGTGGCACGTGCCCCTTGAAGTCAGTCTTAAGTCCTCACCCTGAACTTCTCAGCCTGCTCAGGGAAGCGACGTCATCGATCCTCTTCCTTGGCAATTCCTCAGTCTCGTCGAGGTCAACACTCAGGGGTACTTAGTACACAGGCATGTGCTGACGATGGCAAATGTAAACAACATTGGAGAATCACAAATTAACCCGTATTCCCACGTCATTGTCTTATGCTCTTTTACTACAGGGTTGAACGCAAAAGTCTTTCTTGGCAACACGACCATACAGGAGCCTCCCTCGCTATACCGGTTGGTGGAATGCTACCCACTCTCACAGCGAGGTGTGGCAAGTATTGCTACCGTCAGAGCTACTCTAAAGATTTACACGCAGCACCTCTGAGATTTGTGGGGGCTCGGGCCATGTAGTGGACTTCCAGGTCAGTATCTCCAACCTCATGGATGCGGATGTCTTACCAAAATGGAGCTGTCCAGTAGAGACTGTGTATGTTCCACGCAGTCGTACGACCAGAGAAACTTCGCAATCTGTTCTTGATTGACTGAGGAGATGTCAATAGAGCTCCACAGAGAAGATGGACCGGGGCAACTAACCGGGCGCCGGCTCTGGCGAGAATAGTTGTGTGGCCTTGTCGGGCAAGATCACACGATCTTCCACCGTGGCGATACGAGTCCGGGACAACACTTGAACAATGGACGTGCGTCGTACACGCAACTGGTCATTCAGCATCAGACGGTGTGTCAAATCAGACTTGCTCTGGAGACCACTCATGAGAACCCCAAGAGTTGCTCCGTCTTCAATCGACTGCGCTGCTCCTTGACCCTGCCTGGGGTACATAGGATGAGCCGCGTCTCCAATCAAGACCAGCCTGTCCCGGTAATATGTTGGCAGTGGCTCGCGATCCCCGATCTTCCAATCCGCGACCTTGTCTTCAGCCATCTCGCCGAGGGCTCGGAACATCGGGGGCAAGACGCTAAGTCTCTCAAGCAGTGCATCTTTGCTGAGCAGTTCGCCCGTCAAGGTCGGGGGTGCACCTGTTCCTGTCACTCCGTAGGCTCCAAAGTTTTGCAGTTCATCACTAAAACTCTGTCAGCAGGGGGCGTTTTATCGGCGTATGTTCTGGGAGCACCAGACTTATGACAGGGGTAACGAAGCAAATACGTCTTGCGGTCTGCCGCGACATAGAATGCAAAGCAGCCGCCACCATCGTCCATCATCGGTGCAGTGACGGGGTCGTTTAGCAGCCTCTCGGTCTTCAACAAAAATCGCATGGTGGTGACGCCACTTGGGATGGCGGGAACTCTGCGGCCGAGGATGGCTTCGTGGGCGAGTGAATGTATCCCGTCCGCGGCGACGATGAGGTCGGCAAACAACTCGGTCCCATTTTGGAGCTTGATACTTCCTGCGGGATCCCAGGCGACGACTCTCGACGACAAGAGGACCCTGACCGGCTCTCCAGGACCGTCCTCGCTGATGCACTTCTTCTTGAGGGCATCGTGCAGGTCGACCCTGTGGGAGAAGAAAAATATGTCCGGGTAATTCAAAGCTTCTCGTGCCCACGGGACCTGCTCCCCGTCTCCACCCTTGCCAAACTTGGGCGGTTTGTCGGTGGTGGCGAAATGATACTCGAGCGTGTTCTTGAACGGGGCCGCCTTGACGTCTTTCGCAACGTCGATGCCCAGGCTCATCAACGGGCGCGTGGCATTGGGAGGAACCACGACCGCAGCACCAGCCTCGCGCAGCCACGAAGACGATTCGACCACAGTCACGGTGTGGCCTCCCCTTCGCAGGGCCAAGGCTGCCGTCAACCCGGCAATGCCTCCTCCGACAACGATGACGTCCAGATGTACGCTGGCAGACATGGTAAAGATCGCAACAACAATAGCCAGCAAAGGGCCCCTTTGGCGCAAATCTGTGGAAAGTGAGAGTTCGTTTCCCCCTAGACAAGCACCGCGCAGAAACCATCCTACTTGGCCCAGGCACCTGGTGTCTGCTTATGAAGCGTATCGACAGGGCATTGCAAGACCACCCAGAACGCGTGTCCCGACCCTTCAGGCCGAACTTTGGGTCAGATCTTTATTTGTGTATCCTATGAGCATCTGGTGCGGTCTCTTACAGTGCCACCATACACAACGCTCCGTGACTTGAATGTAGCCATTATCGGGGGGAGGTATGTATAGAAACCCACCGCCGGTTATAGCTCAGCCGCCCGCTGTCTCGTGTCTGCTGGTCTTCAGCTCTCCAGCATGAGACATACCACGTGAGTAGTCGCAGGAGAAGTATAGAGAAGCCATTATTGGATCTCGCTCATGAAGCGACCGGTGAGATTCAGTCTGACGGGGTCAGTTGACGGGCAGGATGAGGTTCCTCGAGAGTTTTGAGGAACTGTGTATTGAATAAATATTAGATAAGCCAGGAAACAATAGAGAACGAAGAGCCCACGAGCGGCGACACGCCGATTGATAAGTAACCAACGTCCTGAATATGTCTGTGGAGCGCTAATTCGATCTCTTATTCGATCTCACCACGGGTCGCTGTGCCATACGAGGTACGAAGTGGTAGATCCCCGAGGCACGTAATACTACAGCGTACTACTTACTCGCCCGGTCCCAGCCCGTAGAAGTAACAGGGCTGACTGACGCTGCCACGTCTGCAAATTTGATCAAGGCTACAACTGGAGACCCGCGATTTGAAGATGATAACGACATACGGCAGCTATTCTCCATCCGATTCGAAAGGGGGAGGGAGGGTGGCGGGGAGAGTGCCCGCGGCCATTGCGTCGCTCTCGCGCTGATGGACGAGAGGGAAAAGTCCATCTGGGATTCCCGGATCCCCGTACCCTCCGTCCGGCTTGAATCTTTGTTGGCAGTAACCGACCGAGGACGAGGTACTTCGGAGACAAATCCCCTTTTGAGAAAACCAGTTGTGGAGAAAGTGCTGACAGAAAGACAGAAAGGCAGAAAGACAGACGATGCCCTCAAGACACTGTTGGGAGGGAGAGTCATAAGTAGGACATTAACATTTCCCACCACGCGCGGGAGAGGTAAGGGGGAAAGTATCTGACAGACAACACGAGAACAATATTCAACGACGAAGATGACAACGACGTATCCACCGCAGTAGCGCAAACTGATGCATCTCGCTGACTTCGTATTACCTCATTCATGCATTCATTCATTCATGGATTCATTCGCACACGCCCAGATCCACCTCATCGATACCAAGCGACGGGAAGGGGAAAAGAAGAAAAGACAAGGTCAAAAGAAAAAGAAAAAAAGAAACAGAACTCCATTCCATCCCTCACTTTCCCTCATTCATCTCCTTGATGGCCGTCATCAACTCATGCGCGTCCAAATAGACCTCATAGAACTCGGCCTGCATGTCGGACCCGTCACCCGGGTCGGCGAAGCGGATCATGCTGGCAAAGTCGACGTCGATCCTGCGGCCGTTGCGCAGCTTGTACCACAGCGACCCGTTGACGACAACCTCCTGCGTCCCGGGGGCGGGGGGGCCGCCCGCCAGCACGAAGCACTGGCCCAGGGTGTGCTCGAGGTCGACGACGGGCCCGTTGGTGGGGTGGATCATGGCGTCGCGAAAGGCGCGGATGGCGTCGCGGCCCGTCGTCGTCGAGCCGAACACCAGCTGGCCCTGAGGGGCGAACATGTTCAGGTAGGCGTTGTCCGAATGCGGGTCGTCCCACGAGCGGAAGAATGCTGGGAGCTGTTTGTCCAGTGGCGCCGGGATCGAGGCTTGGTTGGCGAAGGTGTAGTTGTCTCGGGTGCTCATTGTGTGGCACAGGACTCGCTTTGCTTCTTTCCGAGTGATGGACGTTGAGCCTTCCGAGTAAAGGCAGGAGTTGGTTGACACAAAGCTTCTGGATCTCCCTGTACACGGGCTTCAGCTATATACATAGGTCTGAAGTGGCCGAGGCCTTCACCTGGAAAGTGTGGGGTAAAATACGAGCATCGGGATATAATCAACTGCCGATCAATTAGTCGGTTCAATCGATGAAACAAGAACCAAAAAGCGAGAAGCAGATCGTTCCTAGGTGCTTTTTCGTGTTGGAAATGTCATTAACTCATAGCCTCATCAAATGGAGGAGCACCTTCGTTCGCCGCTCTATCGATGGGAGAGAATCAACATATGAAGGGTCCATCAAACTTCCATCCCTCATAACTCATACCGTCAATCTATACTTCCTTCCAGCTGTACCCCTTTCTGCCCAGGGCGTCAGGGTCGGGGGTCTTCATGGCGTTCTTATCAGCAAAAGGGTCATCCGAGTCGTCCTCGACGTCCGTCTCGCTCTCGCTGTCACTTTCGATTTGCTTCGTCCTCCAATTCTTGGAATTGGACGACGGCCGGGGTGGGGGCATCGCAATGTTGGCAGGAGCTGGCCGCGGAGGTTTGGGCGGAGCAGAGATGCTGAGTCCGGCAACCATCTTCTCCGCCTCTCTCGCAGCAGATGCCTCGCTTTTGGCTGCCTGTCGACTGAGATGTTGTGCTTCTTCAAGCTCACTATCTGAGTCGTCATCGACGGACTTGTCGAGAACTTCAAACGCCATCAGAGCATTGACCAGCTCTTCGTTGGCATGGATCAAACCGCCCAAGAACTCCTCCGTCTCCACGAATTGGATGTATCGTAGAATCTGACGTCGGAGCTGCTTGCAGGTTTCGAAGCGTTTCATCACCTCAGGGTTGTCGGACACGCGCTGGGACTCGCGGTTGACCAACCTCAAGGCATTGGTCAAACCAGTAGAGGCAACCGACGATGCCGCGATCGATTGCAAGATGTTGGGTTTTTCTTTCTCCAAGTTGAACCCTCCCTTGGCTTGCTTGCTTTTCTTGTGCTTCTTGACCTTCTTGGGTGCAAAGGTGGACGACTCTCCCAAAGCGACAGGAGAAGGGTGCTTGCGTAGCGTCGTAGGGCTGGACGGCTCGCCGGATCGTTGAGTGCTATCCGACCTCGTTCTTGCAATCTCCATCTCTTGCTCTCGGGCAACTTCCTCTTCTGTTTCCCGGAGGACCCTGCTCTGCTCGCGCCGTTGCTGAACGGGCTGATGTGTGCGGGGCAATGTATTGTAGAGAGATTTGGCTCCTTCCAAGCCTGGATTGTCTTTCGAGCTCGCAACCCACTGTCCGAAGAGGTCTTTGCATTTGGCACGGACATCATGGTCGGAAGTAGGGTCTGCTGCAGCTATTCGGAGTCGTTCCAACAAAGGACCGTCAGACAACAACGCTCGCTGCACTCTTGTGCCGCCATTTTGTAGAAGGCCATCAAGAATTGTGAGAGCCCGGAGTTGCCGGTGTACATTGCCATATTTCAACTTCTTCCTCAAGGCTCGAGCGACCTCCTGCGAACCCGTACCCTGTAGCTTGACGACCTCGAGCAGGTCAGGTACACCGGCAAGATCGTCTTCGTCGTAAGTTTCCGAGGTCAATTGCTCGACGTGGACCGAGATGGCGGAATACGGTTTCTTCTGTTTGTGGTAACGATAACGAGTGATTAGTTGATATCTTCTACGGGATCGCGCACAACACGAGAAATGTAAGACGAGGGCAACAATGCGCTTGTAGCCCTTCTTGTCGGGAAACCGGCGGATCAAAATCTCAGGGTATGGCTGTTGGGGGTAGGCGTCGAAGGTCCTCCTCTTCTTGCGAGCGCACCGGTCGCACTCCTCCGGCTGCTGACAATGGAGCAAGGTTTCCACCTCATAGGGATCTGTGGTCGGGGGGCTCTCAGGTCGAGGGAGGTCGACGAATCCAGCATCCGGAGCACATGCTGGAGTGTGCAGCAGGAATATCGACATTGAGGGCTTCATGGGGAACGGTGGTGTAGCGGGGTAGGTGACTCGGGGATGGAGATGGGGGAAACAGGGTCAAGACATGGCAGAGACACAGGACAATAAGAGATGATATAGGAGGAGAGAGAGGACTCACCGAGGCGGAGAACATGGTTATAGAGGGTCTATGCACAAGTTGGTCAGAGGCGTACGGAAATGAGACTTGGTAAATTGGGGGTTGAGCCTTCTGGTGTGAACGGGTTGGAACGTCGATGGTGGATGGTTGCTGCATTGGGGCCTAGTGGCCTGGAGAGCCAGGAATGGAAAGGCGCCGGTCACCTGCAAAAACAGGGCTCGAGGGGCGCTTTGGGGGGGGTCACTGCAAGGGAAAGTTGGCTGTTTAGGCGGTAGTCGATGCCCCTCGTTCCCCACCGCTGCCACTACCGGTTCATTTAACCCACCGCTCGCGGGCATCGCGTCCACTCAACAATTACGGTCCGGGGGCAAATTACACCCTATTTCCTGAGGGAGCTCAATTGACGCCTAAACCCTCGCCTCAGAAACCTTGATCTCGTAAACAACCAAACAGACAAAAGTGACTCGTATTTTCTCACCTCAGTCTGAATCTCATCTGACGCCCAACACAGCCTGTTGTTGACGGCACAGCCAAACCCAGCCAGGGGGAACACAACCCATCTGGCAGGCCATCGTCCCGCTTCCCAGAAGTTTCCTTCCAGCCGTCACCTTTTCGTCGGCGTGGATTGACAGGTTTTCGCCGACATGGCGCTATTCAATTATGTATGTATACGAGACCTGGCCCGTTTGGGTCGCGGTGCCTGGTCTATCACCTTAAGCGCAGGTCCCAAGAGCCACGAGGCACGCGGAAGGCCAAGCGGTGGAGACGCGAAGGATCTGGATCCAGTGAGTGGCCGTCCCGAAAGAGGGAGATGATGCACGGGTTCAAGCGTGAGCTACTAGGCTAGCTGAATCCCTTCGACCACACGCATCGATCCTCATGTGTGGTTCGTCGGTACAGAGAGGACACACCGCCTGGCTCAATCAGGACAAACAAGCCGCCTCTGTTTGAGCCGACACGAGGATCAGGAGGCAAAGAGCACATTCAATGCGGCCCGAGGAGTTTGCGGTAGCCGGACGTTTGTGCTCACTATCCGACGGTGGTCAGAGCACATGGCCTTGGAACTACTCGGTACAGGACTCGCCTGCCTCTCGTTCCTTCGCGGAATTGGAGTCTCACGGTTGGAGTTGAGAGGCTGGGTGGTCACACTGCCAGGGGCTGGGAGGAAGGATTGAACAGCGAACATGGCGCATGTTGGTGCCGAGGCTCTATGTTCCACGCAAATGGGTGGTCAGAACAGCAATCGTTTCTATTTCCACCAGTCTCGTTGTTATACGAATGGGGCTGGTTGGCCTGAGAATGCGACTGCAAACAGAGAAGGGGGAAGCACACACGCAGTGTCTAAACCGTCGTCGCAGTACACTCTTAGAGCAACTTGCTGTAGCTCACATGGACTCTTGAGTGAGTACTCGTGCTCGTAGTCCCTTGGGAGTGTGGTTATGCTTTTCTGGATGTTCTCGCAAGCCACCGGCGTCAAGTGTGCCTGCATAAAGTCCCTCCAATCACTCCGTGCTCCGAACCGGCTACGGCTTGGTCCAACCGAGCAGACACGCCCCTGTGAGCCATGCCAGGAAGGGTTTCGAGATGGAGTCAAGCCACACCGGCGGCCTTCGCATGGGGGAACTTTGGGGGAGAGACAGCGCGACACGTCGGGGTGTGCCAATTTGATGGCGGGATTGCGTGATCAACCACATCAGCCAGCGCTCTGCAACAAGATAAGACATGGCGTTCCCCGTTGTGGGAGGCCTTGTGGAAGTCGACCCTCGATGACATTCGTCCTCACACAACCATGTTTGAACAACCACAACAAAACAAATAAACAATGATGAGCAACGAGTATTGAACTCTGGCCAGATTGCGAGAAGAAGGAAGCATGCCAAGACCGACGTGCATTGGTGGGAAAGGAGCGAACTTTGATTGTGACTGACACAGCAGGTCGATCCGGGCGAAAGCAGAAGCCTGGGCGGCTCTCAGGCTGAAAAGCTGATTGCCTGACTGCCTGACTGCACAACTTGTCTCTGTCTGACGGAACTGCCACTGCGCTGCTGAACTCTGCCCCTCCCATGCCGCCGCCATGCCCAACAGTAAGTTAATATGGATTCAATTTCTTCCCCGGATTGGCGGTGAGAGATGAACGCGACTTGATGAAGTTCCTCCTCCTGTTCAATCCCTTCGACATCCACCACCACCTCCTCCTCCACCGTCGACCCGCCACTCTTGTCCTCGTCACCGTCTTCTGCTCCGCTGTCATCGTGATCATCGCACTCACCCTGGCATCACCTCACCGTCCAGCAACTTCTTCCCTCTTGCCTCGCTTGAGTGCGTTGATCTCTCAGCTTCCGCCCACCCCCTCCACCGCCTTCTTAAGCTTCCTCTCGGGGCTTGGCATCAGCTCCCCTTCCCAACGAAGCACTTCTCCCCACGCGATCAGCAGTAATAATATCAACAAAATCATCAACACCGCCACAAACACCGGAACTCCCCAGCTCGCCACCATGGCATACGAGAAGGAGCTCAAGGTTGCCCAACTGGCCGTCGCCCGTGCCGCCATTCTCACCAAAGCTGTCTTCCACGAGAAGGCCAAGGGCACAGTGTCTAAGGATGACAAGTCCCCCGTGACGATCGGCGACTTTGGCGCTCAAGCCCTGATCATCGCTGCCATCAAGCACAATTTCCCTGCCGACGAAGTGGTCGGTGAAGAAGAGGCCTCGTCCCTCCGTGAACAGAAGGATCTTTCCTCCAAGATCTGGAACCTGGTCAAGGATGTCCGACTGAGCGACCCCGAGAGCGATGCCCTGCTCGGTGGCCCGGTCAAGTCTGAAGAGGCAATGCTCGACGCCATCGACCAAGGCAACTCGGCCGGCGGTAACAAGGGCCGCATCTGGGCACTAGATCCCATCGACGGCACGAAGGGTTTCCTCCGAGGTGGCCAATATGCCGTGTGTCTTGCCCTCATGGTCGATGGCGACGTCAAAGTGGGCGTCCTGGGCTGCCCGAACCTGCCAGTCGACGACTCTGCCCCACTGACGGAAGACATGGGTGCCGCGGCGACTGACGCCGAGGGGAAAGGGGTCCTTTTCTCCGCCGTCCAGGGCGAAGGGGCGACCTCGCAGCCCTTGACCCGGGGTGCAGTGACGAAAGGACAACCCATCCACGTGAGCAAGATCTCCAAGGTGAGCGAGGCCGTCATGTGCGAGTCCGTCGAGCCCGGCCACTCGAGCAAGGGCGACAACGCCTTGATCGCGGAGAAATTGGGCATCACGGGCCGCCCCGTGCAGATGGACAGCCAGGCCAAATACGGCAGCGTGGCTCGCGGCGCTGGGGACTTGTACCTCCGCCTGCCGGTCCGCAAGGACTACATTGAGAAGATCTGGGACCACGCCGCCGGCGACCTGATCGTGCGCGAGGCCGGCGGCCAGGTCACGGACGTTACTGGCAAGAGACTCAACTTCAGCCTTGGCCGTACCCTGCTCGAGAACAAGGGTGTCGTGGCTACCCCGGCCAACGTGCACGCCGAGGTTCTCAAGGCTGTGCAGGAGGTGTTGTCCGCGAAATAGATGATTAAAAGTCTCTGGGATCAGGGTAGATAGAGGGAGGGATAGAGAAATACATCATGCGAACGAGAACGGGAATGAAAATCCAGGAGAGATGTGATCGATGCGATAGACTGGTCGAATGAACGGATGACTGCTTGGGTGTTGATTGGGCCGGTGATTGCACGCTACGCTATGCTTCGGCACGGCAGCCATGTTATGCCCAGGCAATGCCATGTCACGTCTATATCTATCTGTTTGTCTACCCCACCGACCCACCTACCTATCTACACGGTGAACAGATCCATGGAACGGGGATGACAAACGGTTTCGGGAAAGAAGGAGCAGGAATGAAGTAAGGAAGGAAAAACGTTCCTCAAAAGGTTCAACTTCAAGACGGAACAAGTGCACGCACATATGGATAGATAGACCAAACCACACCACACCACACACGGACGGATTCTTCGACCCACACAATCAATCGTACGTAGACATACACAGGAGGGATAGATATGGAGAAACCTCCTTGACCTACGTACGAGACTGGGGCTTTTCTATCGTTCCGTGAGTCTTGGGCCCTGGAGTCGTCGCGAGCGGGCTCACTCACCTTTCAACTTTCTTCTTCTTCTCCTTCCAGTCAGTGCCCTGAAAACCCTTCAAGTCTCATGAGCCCGCCAGCCTTTCGGATTCCGTGTGCGAGCAACGAGCGACGTCGGGCCCGTGATTGATGACAGGTACTGTAATTATTATCAAATCAGTCCATTCATGCCTTATGCGATAAACTCCGGTCGATGCATAGATTAGATGTTGCTGTCAATGCATCGATGAATGAATCTCCATCCATCCATCCGTCCACCATTCTACCCCGACACGACCCCGTCCCCGGGATGTTCCCCCCCCCCCACGAGCCTGGGGCATCTCAGGGCTTTTGTATTTATGACTGACTATAGGTGAATTGTACATGATCCCACATGCATATGGAATCGAGAATACAGGGGTTTCGTGGCGGGTAGGATAGAGAGAGAGAGAGAAAACCCCTGTATAGACAGACCCCTCTGTCTCCGTCTGATCCCCCTAAGTTGCTGATACAGGCAGGTAGGTGCTGGGGCCTTAAAAGACACAGATCGGCTCCCATGTCCTAGACCAATTTCTCTTTTTTCCTTTCCTTTCTCTCTCCCGGCCACCTTTCTCTCCTTCGCCTTCGCATCCCTTCTCTTTCCCTCATTTTCCTAATGGCCCCCGTTTACTTAATCTTCTTGGCCTTCAAGCGGATCGTCTCGTCATTGACAAAGATACCCTTGCCCTTGTACGGCTCGGGCTTCCGCCAGGCCCGGATCTCGGCCGCGAACTGCTTGATGACCTGCTTGTCGCAGCCCTCGAGCAGGATACGAGTGGGCTGCGGAGTCGAGGCCTTGACACCCCGTGGCACGCCCATCTCGACCGGGTGCGCGTATCCGAGCTTCAAGTTCACAAACTTCTGCCCGGGGTACTGTGCAGTCTTGGTCTGCGCCGTGTCTTCGATCGTGGCGCGGTACCCGACGCCCACCAGGCGCAGGATGCATAGGTGGCCTTCCGAGACGCCGGAGACGGAGTTCTGGACGAGGGCGCGCATGGTTCCTAGAATGACAGGACAAGACAAGCAAATTGTTAGCACTCCTATGCTCTCTCCTTTTTCCCTTCCGTACAATTTCCGTGCTGGGTTCGCGTTTCGAGCAATAGACTCACCCCACATGGCTCTCTGATGCTTCTCCGCCGCGTCTTTGACGTTGATGTTGATCTTCTTCGCCGCCTCGTCGAGGTCGGCTTGTAAATAGGGCGGTAAAGGCACCGTCATTTGTCCTGGTCCGGCGAATCAGCTCCAAAGCTCGGGATGCCTTAGTTGTCTATGCCCTTCCATCGCGCCTGCTACCTCCACTTCCTCCTCCTTCAGGGTTCTCTTCTCCTCTTTCTCTTTCTTTCTTACCTAGAGGACCGGTGACTTCCAGCGCCATGTTCGGCGTGTCGGGATGCCGACTCCGCACATTGCCCTTGGGCAGCTCGTAAAACCGCAACGACACTTCGGGGGGGATGGAGATGGGCGCTCTCCCGATGCGCGACTGGTAGCTCGGGACTTGAGGTTCAGCGAGTGTCGACGCTTGCCGTGCTCTGAACGGTCGTGACAGCGCTGGGACGAGGAACGAGGGGATCTCGCGTGGCCCTGAGCGGTTGGCTTCGCGGACCAGGCGGTGGAAGGAGGATTGAAGGTTGCTGCACGCCATTGTGTTCTGCAGAAGGTATCTGTGGTGCGGCAGGATAAATGAGCAGCGGGATCGTCAATTTATGCCTCGACGTGGCGTCTAGGTCGCAAACTTCTCAAAGGCTTCAGAGGCGGCTTTGGAAGCAGTGGCAGATAGCAATTGAAGAAGGTCGGTACACTGAAGAACGACATGCCTTTTCGCGAACTCCGCAGTTTGCAGGAGAAAGTGTGTGAACCAATTAGATTGCGGATCGATCCAAGCTCCACCGGCAGATTGCACTAGTCCAAATCCAGGTACTTTGAATACCTCGACGCTGTTTGCAGGCAATTTCCTCTGATCCCTGCTTGCGCGGTACTATGTGCAGAAGAATAGTCTACAGCTTCAACTTCGGGTGCTCTCCCGTCCTACGATACCGGTCCGTATACCGCGCCAACCCCTCCTGCGTCCGCTGCACCAGTTCATACGGACTCGGTCTCCTCGCTGGATCCAGCCGGAGACAGTCCTCGATCAAGCTCGTCAACTCGGACGAGTAATATCGACTGCGGTAGCCAAACAGCGGGGAATAGTCGTGTTTCCGCAACATGTTCTCCAAGCCCTCGGCATCTTTGACCAGCTTGTCCAGGTTGTCGTTCCACAAGTCCAACGTCGTCAGCCCGTAGATGTTGGCAGCCACTTGCCACACGACGTGCTTCATGGTGTAGGGGTGATCTCGACCTCCCAAGACCGGTTTGTCCCATCGGTTACCGTAACGGCCAAAGTCTCGTTGTTCCTGAAGTTGCATAGTCGTCAGTCTCTGCGCTCGCGCACATACAGCTGAAAAGGATGGTAATGGAGAGAGGCAACAGGAGGCGACAGAGAAGAACTTACCGGAGGCATCCAAACAAGCGTCCCATAGCCTTTCCATTTGCCGCTGTTCCTCTTGTCGTCGATGGTTGTGTACTCAGCACACCCCCAGTCGCCCACTTTCAGCGTCGGGTATGGCATGAGCTTGTCACTTCCTGGCGCATCTCCAAGTAGAACTACACAAGCTCCAATTAGCCGTGGGGCATTTTGGTGGTCGCTTGCGCACACATACCGTTGTCTCCCTTCAGGTCCAGGTGCAGGGCGTACCAGTCACCCCGGGGCGTGCGGATGCCGATTCTATCGAGCCGAAGCACCTTCATGTGATAGCACGCCATGGCGAGGTCGTGGAATGCTTGCCACACGAAGGCTTCGGGGATCCGCTCACTGCGTCCATAAAACGTATATTAGCAAATACTTCTCCGTGTGGCGGGGGGAGGCCGCTATTTATCTGTAGAGGAAGTCCTCTTACTGCCGATCGCTCCGCTTGTTTCGCCGGCGGTACTTGTCAATCAGCTCATGCAGAGTCCCATATCGATAATACTCGAGGTACAGTCTCCATTTGGGCCGCTCGCTCAGGAAGAATCTCATCTCGCGCATCTCGGCGACATTGCGACAGCCTTGGGCCATAAGTGCTTGCACCAGCACAGCTTCCGTGGGGACGGTCGGTCTGCCGTCCTCGTCACGCTCGCGCTGGTCGAGCTCAAATTGCTTGATCGCAATCTCCTACACAAAAGAGTCAGCCAGGCCACCGCAGCCCTATACGCATCGGTCGAAAACGTCAATCTTCCTACATCAACGACCCGGCCATTTCTGTCAAACTTGGTCCATCGTCCGACCAATCCAAAACTCCCTTGACCCAAAATGTCCGTACACTAGATGACCGAACACCAGTATCAGCGGTAAGTCCCGAGGAGAAGAAAGTGTCTGGTGCTCAAATGGTCATCAGACCATACCTCCCAATCGTAGTCCTCTTCCCGGTCGAGCTCCAGAAATGACCTCGACAGGCCAAATGCTTCAACCTTTCCATCATAAAACTCGTGCTCGTGCCTCCATCGCTTCACCCGCTTGAATGTTCGATCTTGATTTTCGGTCCATTTTGCTCTCTCGTAAGGCGAGGTGTGCGTCGTCGGAACGCGAACGTTGGCGCCTGGAATGTTTCGAACCTTCATGGTGAAGCAGCGACTCACAGTCGAGGATGATGTCGTATGTGGGAGCTCCGCAGCCAGAGAAGATGTGTCCCAAGCATGGTTAGCAATGTGTGTAAGTGTCGGACCACAATGGGCTCATGTAACCTGCAAGGACAAAGGAGACGATAACCAGGGGTTTCTTCTAAAGCGCTCATTGTGCGGAATCCGAAAAGGCATATTCTCTCGAATAAAAGAAATCCAAGGCCGGATGCGGCATCCCCCACGAGGCACCCCAACTCTTGCAACCGTCGAGAATTGACAAAGCCAGGTTTCATTGTCAGATATAAGACGCACGACTCAGGCTGTTAACGACGAGCAGATTGGATGAGGAGAGTAGTCTTTGGTAGGAGAATGCACAAGTTTCATAGTGGCTGAGGCACGCACCACTGTGGGAGGACGGTGTAGGAGGCTTCGAATTCAGCATAGACCACGTTTCGAGCAATCCAAGCTGGAATTTCCAACAGGCGTCTGGTGTCGACTTCACTCGAAATCAGATATGTCATTAACCATGGAGACATTTAGATTAGGGGTCAAAGATCCTTGAGCCCTCTACTGTGTATCGATGAGCCTGCTCATGTTGGCTCATGAGCGATGATGGGGCATGTTAGACAGACAGCAACGGAGAAAATAAGGAAAATAAGGAAAATAAGGAAAACAAGGCACCGTAACTTCATTGAAATTGAGAGACCACGAACACCAGATTCACGAACTTTCTGAACCTCATGGACAGCCATTCCCTTCGTCACCTCGTGTACCGTGCTCCTCCACGCCCCTTGCTTGCTGCACTGGAACAAAGAATAGATTGTTTCGCAATATGATTAGATTTTTGGATCGTCCGACCGGCTTGGAGTCAGACTTGACCCTCAAATAGTCAGCCGTTCGTAGTTGTGTTTTCCCGTGCTCTGCTGATGCTTTCAAGTATAAACCATACCCATCGCTAAAATGCAAATGCAAATTTATAACCAGAGCGAGTGAAATGCAATCGCTGACCACGAGGCTCACGCAGCAGTGCTCCATCCGTCCTCAGAACCAATCAAAACTCTCATCAGCCTCAAGCGGTCTGAAGCTTTGTGAGAAGGGCATCAAGTTCTGTCCAATTCGCTAGGTTCGTTGCAAACTTTCGGTGCTTGCGGGACACAATATGCTTTATTCTCGGATCAGTCTTGGGTCTTCGGCCGGGAGTTCAGCCACTTACCTCGTCAAAGTCGTCGTATTTATCGCGACAATTCTCGCAGTAACCTGGCTTGGGGTCCTTCTTGACAGCCTTCTTCTTCCTCGACGTATGCGTGGCGCGTTCAGCCGCAAGGTCATCGGCATGGGAGTCTGCTTCTTCTTGGATCCCACCCAACTTCTCTTGTGCTTTGCTTTTGGCCGCCCTTTGTGGAGCGGGACCCCGGGCATTCTTCAGGACTCCAGCAAGGTCATTCATGCGGTGAGATGACGGGATAGAGCCAACGGAAAGGCTTCCAGTGTGGGTGCGCTCCAGAACCTGACGCTGCAATTGGTGATGCACCTCTTTGCTTGTGCCGGCTTTGACTCCCGTGGCCGCCGTCGAAGAGATCATCTGGGATTGGATGGCCGAAGTAAGATTGGATCTCTGGATTCCGGATGCTGCTGGTTCTCTAGCCACGTGTAGCTGCGACGGGTGGATAAATTCGAATTCGCCTCGCTTCGGCATGGGAGGGAATGATGGCTGACGCTCTATAACAACCGAGTGATTCTTCGATTGCTTCTCCTTGTGCGGGTCAACGGGCGCGTTTGCGCCGTTGGTAACCGTCTGCAGGACCTTCCTGGGACTGGCACGCCGGGGAGATTCGTGAGCTGCGGTGGTAACATTAACATGAGATCGGGTGCGGGGAACATGTTGTTCACGCCGTTCCTGCTGCCGCTGTTGTTCCTGCTGTTGGGCGAGCTTCTGGGCTTTTCTCTGTTCCTGCTCGATATCTTTCTTCATGGCAGGATCCTCGATAAAGGGACATTTCCCAACACTGGCAGATCGGAATTGAGGCCATTCACCATCGGCCCTCCGCGCCACCTTCGGATATTCCCTGACCAGGGTGGGACGGTACTTTTCATCCATATCATGGACATAGATGAAGGGACCTTTGAACGCCACCAATGACATGGATGGAAGTTCCCTTTCCGATGCGACGCCGAGTTTCTCATTCCTCAAGACTTCGCCCAAGTCCTCATGCTGCTGTCGGGTGGTATGTGCTGATGCTCGGGTATGATGGCCATGATTTCCCGCGTCTTCGAGGACAGAGTTGAGTACTCTTTGCAGCTTGTCAATGGAATAGATTTTCATGCCCATATCTTTCCCCCGGACAAGAATGTCCATCGGGTTGACGGCGTTACGCGTCACATTGAAGCCGGCAGTTCCGCGAGGGTTCTTTTCGAGCAAAGATGGATTGATGGTCTGAGGCTGTTGCTCTTCAGTTGGCGAGGGTTGCGCGGAGTCATCTCCGCCCGACGTGGTCTTCCCCAGCTCTGCCGGAATATGGCGAGCGGTTACGATGTGGGTGACGGCTTTCGAAAAGAACTTTTCTTCTTTCTACGCCAAAGTCAGCAAGATAATACACGGCCTGAAGCGCCCATGTCTTCAAGAACATACCGCCCCGAGAGCTGTTATGTGCCGGAGGAAGCGCGCCTTAACCTCCTCCGAAAATCCATCAAAGTAGAACCTGAAGGAAGGAAACAGTTTTCGATAGTGTCGTTGCCACGCTTTGAGTCCAGAGTCTTCTTTGGCAAGGGCATCGATGTTCTTGGTCACGCGTAGACCTGCAGGACGCTCTCGGTCCCTGGCAGCCACCAGTCTCCTCTGGAAAGCCGTCGAGGTGGACTCTGCATTGCTTCTTTCAAAGACGCGACCCTCTGGCAAGGGCGGATGGGATTGTTTCTGAGGAGTAGCCGGGTTGAACACCTCTCGACCGGCTCTATCGATGGCCAAGCGTTTGTGAGGAGGCTCATTCTCCTGCTGGGGCACATTGGCTATGCTTCGGGGCCGCTTCGAGCTGCTGTTGGTGAGTAGACGGTGTGGAGAGTTGGTTGCATTGGAAATGCTGGCCAGTGGCACTCGACGAGAGGAAGTCGCCATTTTGCAGAGAGGATCATGAGGCGACGGCGGTACGAATACAGCGGCAGCCATTCATAAGGATAGAAGAGGTGGTTGTCTCTGCTGGCTGGAGGTTGGCTGGTGATGGCGGTTGGGTTGAATGGATGGCAGGACGGGAGGATGGCAGGGAGGGGTATGTGGTGTGCGTGTGGTGTTGGGACCACGCGACAGACGCGCCTGGTGTTTGTCGACTCCAGCTCCAACCGCAGGATTAACAGGTGCACATAATAGTGGCTCGATAAAGGATATGTGCAGGAGGACCAGCACAAACGACAATGCTGAAGACAGAAGGGAATGGGGGGTGCAGCTAAAAGAAGCTGTGACAGACTGCACTGGACAAGAGGAGTGAGAAAGAGAGAGAGGGTGTGTGTGTATTGTGTCGAGTGTTGACATTGGACAATTCTGGAGAGCTGCACCGAGCTGCACCTAAGAGAGTTTTGGAGCCCACCGGAGCTGGTCTTAGTGGTCACTGGCCACTTGCTGGGCACGCTGGGGCACCTTATGGGGAGTCTGGGAGTCTGGGAGCTTCTGTTGGTGGCTGCGGTGGGGGCTAGTGACGCCTAGTGAGCCCCAGCTGCACTGGCTCGTCTCTGTGCCGGGCAACACCCGAACCGTCAACCAAGTGCGAGCATCCCAATACATAATGGAAAACAATAACAAATCCATACTCGTAGCTGAATTATCTATCCATTTCGTAGTATCCCTGCGTATGGCTTGCTGCCATGGAGCATGTTGAGTCTTGTAGCATTACATATATTGAACTAGTCATACAATGTGCGCCTCCGACTGCCTGCCGCCGGTTTCCCTCCAATTCCCAATCTTGCTGTCTGCCTCAAATCGTTTGGAATGGTCGAGTTGAAGGTGACACATACTGTCCGAGATCGATCCTCGTCGTCCCGTAACCAGCTTGAGAATCGCTGTGGTGGTTCTTGCTGTCCAATGCTATCTGTGGCAGGCCGATACTGCTTCTTGAGACAAGGTGAGAGAGACCGTTTCTTCAAGCGAGCCTTGGCCGATCAGGCGTCGTGCCGACCCGTATTCGATCTGCTAGATCTTGTACTGTTATCGTGAAAAGGCTAAGGGCCCCGACGCATCCAGACTTGGAGGGTCCGCGGGTTCGATTCGACCTCGTCAAGTCCAAGGTGAGAGAGTGGGTGGTGGTGGGTGGTGGTGATGGTTGTTGTTGTTGTTGGTGGTGGTGTTGTTGCTGCTGCTGCCACTGCCGCCGCCGTGTGGTGTGGTTCAGCTAATGATATGTCTTGCTCCAGCTTTGCCCAATACGCCCGCCTCTTTTGGTTTCGGACTTCGATCTCTTCCTTTCTTTCTGCTCAGAAATCCTAGCATACTGCCGCTCTTCTCGAGTTTCCCGCCCTCGCCGATGACATCTTGCTGGTGAGGGGCGGTCTGATCTGCCAAATTCGTCCAACTTCCCGACTCATCCAACACCATCTGAACTCCACCCCCTTTGCTTGTCTGCCGTTGGGCCGGCATCGGCCGTTGAGGAGGAATCGGTCTGCTGAATGATTTCGAGGAAGATGCAGGTCGACCAGGTGGTCCAGGTGGTCCAGGCTGTCCGGGTTGTCCCGCGGGCGGTGGTTGAGCAGCCGCCGCTTTCAATTCCTCCAAAGGTGGAAAGTTTTCATCCGTCCGTGGAGGCGTCGTGACCGCGGTAGGTGAGATGGGAGGTGATCCGTCCGGCGACGTAGGAACCGAATGGGGGTCTGGTTGCGCCATGTCCAGTTCAACGTGCTCTTCCGGCACGACCCCAGCAACTGCTGCGGCAGCGCTCCTGTGATATTGGTTAGCCTCGTATTCCACTCTGCGCGTGACAGGTCCGTCCTTACACATCATAACTGGCCAGGGTATAGTCGAAAGGCTCAAACATGGTCTCGATCATGCGGTGAAGCTCATCCTCCCGAATTTCCTTGCTCGTTGCATCGGTGCGCAACTCTGCCCGCGGCTTCTGTTTCCTCGCTCGAGCCTCCAATGGCGCCTCTTCCAACAACAATTCCTCCAGGTCGTAGGTGGCATCAAAGTTCGTCTTCTCACTGGAAGGAATAAACACGGGGGGGATTTGTTTTCTCTCCAGCGCCTCAAAGTTGATGGAACTGAAAAAGGGATGTGAGGTGAAGGTGTCGAATCCAGTGGCGCCGATTCGTTTTCGTCGGTCTTTCTCGATCAAAGCTGTCATCGCATGAAGGCATGGCATCGACACCGGGGGCTTCGTCACAAAGTAGCGCGGGTTGGCGGCCAAGATGGAGTCGACCAATTCTTCGTGGGTGCGTCCCTCAAAGGGCCGCTTCCCATAAACACATTCGTACATGGTTACACCCAATGACCACCAATCCACTTCACTGTAATACCCTACGCCTCGGAACACCTCAGGCGCGAGATAAGCCAAGGTCCCTGACTTGCTCGTCAGAGGCTTGCCAGGCTTGAAGTCGGAGGCAACGTTGAAATCTGCCAGATGGACGTGACCCTCCGAGTCTAGCAGCACATTGTCCGGTTTGAGGTCGCGATGCACGATGCCTTGACTATGGATATAGCGGAGGGCACAAGCTAGCTCGGCCATCCAGAAGCGAATCGTGTCCTCGGTGAAGGACTTTCGTTGGATGTGGAAGCGAAGATCGCCACCGTTCATCAGGTCGACCACAAGATACAAGTACTCGACATCTTGAAAGCTGTAGCGCAGATTGCACAAGAAGGGGTGGTTCAGATGCTCCAGCATGCGCCGTTCTCTGATGATATTGCGAACGCTTTCGGAGCGAACCACTGCGAATGATCAGAGATGACCCTGTGATTGGTTGGGGTGATTCATGGCTAAGAACGAACCTTCATCCTTGCGGATGTATTTAAGGGCAAACGTCAAGCCCGAATCTTTGCGTTCTACAATGCGAACCTTGCCGAAGGCGCCTTTGCCCACTACCCTCAGCAGACGGAAATGGTTGAGGTTGACTGGTAGAACCGTGAGCACATGAATCCCTTCCTGTCAGACTGGCGCCAAAGCATCAAGGCCCTCACCTTCATCGGTCAAGACCACAGGCTTGCCCTGAGAATTCCCCATTGACCAGTTGAAACGAAAAGACACCACAGAACAAATCCTCCACTAAGACAGACCTGACACGGCAGGAAGTAACATAGGGGTCGCCACACAGGCGGGACAGTTGCTCGAGCGTATCGACAGCAAGAACGCCGTGGTGGCTAACAGTGTGGTCGTCGGTATGTGGTGACGGCGTGCGACGGATATGCACTGGGATGAGTGGCGGTGAAGATTTGGGAGATGGAGTTGAGCGCTTGATGATCAGGCTGTTGGACCAATTCTGAGGTTTAGCCAAGCTACACGACGGTGCAAGTTGCATATATCACAACCTGCCCAGCTGCACAACCGAGGTCGGAAGACCGAGAGATAGAGTGTCGGCAAGTAGAAAGGCGCCGGCCAGCGTCAAATCCAGAACCAAAGGTCTTGGTGCGAGAGGGGAACGTCCAGAAGATATTGCTGTCAGATGCGAGCCCAGGGCGACGGGGGAAAAGAACGGCAAGGCGACAAGACCTGGCGGTAAAAAGGACCTTCGCGGGAGATGTGTTCGTCGAGGTGCTGAAGAAACACAGCAGAAAGGCTCCGAGAAGCCTGGAGCGGGCCAGAAAGAGGAGGGGGTAACGACTAAAAGGCTGGCACAACTGGGATACCGATGTGACCGATGAATGATTCGGACATTTCAGACTTGAGACTTTTGAGAGCTTTGACGACGGGCGGTCAGGGTCCTAATACCAGAAAGTGCAATAACCGAAGCATCAAGTGCGTCTCCTAACGTCGTTTAGTCTGGTAGGGCGGAGGCCAGGCTTTTCGACAGGGGTCCGGGGGTGATGCGGTCCCTTGCTGCTACTCCAGTTGCAGAAGTTAGGCTGTCAATCGGATCTGCAAAGGGAAATGCGATGATGGAGAAGGAGTGGTAACAGACAATGGATGGATGGTGGTGACCGGAGGTTACGGGTTGCGTTGGAGGCGTTGTGTGGGCGGGTCGAAGGCGATGGAGAAGAAAGGAGACCGACCGCAACGCAGAAGCAGAATACTGGACGGAGGAGGAAATGATGGATGAATTGAGCCACAGGCTGGTGGATTTTTCTCGAAGGCGGCCCTGTACGAGAAGAAGCAGAAGAAGCAGAGGAAGGCAACAAAGAAGGACTCATGAGACGAGGAGGAGGCCCGTGGTATGGAGTACCTCCATCCACCCATCCATCTCCCATCCATCTCCCATCCACATTCTCATCCACCTGCACCTCCACCATCGAGCCATGGCCCATCAGCATGCATCACTGTCCATCACTGGTCCGTTAGCAAAGCACATGGCAAAGTCAAAGCCAAAGTCAAAACCGAAACTGCGGCCCGTTGCCAATTGGAAAATTTGGGACACATCTCATCTCCCCTTCTTCCTGTCATCGGTTCTTCTAACTTACTAACTCTTGATCAAAAGGGATGCATGGCACTGATGGCAAACTTCCACAGTTTCTCGACAGAGCCAAAAAACTGATCCTGCCCAAGATTGGCTCAATCACCGTCCACCATCCCCATCACCCATCGAGCGCCGTCTTATCCTCTAACTGGGCACTTGGCCCTTAACGAGCTAGGCACAGCTGCTGCAAGCTGCGACCATGGCTGACCACGTTTCATCTTCCGGGGCCTTACCCCTTTCTCTGGGGGCTCGTTCTTGGTGATAGCTATCAAACGCTAAGCTCTTGCTATCGAGTCGGCGGCGACTGGCCTGACTGCTCAAATCGACCTCGACCGCAGATTGCCTGTTGGTTTTTTTTTATTCAACACCCATAGACACACACACATTTTGACCTTCGCCACTACGGCGCCTGGCACCCTTTTAACCTTCCGTCCCGCCCTCGTGCCCATATCCGAGCCAGCCCGAGGAATTGGCTTTGTTCCAGAAAGAAAAAGAAAAAGTGCCACGAGGGCGACATGCAAGAGGCGGCCCCCCTTCTGACTGGTGCATCCCCTGTGCCGGGCTGCAGCAACTGGCGGCCTGATCTCAAAAGGTGGCTGCCACGTTGTTTGCTGCAGCTGACCCTGGCTGTGAAACACCCGCTTACGACTGTCTGCTCTGGTTCGGGCAAAAGTCCAACCCGGTAAACTTTTTCTAGCATCATGTCAGACCTCATCCACTGCCTTGGCCTCCCCCAAAGGCTCCACGGGCCATGCAGGGTACATCTACCAATCTTGGGCTTGACGGAGGTGGGATCCAGTACTACGTGTTTGCGTCCACGCCGTCCAAGAAAGTACCACGCGTTTACCCTCTTAAAGCATCGCCGGCGCCCTAGGAGTCACGGTGTGGCAAGCAGGTACGTAATGGCTGAGCCCGGAAATTGACTCGTGGCCGGGTTCAAGTTATTCCTGCCGGCCGGCCTCCAGAGCCTTCTCCACGCCTAGGAGGTATTCGGTACAAAATGGAGTTCACTTGGTGCTCCCTACGGAGTATTCTCTGTCTCCACGCCATGCTGAACCCTTCATTTCCGGTCGTTCGCATCCAATCCTCACACCCTCAGCACTGGACTTACTTGTACTGACTACAGAGTGTTGGCTACAAATCCCTCAACCTCAGACAGGCATCACCCGGCCAGTGCACCTGCACGTCAAGGTCAAGCACGCAAGCGGAGACAATCCTGTTGTAACTGCACCACCGACAGCATCTTTTCCGGTCAAGTCGCCAATGAGGACTCTTTGCTCTTCCGAGCCTCCCGTACTGCGTTGGTTCTCGCAAAGAGGGTCGCTCTGCGTCACCTATGGCTTGTCTCACCTGAATGCTCAGCCCGGTACCACCAGGTAATAATACCAAGACGCACACGACCTAAATCAGGCGAGGAGAAGGAACCTTTTAAGTAATTGCCTCGAGGAGAGGGGGATCCTCCTGGAATCTCAGCCTCGCAAACCTCGCCATCAACTTGATCTGTCTTTTGGAGCAGCCTTTTACCCCGTCGCCGTCCGCCTCGATGTCTGAGCTGAAAGGTCACGGACGCACGCGGAAAGAAATCCTAACCAAGTGTTCAAAGCACCCTTCATCCACTCATTACCCCATTCTTCGCCTGCCTGGTGACGAACGATTCCACCCCATCTTCGGCAGCTGCATCATTTCACGAACCCCGTCGAGGGTCCGTCCCCCTGGTCCGAATCAAAACAGAACTTCTGCAGTCGCTGAGTCCATGCCCCTGTAGTCATTGATTGATAGGCCGCGGAGGTGCAAACGGGTTACCTACCCCAGGTAGTAAGTTAGGTAGGTAGGTTAGTTAGGTTATGTCCCTGAGTGCACCGGGAACTCCATACATGTGTTACATGTGTGTCCCTCCGGACTTGTGTGAGTGTAACTCTATACCGTGCTGTGCGGTGCGGTGCAGCTGCCCCCAGTCATGGCTTGAGGGATAAGACGTTCTCTGTAACCTCGCTCGCCGAAAGGGATCTTTGCTTGTTGTAACGGCCTGAGCCTGTCTGTCTGTCTGTTTGTCTGTCTCGTCTAATCCATACTATGGCTCATTCTCGTGCTCATTGCTCCGCAGTCCCAGTCGGAAAACATCCAACCAGGGTTTGGCCTTTCCAAAGAGTAATACAATGTCTCCCCCATGCGAAGTTGATCAAAAGCTCCCTGTATGGTGACACCGGGGTATCATTCAATACATCACGTCGTGAGGCTCCTTCGTGAATCCAAAACACATCCTCTCACCACCTCCGCCCGTACACTTCATGCTCCTTCCATGTCTTCTTCTTGCCATCGCTCACGCGCGGTTTCTCGCGTCGATCATCTGCACTGCCACTCACCCCACCGGCAGGTCCACGTCCACCGTTGGTCTGTGAAGGATTGGACGACGAATACGTATCTCGATTGCCTTCCAGTAAACCCCTCGTCCTTCCTCTGCCCATACCGACTTCCTGCACATCGACGGGATGTTCCGACTCTGCCTCTCGACCAAACAGCTTCAACATATCCTGCATGTTCAGTCTCATGGCGCCCTTCTTGCCCTGGCCTTCGATTGTTGCCCTGGCGAGTTCCCGCTTCTTCTCCTGCAACTCGAGTATTCGTTCCTCCACCGTGCCTTTGATGGTGATTTTGAACACTTTGACGTCTTGAGTCTGATTCAGTCGATGCACCCGATCGATCGCCTGTTCTTCCACAAAAGGGTTCCAGAATGGCTCTAAAATCACCACTCTCGATGCCGCGGTCAGATTCAACCCCAAGCTTCCCGCCCGGAGAGAACAGAGGAGGACACGTGTCGACGGGTCGGTCCGGAGGGCATTGAGGGAAGCCTCGCGTGCGTCGTTGCGCATCTTCCCGTCATACCGGACGTAGCGGATGCGATGGGACCGGAGAAATGGCTCGATCAGATCCAGCATAGATGTGAAGAAGGAGAAGACGATATATTTGTGAGTGTGAGAGTCTTCGCGCAGGATGGAGAGGAGCTGGCGGATTTTGGTGGACTGGAGCAACGTGGGTTGTGAGGAGCTAGAATCGTCAGATGAGGAATAGTCCTCGTCCTCGTCCTCGTCACCGTCGATAGAGGAGGAGTCTTCATCGTCGTCTTCGTTCTTCTCGCCACCATCTTCGTCGTCATCACTATCCTCCACAACGCGCCTTGCTTGCCTGCGTTGCACTTTGACTGTCTTTTGCTCTTGCTTCTGTCTTTTCTCCTTCTTCGTCTTCTTAATCTCCTTCACATAATCCGTCTGGTTGTCCAAGTCCTCCTGGCATTCAGCACAACGAATGGCACCTTTGGCAATCTCTCTCGACGTCAACTCAATCTGACACATATCGCATCTCTTGGTCTCCACGCTAAGGCCACCAAGCATGTTGGCAATACTATCCATGTCATCTTCCACACTGGCCTTTCTGCGACTTGGTGTTTCCATGCCACTGGACGCGTCAGTCTCGGTGCTCAAGTCACTTCCTGTGAGCTTTGGATGGTTGCACGCTTGTCGTAGCCGCATGAGCAGGACCAATGCCGACGCATAACTCATTTTGTTTCCAGCCATCATCATTTCAAGGCTTCTATCGGTTCTCGACTCCAGGCGGTTATAGAACTCTTGCTCTTGCTCTGTAAATTCGGCTTCAACATTGTGAACAGTTCGTGCCACTATCTTGAACCCGGGATCTTTGCCTTTTGTAGTCGCTTCTCCTTTAGCGCCATCATTGGAGTGCTCTTGTTTGAGAATATCTTTCGTCCTTCGCTTCATGAAGCTCTTTAGGATAAGTCTCAGTCTCTTAACTGCAAGACCTCCCCTTCCATTGTTCATGGGTTTGGTGATATTCTCGCGCCACTCATTGAGATCGCAGTAAGGCTTGATACGAAGAAAGTGAATGAGGCTTTGGAGCTCATCGAGACCGTTCTGCATCGGGGTCCCGGTCAAACACCAGCGGTATGCAGCATCAAGAGCACAAGCAGCCTTGGAAGCTTTCGCATTGCGATTCTTGATCGAGTGGGCCTCATCCAGGATGATCCTATACCAATGGACACCGAAACATCCGACTTTGAGGGACTCTGAACATCCAGCATGCTCTGATGACAGTGTCTGGTAAGTTGTGATGACGACATCGTACTTCTTCAGATCCTTGTAGCTTTTGGTTCTCTGAGGCCCATGGTGTACACAGATTTTGAGAGGATGGTCTTCGTCAATGCGATCCTTGAGTTCTCCTTCCCACTGTCTGATTAACGCCAACGGCGCGACGACAAGTGTGCCTTTTGTGACACCTTCAGCCAACTTCCGCTTGCTCTTCTCCGGCGCTTCACCACTGGGCTTTGGATTACTCAGGATGAGAGCGATCGACTGGATCGTCTTTCCCAGTCCCATATCGTCGGCAAGGATGCCACCGTAGGTTCTATTCTTGCCAATTTCTTTACTCACCATCCAATCGACGCCGTCAATTTGATGTGGCAAGAGCTTGACTTTCAATCCCGGGACGGTACCGTCGTCTTCTTCCTCTGCTTCCTCTTTGGCCAATTCACTTTTGTCCTCACTGTTGACCGACATATCCTTAACCATGTCTGCCAAATCGCCGATCTTTTTGTCGAGCTCCTTCTTTCTCCGCCTCGTTCTTGGTTTGTCCTCTTCGTCTTCAAATGCACCTTCAAGTAGAGCTTTTATGCTTTCACTGGCCTGGCTGGAGTTCATGTACGTGAAAGGGTCTGTCGTTTCGTGTCTCTCCGTTCGGAACATATCGTGGTTCGAAGGGTTCACTGGACGAGCCATGATGGGATTGTTCTGGGTAAGATCCATCATACTTGGCCGGAAATATGGGTTTGGAGGTTGTTGAGACGAAAATGTGGGTTGGACAACAGCCGGCGGCCTCCACGCAGGGAAGTTCGCAGGTTTAGAGATCCCGTAGAAATCGTCTTCGTCGTAAGAAGGGCGGGAGGAAGCGGGTTTAGGAGGTTGTCCACCATCTTTGAGTGTTTGCAGAGGATTTGCGACCACATGGGGTTTGTGTAGCTCTGGTCTCTGCTGCGGTCTCTTCGCCGACACAAAAAGGTTTGAATATTTGTCTTGTTGGTGACTCCCGCTCACTTGTCGTGGAGCTGATGTATTGGCACTCGTGCTGGGCCGCATGAGCGGCTGTGTTCTCGCATATGGCTGTGGCGACGCTCCCGGCATTGATGGCCTCCCAAATTGAGGCTGCTCTGGTAAACCATTCTGGAGATCTGGGTACAGACGCGGCGCAGCCGGAGCTTCGTCGGCGTCAGGCTTTTTTTCCTTGTTCTGAAGGTCGAGGGAAGGCTGCGAGTTGCCCATAGCTGGCGCGAGGGGGTTGCGAGGGGCTTGCTGTTCTCGCACCATCCCGCTGCTGTTGGGAGGAGTGAACGTGAAATCGAAGAATCGTGGGGTTCGTCTTGACGCAGATTCAGGTTTAACATAGGACTGAGTCCCTCCGACGACAAATTCGTGAGGCAGGTTTGGGGATCGTGGCTTAAGCTCGAAGGGTTCGTGGTGGTGGTGAGGGCGCAGGCCGCTGTACAAGATACAAGTAGGCGGATGTTGTCCAGGCAACCAGGGCAACGGTTCTTTGTGCGCGGTCTAGAACACTTGAGAAGAGCGACGTCGACCTTCCCGTCTGGCGGGGGTCTGCGATGCTCTAGTGCTCTGGTCGAATCCAGTCTTTGCTGGCGTGCTGAGGGATGATACCTCGCTGGAGATGTAGATCAACACTCGAGGCCGCGCAGGTTTATGTCACCGTGCCTTGGAAGTTATAAGTCAGCGCTGAAACAATCAATCCTTTGTTGACACTGAGAGGATTTGCCCAACACGGTGGCTGCATGAATATGCAGCGAGGTCTTGTTTGTCAAAGAGTGAGTCCAGATTATCTGGTGAGGCGGGAATCTTGTTGTTCGTGCTGTTGACATCATATGCGAGGCTGGTTTCTGGGGTAACTTTCCAAGCCAAGAAGGGTATCATCTATCTACACTGTATATCGCCAGCACTTCCAACCTCGATCAGCACAAGAAGTATTGTTATATTCTCTACGATTACGCTCGTTGAGGGATTTTGGGTGCACCCACGGAGTAAGGTCGAGCAATGGCTTCACTTAGATGAAATGAACGTCCCTTGCCCCGTGCTTGCCAGAGCCTTCACCTTCATTCACCTTCACCTATACCTAGCAGTATTGTCAATCTTCAACATGGCTCTCCTGCTTGACATGAAGGACAAATGTCCCACCTTTCCCTCTGCGCCTTCCTCAAACTCTGTCACACCCCACCTCACTGGCCCATAGATGGCAGTCTGATCGATGGTGTCTTCGTGAGGATGCACAGCCGCACTCAGCGCAAGACTACAGCTACTGGCCAGCGGCATGGGCCCTTTCAACTTTTTCAGACCGAGGAGCAGTGTTGAGAGCACAAGGATGCCGGCCATGATGGTACTCGCAATAATTGCCAGAGGCGAGAAAGCCAGGTCTGCCGTGCCCAAATCCAGATCGTAGGGGTCAGAATCCGTGGGGTACGATGTCACTTTCACAGGGACAATGGACTGCGACACGCACCAGTGGAGAAGGCGTGTGACGGTGATTGTGGGAATGGCGTATTTAAGCGGCATGCCGAGAAGATATGTACCCTCCTGTGACCCGACGGCCTCGCTAACCCGGAGTCGTTGGCTCTTGATGGCGAATTGAGCGTAGTCAGCTGCTTGTGTCATTTCGATCAAAGCGGCATTCGTGACAAGAGTGACCACTGCAAGGAAGACCTGGGGTATGTTCGACACAAAGGCCAAGGTGGTCACCGAACCACTTTCATTTATGTTGAGTTCGCCAGAGACGGTGGTGCTGCCAAATCCGAGATCCCAAAGACTATGCCACGAGAGGGACAGGTGACGGTCGTGGCTGACAATGTACAGTGCGTAGGCCGTAATGATAACAACGAGGGCCAGGCCGGCCACAAAGATGCCAATGAGAAGAAACAGCCGTCTACGGTTCATGGACTGGTACCACCTGTGCGGCGAGGCGTGGAGTCTCATGGCTTCGCCGCGATGGCTCCAGTAGTATTTGATTCGGGACTTGTCGGCGACACACATCCCCTGAGTATAGTCGTCTTCTGTCAACAAGTAGTTCGAGATGACATCGCCGTGGACGGCCAGGGATTTCCGCGTGGTGGCCCACAGGGCTGTCAGGGTAAAAATCATCAGAGCGAGCAGGAGCGTGTTACACATAATCATGACCGCCATGATGACAACATCAAGGTTGAGGGAACAGTCGAGGTCGACCTCCCGGGCTAAGCAATACCGAATATGGTAGCCGTACGTGGTCCAATTTCCCGGGTCCTTCTTGATAGCACTGAAATCGCAAACGGAGAGGAACATGGATAACTTCTCGGCCTCCTCTTCACTGTTGACAGGGGGAGCACAGAGAAAGGACGATGAAGAAGTGAGGTACATTTCCCACAGGAGAAGAGAATTGGTGGCATTCTCGTGGGAGCTGACCATGATGAGGTCCGAGTATTTGAAGGGTAAATGTCCGAGTATGCATCAATGCAGTCTGCAGGGTCCAGCACGGCATAGCTAGACGCTTCTGTTTGCATACGCTGGATCTTGTTGATTGCTCGGCCGTCGTCTTGAAGATATCCTTCCGAGGAGTACTCTAGCGGCACATTCGACGCACTGTAAGGCGCACCGGTCAGGAAGCCATCTGAAACGACCAGGTAGTAGAAGTTTGTCGAGTTTAAATTCACCCAGAAACGGAGGGACCACGTCTCGTTTCATATATGGTTATCCCGACGTTGAGAAGCAGAATCACTGCCACGCAGAGTGCCATAAAGCGGAGACTGACGGTGCGACCTTATATGTACTTCTGTTTCCATGTCTTGGTCAGTCGGATAGATGTCTCTGGACTGTCTCGTTCCACTGCATCTCTATGCTGGTTGGAGTTACCTAGGAGGAATGACGTGCTTTCTCCGTCCAAATCGACTTCTGGTCGTTCACTTGTATCGCGGTTGTCAAATCCAGGCTGAACACCGTTCCTTGAGGCCATACTCGTTGGGGATGGGTGTGGGTGGTGGCCTCCTGGAACTGCTTTCCGAGCCGTCTGGCACGTTGGATCTAAAGTGACAAGCGGTATAGGGAGCGGAGTCCCCTGCCCCTGGATCGTAGCCTTGTATGATTCATAGCTCTCAGGGTGATTCGCGCGCATTGGGGGGCCAGACATATCGTTTTGTAGAAAGAACGCCCATGCGTCGACGAGGACGAGAAGGGGAGATGCCAGCCAGCATGTTTGAAGACGGTCTCGACCGTAAGGCTGCCATGTTAATGTCGGCTGAGACGTAGCCAATCATCACAGTGTGGCTGGCTGTCGAGAAGGTACTACTGATATTGAGAGTTTGGTACCGATTGGGCTGGGTTGGACAGCGCCACAGCAGTGGAACTGGGCTAGAAAGGAGGTCTTTCCAGGCCCTCGTCAACGAGGATGGCACGGTGAATACTACTCGTGTTCTAGATGATGTTGCGTGGAAGGCTAGTGAGGCTAATGTCAAGGGATATTCAAATAGAAATGAGGAATTCTGTGACTGTGATCATCCCCTGCGAGGTACAAATATTCTACTTCGTACCACTTCTGAAGCTATCCTGACTGTCTAGAGGAGAGGGACTATGATTCTTGGGCCGTATGGTTATATTTCCCATATATCCTCCTCGTCAATTCTTCTGAGCTCTCGACATGTTGCCTTGCCGCCGCGTGGTGTTCCACGATTTGGCGACCCTCGCTCTGCCCATGAAACCTTTGCTCAATACTTTTTCATGATTCCTAGTCAAATCACATCTGTTTACACATGCTTTGTCGACGCCGTCACCATCTGCTGCCACAATAGCTTTTCCCAAACCAACCGCGCATAAGCGGCTTTGACCTGCGTATACGGTACCATAAGGTTCAGCATTGTGTGTCGAGGGACTGCTTCAACGTCAAAGCAGACAATGTATCAATCGTCGGGTTCCTTCCATTAGCTTCTGGTATTTCCTAAGTTTCACTCCTCTTGTCGCTAATCTCTTGGCCCGAGATGCTGCAGGAATACATCGATCTTTGTGACACGCCCTGCCTTCAGGCCCGCTCATACCAGGCTCAGAGAAAACAAGCCATACAAGTCCCAATGAATATTGCTCAGCATTTCACACAAAATATGTCCAAGTCAGGTGCCACGATCACTGCCGCAAGGGCCCCTTGAGAAGACGGACGGGTGAGTTCACAGCTTCTGTATATCGGCCGGTACTTCCCCAGCACGGTTCGAGCCCAGTACACGAAAGGCTCCATCGAAATCACCGATTCAAGCTGTGGACGTTCCCAGTATGAGGGGGCTTCCGCACCAGCCTGATTTTGCGCAGACATTTGAATTTGTTCCCTGCGCTCTCCAGGTGGCTCTGGCTTGTTTGCTCCGTCCTCCTGGCCTTCTCCATCTGTTTGTGGTGAGTTGCAAGCAACGCTCTTTGTTGTGAAGGCGGTAAGTGCAACAGGCTTCTCCGGTCCCCTGCGCGAAGCTGCGCAAGCTGGTTGTTGAGTGTGCATTCTTGCTTCAGTGCTCTCGTGTTCAATTCACCTCGGGAATGTTGAGAGGGCGTCTCGTCGGCGCTCGAGCTTGACTCGGCACCGGTGTGTGAACGCGGAATCGAAGTCGGCCGGACGTGTTCGAGCGGATCAGCTGTACCGTTGAGACCCTGTCTGTCCGAATGCTTTGGCAGTCGTGGTTTCCTCGACCTGGCCTGCGGTGGACGCGGGTCGTCAGAAAAGCGCATAGCGTCGAGATGCCGGTGTAATTCCTCTTTCGCATGAGACGAGGGGAACTCGAACAGGTCTCTGAGCTCGGTGCCCTCGTCCGAAACGTCGTACTTGCAATGTCCCTTGGCCATCATGTGCTGCTGCACCGCTTCGCGAGTATTCCGCTGCGTGCCACAGTACAGGCACTCGTAACGCCCAGAAATGATGAGGTGGAAGTACGCGAGGAGCGTCCCGACGTCTACCACCAGCCGCGCCGGGTCGATATACAAGCCATGGACCTTTAACATGTGGTTGAGATTCTGGTCCAGGTCTGGGCTCGTCTGGTTGCAGAATAGACACTGCGACTCGTCGAATTCGTCGAATTCGTCGTCGTCATCCTCGTCACTGCCAGATTCGTACTCGATACTGGTAGACGATCTCTCGGATACATCATCTTCGTCGTTATCAGTGGCGATTTGTTCCTGGAGTGCAGCACGAACAACGTTGTCGCTTCGACCGGGCCCGGTATTCATAGTAATAGTGGTAGTAGCAGTAGTATCAGTGCCAGCACCCAGCGGCATCAGACGTCGGAAAAGAGTAGATGTACGAAAGACTCAGATACTGCGACTCAGGAACAGTCTGTGTTGGGGGTATCTTTGGGCGGGTGGGTTTGCCAGTGCGAGATCTGTTCTCGTATATCCTGGAGATGTGTGGCCACCGCGGCCTAACTCGTATTTATACGATTGTCAAGTCCCACTGCGAAGGGAGCACATGAAGGAATGACGCGCCTTGCACGCCCCGTCCGAGAGCAGCACAAGGCCCGTCACAGCCACGGGTCTAGACACTTGCTCAGAATACCTCGTACGCCGTGGTGTGCAACTCTAGGCACGCCCATTTAGGGATTCGCTGAGCCAGTTCCAGTTTCCTGAAGCGGCAGTGCTCCGTTCGGATTATTATTATTCCTCCGCCGCCTTCTCCCTCTAGCCCATCACAATGAGGGGCGCTCCGCCTCCTACAGTATCTATCTCCCCTACGCATATCCAATCGAAGTGCCTGACTGACGGACGGACAGTTGGGTGGACGCGCAGACTCTATGTCCTGATTGAGCTCTCATCGTAAAACAAACACACGCACGTATGCACTGGGAGGAAACACTCCGTAATTACAGCAAAGCCATCCCGGCAGCATATAGTACTCTGAGGTGGATGTCACTACTACGACTCATCCGATCCATGTGTGTGGGGTGATAATGGTTCGGGACTCGCAATTCGTACGGCGCCCTGTATCAGTATCCATCTATCTGTCCGTTTTGCCATCGGTTGCGAAGCATGCGCGGAGCCTTGTAGCCTCGTCACTTATACGATGCCAGTACATAAGACGCTGAACAGAGAAAATATCCGAGTTTCGATACCACCCACTCGCGCATCCTGGTGCTTGTGGTGCTCCCATTCTGCACAAAACTGGAGCCTGAGGAACGGGCCGAATACGGATGGCATGGATCCTACGTGTTGACAACAGCAAAATCAAAATGTTGCAATATCAATGCTGACAAACCTGGAACTCACCCGGGGTATATGTAGCCCTTCATCCAGAAACTAAAGACAGACAAACAGATATTGAGCTCAACAGAAAAAGAAGACCACTCATCCGGCAGCCGCCCTGATGACTCCCTCCCAGAACCTTTTGAGCCCCAGGACATGCGCCCGCGTCGGCTGGGCACAAGCACCATTCGTGGCAGCTCTTCGTTCTTCATCGATCTTTGCAAGCTCTACCTCCCTGCCCCATTTCGCCTGGGCCCTCCGCTTCTCTGCAACGAGTGGATCAAGACGACCTCCTCTCTTGCACTCCAAGTCAACGGTGACCTTTCTCGCGGCAAATCTCCTGACCAAGCTCTTGACTGTAATCTTTTCCGTAGCATCCATCTCATCTGCTTTCCTCTTTTGAGCTTGTATGGCACGGCCTTCGACCCATGCACGGAGCCCATCCTTCAAGCTCTCTCTAATCACCTTGCGCCTCGTGGCCACGATGGCAGGGGAAACACTGTGCCGGACACATTCTTCAGGCATGATGTTGAGTGACACCAAACTATTCACACTCGGCCGACGCTCCAATTTGCGACATAATCCATCCTTTAATTGGCTCTTTTGGACCGCCTGTTGTGATTGTATCAGGACCGGCGAAACCGGCGAGGAATAGCTTGTGCATGTTGACGGAAGGATTGCTCTCTGCACCAAGTCATAGGGACTGGGTCGGTGTTCGAGGTTGTGGCTCAGCCGGATGCGAATTAAGCTCTTGCTGATCTGCCGCGACAGGACATTGGTCTTGCTGAGCCATATCCATGAATTGGGAGGACTAATGGCAGATCTGGACGGCCGCCGGGCTAACAGGATGGACAGGGTGTGGGAGGCATGGTGCAGTCGCTCCAGGTGAAGCAGCGGATCGCAAGCGATTTCACGCAGCGTGTGGCATGTGCGACTCACTTGGAGCAAGTCGGGGATCTCCAGGAAGAAGAGAATGCGGAGGAGGACTTCTGGTGGTAAACACTCCAGCGACAGCGACATGGTCGGGCACAGTCTTTCAATCGACCGAGAAAGTGTCTCTGAAACGACAGGGTTGAAAGGCGTTCTTTGAGATAGAGGAATGGCGATGGAGGAGCCTGGCCCTCGCAAGCTTGGTGTTTCAGGCTCGATTCACCCTGGCACAAGCGAGTAACATGCGATGTGATCAGGATTAGCTCGGATGAACTGGTCGCGTGGCTGGCTCGCTGGGTAATAACACGTCACTGCGCCTTGGAAACCGCGGGCGATGACGCAGGGGCTGCAGCTTGTTCGGTACCAGTACTGGCGCCCGTGATTCAGTCTGACCGCCTAATTTTGAGCAGGATCTTCCACGACGGAGAACAGGCTGTATTCTGTAGGACAAGGGTAATCTCTGTCGATATAGACGGGCAGTGATCTTCACGATCCACTACTAATGCGAGACTTCCGGGGCTGCTGTTTCAGCGTAGAATGTGCGCACTCTACCGCAGATCCTCTACTGGCCCAAGTGTCGCTAGTGGTGCCTGCAGGAGACATATCACGGCGTAACATTAACCTGGCAGCTCTGACAGGCTCCCATGTTTACAACCAGCCAGAGTTTGATCAATAACTTCAAAAGCAGCTTGCCTAACTCGAAATAAGACCAATCCAGCCCTGCACATATCGCTGTGGTTCCTCGCTCATCCCGTAGCGCCGAATATACTCCAAATGGCCACAGAACTCCTGATCCCCAGGACTCCAAACTCATACATCCTCCATAGCTCCAGCCGGCTCATCCTCTCCATCGCTGTTGAAATCTTCCACCTCGCTCAACTCGCCGTCCGTTTCATGTTCGTCCTCGTCGTGGTCATCGTGGATATTTGTCGCATACTGGGCGATGTACTCTTTTCGACTGTTAATGTTCTCTTGCTTCCACCTTGTATTGCGCCATGGGAGCCTTACCTTTGACCCTTGCGTCGTAGCTTCGAGGTTCCCGCATCAACAATGCAGCGGCTTCTCCGTTCAAGGGATCGGTAGGATTGGGATACCGGAGGAGCTGAGGCAAGAAGACTTCAAAGATATTGATCATGTCGAACATGGGCGACCATGTCTGGTTGATGACATCCAAGCACACCGATCCCGATCTAAAAATACCAGGTTAGTACCTCTTGCGTCAAAGTGTCTAGCATTACGAGCGACCAACCCTTCATCGATGTTTGGGTGGAAGATCTTGTTGACGAAACCGATGGAGGGAGACTTGTAAGGATATTGATCTGGCAGTTCGACGTGAACTTTCCATTTGCCCTCGGCAAAGGGTGCTGTGGATCGAATCATCTCGTCAGTGACTTTGGATCTTGCGGCGACCCAACCACATGAGCGCATTCGAGGAAATTCATGCTCTTACTCTCCGAAGGTCCTTTGAAGATGACATAGAATTCTTGCATGTTGTCGTTGACCAGTGTCACCTCATAATCGCTCATCATCAGCTTCATAACATCCGTCTCTATCCTCCGCTTAGGGCTGCTCATTGTGCCTGGTCAACCAAAAACCTCGCTAAAGCGCAGACTGTGTTTGCAAGTAGGATGTCGGATGCTTCGACGTTACGTGTAGCACCACGGTGGGAGGACGAAGGATCGGTTCTAGGCCTGGATTTCCGGTAGTAACGTCTATGATATCTTGAGTGGCGGGATATAGAAACGAGATCGGAAGAGAAAGAGTCACGGGAGGATGGCCGGATGTGTTGTCGCGGAGTCGATTCGGCTTTTCCTTTGTCCTCGTGAGGGGTAGGAAGTTGAACGCTCGGTGTCAGGTCAACAGGGAGTGAAGGACTTGGTTGGCAGTGAAGAAATGAGACAGAGACAGAGACCGCAGTGGGAAGCAGCAACCATAGGGAGAGTGTAGAAGAGGAAGAAGGGAATGAGGTATGTCGATACGGGCTTGAAGTCAGTGGCGGTTTGGTGAGGAGTGTTTCGCCGTGGTTGGAGATGGTTCGATGGGCGAGGACAATGGTGGGGGACGCTTGACTGATTTGTCCAGGCCCAACTGGTTTACCGCTTAGCCCGGCGTGTCCAGCGTGACAAAAGAAACCCATCGCACAGACTGTCTGTCGGCCAGCTACTGTAGTAAGAGCCTTTTGGGCATTCCCACTACTTGCATCAAAGCCAATGGTCAGGGAGTCAGCTGATCAATCACTATGGGGCAGTTACCTATATTTGTGCCCACCTAGGTGCTTAAGTGTCTAAGTACCCGGCTACACAGGTTCTGTCCAGGCTCGGGACAGGAACTTGAGACGGAGGCATGGCAGCCTTGCAGTCGCTCCAGCCAGGCTGAGGAGCTCGTCCTGGGGTTGGACGACTGCGGATGAGAAAATCCACGCTTCCGAGGCAAGCAATGGCAGCGGCCGGACGTATCCTCGTTCGGCCGTTTGATTCCATGGATGGCAAAGGAAGATGTGCAGCGGTCGGCAGCCGACGTGGTTGAGTGACGCCAGAGGGTCATAATCACATAACCGGCGCCGAGTCGCCCCAGGTTGCCTTCCGCCCTCTAAACTTCTTCGGTGATAGGGCCAATAGGGGCACCCCAGAGTGCCCAGCCGCTCGGCCCTTTGACTGTCCACACCGAGGCTCATCTTCTTTCAGACCTTTTCTCAGATATACGCATAAAGAATTCATCACGACAACAGTAAATAAAACCTCGTTTTTCACCGCCACCGCATTCTGTTCTGCGAGATGACTCAGAACACTCCGAGACTCTCTTTCTTTCCCGTAGTTCTTCCTCCTTCGTGTCTACCCAGCTCCGAACTTGGGTGAAAAGATGGCGTCCATTACTCGCGTCAACCGAATCGCGTTTCTCACACGACCACTTCTCCGAGACTCCTGTCGACCGGCTGTCTCACAACAGCACCCACCATGGCGACAAGTGCGCTGGAGCTCGCATGCCCCCTCCTCCCCGGCTATGCTGGCAAGAGGCCAGAAGCCCGTCACGATCCAAACCCTTCAGAAAATGTATGCTGAGGACCAGCCGATCACGATGTTGACAGCACATAATTTCCCCTCGGCTCTACTGGCGCAAGAAGCTGGAATGGACATGATCCTGGTTGGCGATTCACTTGCCATGGTGTCCCTCGGCATGCAAGACACGTCCGAAGTCACCCTCGACGAGATGATTGTGTCCGCCCGCGCCGTCAGTCGAGCGGTAAACCGGTCCTTCACCGTCGGCGATCTGCCCATGGGCTCCTACGAACTCAGCCCGGAACAAGCACTAGCGAGCGCCATTCGAATGGTCAAAGAAGGGCGCATGCAGAGTGTTAAACTCGAAGGAGGAGCCGAGATGGCGCCTGCAATCAAGAAGATCACAACCGCCGGGATCCCCTTGTGTGCACACATCGGGCTCACCCCACAACGCCAGCATGCCCTTGGGGGCTTTCGTGTACAAGGAAATACTCTGGATAAAGCAATGTCCCTGCTCAGTGATGCCAAAGCTGTGGAGGACGCAGGAGCTTTCATGGTCGTGTTGGAATGTGTGCCGCCCGATATTGCCGAAGAAGTTACTAAGGCCCTCAGAATACCTACCATTGGTATTGGTGCAGGCAACAAAACAAGTGGTCAGGTTCTGGTGCAGATCGACATGCTTGGTGTTCGTCCGCCTGACAGCTTCATGCCTAAATTTGTCAAAAAGTATGGTTCGATATGGGAAGCTGGGCTGAGTGCCATCAAGCAGTACAAGGATGAGGTCGGTGATCGAAGCTATCCAGGACCGTCGCATGTGTACAAGAGTGACGCAAAGGTTACGGAGGCATTCAAGGTGGCCATTAAATCTGCAGAGACGCAGAAGGCTTGATATCGTCGGCGTTGTTTTAATCTTGTCATGGTGCATCTCTGGCGTTATTGAATACGTCTCCAAGCGAGCGCATTTCCTTTGGCGGGAACCGGGTCGGGACTGGCCTTAGCTTCATCCAAAAGCCGGCGTTGTAGAATAGCTAACGATCAATTGGTCGTCAACCTTGAAACACTAGTTTTCGCAAACAAGGAACGTGGTTAGCATGATCTTCTCTTGCGCTTCCGTCGAGCATATTCGATTCTTAGGCCAAAGAATGTTGCGCACCGGCCCTCTCTCCTCAAATAGCACAAGAAAGACGGTCAAGAGCCAAGCAGAGCATCACGCTCCAGTGAACGGTGAAAACAATGCCGGGGCGGGCGAAAAGGAGAGCCGCAAACGTACCCGGTACAAGTTGCCCACACCTTCATCCAAGCCTGGTGCGAAGACACTATTCACATAGCAAAATAGCCCGTCGCCCTCTTTGACACCGACTTTCTTCCTCAGGAAGTTCAACACCACGCTGAATTTCGAGGAGGCGCTGATTTTGAAGACGCGTTGTTTGAGGATCGGGGCAGCGCCGACAGGCTGAAAGCGGACGGAGACTGTGCACACAGCCATCCGGAGATTAGAGCATGAGACGCAACACAGTGGTAGAAAATGGGGTTTCAGAAGTATTTGGGGGCCCCCGGTATGAAGTACCTTTTCGATCATCAATCTCTTCGACCTCCTTCAGCGCCTGGCTTGCGTCCTTGGGCAGATGTGTCAACATGACGGAAGCGGTCATGCTCATAGGAAGGTCTCCTCCGGCGCCAGTGTCATCTTCACTGCTGCTGCCACCATCGTTGTCGTTGTCTGCTGCCTTTGTAGCGGGTTCGGTGTTGGTGTCAGGCTGCTTGCCATCATCCTGAGGCACAATCCTTGAAGAGGATGACATCGCGAGCCAGCGAACCGAGTTCCAGTCAAGCAGTTGAAACAGGGTCAAGACATCAACGAATGAAGACCTACGATCTGTTTGTTGCCTTGACTTGCTGGCCGGATGCAGCAGTGGTGGTCAAACAATATTAATAAGTGTCGGCTTATTGATGGTGATGGTGGTTCATGTTTCCTGTGGGGAGTTGAACTGGGCTGCGGCGTGGCGAGGCAGTCCAATCAGAATCAAGAGCAGCCACTCAATTTGAACCGCGCAATCATTGATTTCATGCAGTTCTGATCATTCAGGTCGTCAGCCTATTATCAAGCTGCCATCAAGCTACTCGCTTCAATGTACATCTGCTCCAGCTCATATCATCGATTCAGCTTCTTGAGCACCGCCGCTATCCTGCTATCGTGGCCTGGACAGAGCTCGCCTTGAATACAACCTTTTTCCCTGCTCTGGAGGTAGTCAGAGGAACCCGAACAATTTACAGCCACCCTGTGTTCCAAAGTCTCCGGACCATGAAGAATTCTTCCCTGTATGACATCGATTACAAGCTTGCGCAGCATACATCAGGCTCGTCGGTGACCTCGAGCGGACAGCCAGTGAGGGAGTGGCAACATTGAAGTTCACCAGCTCTTGCTGCACCATACCGCCCTGGAGACATCTCGTGGTCATCAGACATATTGGTTCTGCCCGGGCCTCAGGGGGTGAGTGCTGCAATTCCAACCTCCATCAAACGAGCAGGCAGTTTGCCAAGTTCGCGGATCTCAAGCAACCGTTTCTTCATCAAGGCTCTCTCTGCTTCATGAGAGTCCCCACGGTAACCAAGCTGCTCCATCACTTCTCGTTCCATCCCCTCTCTGATGTAGCCTCTGAATGCCAGGTTTTCCTTTTTGCTTTTGCCAGTGGAAGGTGGGACCGCATTTTCGTCGCCATGAGCACTCCTCCATTTCGACAGTGCGATGCGCTCCGTTGCACAGTTTCGGGACACTTGAGTTTGGGTGGCCTCGTCTCCGGGAGTGTTCATGAAACCAGCCGCTTGTTGGAGTAGGTAGGGACTCCAGTTGAGGCGATCTCCCTGTTGTAGGAGGTGCTCAACCAGCTCATCGGCTGCCTGTGTTTTGTCTCGGCCCGTCGCAAGCTCGACGATTAAGCGCTGCAGCTTTTTGTCAATGTCAACGACATGTTGCCACCTTCTATCATACTTCGGTTTAGGTATGTCACGATAAACCACTCGTGCAACAATCGGACTCGGCACTCCATGGAGGGCGAGCCATAAGATTTTTTCGCATTGCTCGTCGGTGAAGATATCATAGGCGCTCTGAGTGGTGACAGAATCTGGCCTCGACGTCGGTCCCACAATCGCCTGTGCCTGCGGACTTGGCTGACTGGCCTCCAATTCTGCGGGTTGTGGACTTTCTGGATCTGGAGTTGGCCAGACGCTGTCTCGTGCTGACTCTCCCATCGGTGTCTCGGGCCGAGAAAAGACTGCTTGGGGATAATGCGGGATCTCGAACGAATCTCTGGGCAACAGTCGTGGCCGCTTTGGTGACGGAGGTACCATATCGGCTGGTCGAATTGTATTTTGCGAAAGAGAGGAGGGGTTGAAGACCACTGGTACCGAATGGCACACAGGGTCAGCTTTATCTAGGGCGTCCTGTGAAGCAAACGATTTTCTCTTGTGCTTGTGTGTTCGCTTTGAACTATCACCCATAAACAATGTTTCTTTCACTGGGAACGACTGAGCTTGGTGTTTGCGAGGTTCGACTAGAGCAATCCCTGGGCGAGACATTGGAAGATTGAGTATTTGATGAATCCCTGTTGCCGTTTAGCTTGTGGTATGTCAAACTTTCTGCGGACCGGCTCACCTGGAAGCTGAGTATCTTCACGGCGAAGTTCATTGCGAATTGGTGGTAACTCGGGTCCTCGCTGACTGATATCGCCATAACCCTGGATGGTCTGTGAGAACTGACGATCTACAGGCAGGGCTTTGCGCTGAAAGGTCGAAGCCGCTGCTGAATTATGACCACCACTCACCGGGTTGTCGACGACATCTATCACGTCTTGTGGCCCAGCAATTTGATGAGGCTGTTGCTGTAACAGCGCAACCAAATTGCCAAGAGTCAGATGAGTGAGACCATCGACGGTCAACTCTGGTCGCTGTGAGATGAGTTGTGGTGTGTGCCTGACCGCTTGATGAGGTGCAGGCTGGTGGTGATGTTCATGGGAAGGAGGTGGGACGTCTTCAAGCCACCCACAGCAACTGCCATCATTACTGACCCCATCATACCTGAGATCAATGAAATCAACGGCTTTGATGCGGTCCTTTGATTGATTTGCTCCCCCATCATCATCGATGATCTGGTATGGCAATGGGATAACTGGGTCACAGGAGTGTTGATGGTATCCCCTCATGTTGCAGGAGGCCCTTGCCTATTTAACGCCTTCAGTGCTATGCTGCTATTACGAGGACGATGCCGTCGTCGCCGGCGACGTGACCTGGTTTGTGGGTATTGGTGTAGTTGTGGTGATGTTACCGTGAGGCGAGCCATTTCAACAGAACCGAAATGGTCTTCAGGTATATACTCCGATCAACCTGCAAGTGAAGACAATCCGTGAAGGCGAGTGAGAGGGAGCCCGGTATGAAGTGGCTTTCGTGCATGGGCCTATGAGAGTGGGAGATGATTGGGAGAGTCCTATTGAAGGTGGAAGTGAGGCATGTTGAAAGGTCGAGTGAGACGAAACTGAGGTGAAGATGTACTGTGGTGAGGACAGACGGCCTCTTACCTCGATTATTGAGGGGGCTTCAAGGTTTGTTTATACTATGGCGAAGCAACGAGTCTTAGAAGCAAGGAACGCTCATGGCTATTCGCAACAGCCAACAAAGACTCGAAGAGTGGAGCTCCGGCACAGGTAAGAGTGATGTGTATATTCAATTCATTCATGCCTTGTCTTGATGGCCCAAGCACCTTCGTTATCCACAGTATTTACATTATGCTAACCTCGCAGCACATAAGCAGTCTTTCCAAAACTCCATACCAATGCCCTCATAGCCTCAAAATGCCCATCATCAATAACTCTCAGGCAGGTCGCTAAAGTCAGGAACTTCAGAATCACATTTGAAAGACGGGGCGTACGCTTTCTCAGGCAATATGCCGGCCTCCAGGCCCAGCATCCAGCTCCACTGCACGGCGTTCTCGGTCTTCCAGGTCCAATAGAACCAACCCCAGGCCTGCTCGAAACTGTGCATCTGAGCTTCCGCGTACATCTGCAGAAACTGCTTGTACGCGGCGCTATACTCGCTCGGGTCGGCGTTGGCTTGTGCACAAGAGCACGGCGGCTCGGCACAGGTCGGTGTGAGAACTGATGTGCCTGGATCGCCGGTGTCGAGGGTACCAGCCCACCTGGAACCCACGCCGACATTGTTCAGATTTGGTGTACAATCGGTATCGGCTTGGGACCACTCGCCGTCCAGAATCGGGCCCCATCCAGTTTGAGGGTTATTGGCAGCAACCATGAGGCCAGTCCACCCGGAACAGGCGAGGTTGATTTTGTCTTGGTGTTTCAACTTGAGCTGTCCGGTGTTGAAGATTTGGTATTGGTGCGTGTCCATGACCAGATTGTTGTCGACGCCGTGGAACATGTCGTCCCAGGTATCCAAGCTGAGGAAACCGTCCCCAAAGACGATACGCTGCTTGATGCCATTCCCTCTGATTATTGCGATGGCCTTCGAATTCCAGTCAAGCACAGACTGGGGAGGAATCACCAACATCTTTGGCTCATTAACCAAGCCATAAATTGTCACCACGTTCTTGTACCGGTCTTGAGCAAAGAATTGGGACAATTGGTTGTGAATATCAAGGGATCTTTGCGCATTAGTGGCGCCGTCGGGTCCTAATATCCAACCAATATCACCTTGGTGACCACTGTGAGCCCATCCGTTCTGACTCCCTGGGACCGAGTGGAGATCGAGATTCACTCTCAGGCCATTCTCTCGACAATACTCAATCGCTCGAAGCAGGTATCGCCAGGCAACTTTGGGGACGTACGGATCGCCATCGTAGGTCGTGACCGACCAATAAGGGTAAGGGATCCTTACGTGGTCCAAGCCTGCGTTCTTGATATCGATGAAGCTTTGCTTGGTGATAAAAGTCGCGTAGTGTGTCTCGATGACACGTTGTGCAGAGGGCCCCAGCTTTTGCGTTAAAGTCCACTCGTCGACCACGTTGGCAGAGGCGGGATAGTTAAACATCGAAGGTGTGATGAAGGGTTCTAGTGAAAGCCAGCCGCCTATGTTCACGCCTCGGATGGGCATCTTCCCGTACTCCCATTGCTCATTCAGAGCGGGGACGTTATCGTTGGCCTTGGTGGAATCATCCCAGCTCGAATAGAGGCCCATGACCGACAACCCGCCGACCGTCTCGTCAGTGTATGTACAATTGAAATCGGTGGTGTCCATCCAGGTGGATATATCGGTGTAGGTGCCCTTTGCACTTGCCGGAATCGAGCTCGAATCGCAGTCATTGCTGATTCCTGATGAGCCGTCGCTTGTCGTCGCCGAAGACGAGGACGATCCGCTGCTTGATTTCTTGCTGCTGTTGTTGCTTACCACCACTGCGACGGGGATGAATATAGCCAGCAACACCACGAAGAGGATTATCAGCCACCAGAATTTCTTCTTTCGCCTCGCCTGGTCTGTGCCTGATCGTCTGTGAGCCTCGTATTCCTTCCCGTACCCGCCGCCACGTCCATGCGCGCGTCTGTGCTTCTCGCCGGCCCTCCCCTCTTCTAGTATGGCACCACTGACATTCCTGTTTTTCTGCTTCTTCTTTCGCTGCTGAGTTGCCTCTGCTGCCCTGAGGTTCTTGTACTGCTTCTGTTTTTTCTTGTTGCGCTTGCGCTCTTCATATTTTTCTTCGAACTCGGCCCTTTGGTTGTATGCATTCAGTTTCGCCAACGCATCGCTGCTCAACAATTGACTTCCGCTGTTGGTGGACGTGCCAGAGCTGTACTTAGCGCGATCCCGCTGCTGCGCCCTCTTGGGACTTTCTCTCACCCCACTCGAACTTTGATAACGATCACTCGGTCGGCGCGGTCTCTTTTCTGGCGACGGGGAGGGTACGGGTGAGGCTTTTGCTTTTTCCCTGGGCGCTCTTTTCGGTGTTCGTGGCTCATAATAGTCATCATCTTCCTCATCACGCGTCTGACGGGGCACCGGGGCAGGGCGTGCGTTCGGGGGACGATTGAATGCGGGACGTGTGTCGGCCCTCGCCGCAGACTCACGACGGGCTTTCGGCATGCGACTGGCGCTGCGTTTCCAGACTCCTCATATCAAAAATTTCTGTCTCACGTGGTGTTTACTGTCGTGCGGAAGGATGGGTGGTTTGAAAGGAGGGTGTTCAGGTACTGGGTAGATTTCACTGTCTGGCTAGCGATACGCGTCATCGGCTATGGTGCTTTGCTGTGATGTGCCATCCTGTGCCACGCAAGACTTGGGAAGCGCTGTTTACTGGATCGTTGGCAGGGCAACCGTCTTCATCGTTTGCTTCTGCTTTGGCCCCGCTGTTCACATCGGTGCGATGGTGAGTAAGGTCCATGACTCTGCCTGACCAAGCAGTACAGGTAGGATGAATCCTGATCGTGTCGACCGTCATGAATGCTGTTTGAGCTCTTCATGCTGAAAAGCCTCATCTCAGGCTTGCTCACACATCTCAACCAACCCACAACTTGACTGGGTCTTGGCAACCCGCACCCACATCCGAAGCCGCAACCGGCAATGCTTGGGTAATCGTCCCTAATACTACGCAGCATTATTACAATGGACACACAGTTGGGGGCTGAAACAAATACGAGATCCAAGCTCTTCCAGATGCGGTAGGTCTAGTTCCTGAATAAGCTATGGGTTGAACAGCCTTCAATCTCGGAAGCCTGGGTTTCCTTTCTCCTTCACACCAGGCCGCTTTGCAGTCCACTGAGCCTATTCCATACGAAGACATTGGTCTTACTCCATTCTACACATGCTTGCTTGAAGAAAAACATGCTTTCAACAAAAGACAAGGATTTCATCCGTCAAGCCTCGACCAAGCCCGGTGCTCGACATGACTTCTCCAGGCTTGATATTTAGGGGGTTCCAAGGTCGTTACAAGTAAACAAAACCCATCAGGCATACGCGACTGCCCAAGGCCAAACGATCAGGATGGGTTATAGAGTCTTTCATACCGTGAAGGACGGTGGTGACCAGGCGGGAGAACGAACTCTAGGCGGTCAACTGCCGATGGATGTTCATTTCATCAATGTCGACAGGCCCGGCCGTGTCCCCAACTGGCAGCTCAGTCAGATCACGGCACACGCGATGCGTAGGAACCATGAACGGCGTCGTGGCCTTGAAGTCCTTACGGCAAGAGTACAACCTATCCCAAGGGTGGACCGCAGTCTCGGTGATAGGAATCATCTGCCTGAACAACCTAACGTCCCCAACGAAGCTCTGGACGTTCGATCCCAATGGCCCCTGCTGAAGCATGCCACGGCAGCCAATGCGAACACCAAAGTACCGCCTACTCGTACTCCTGGGGACCAGAGGGCCCACTCCAGCTCGCTATCTTCCCCATCGGTGTGCCTAAGCACACATGGATCTTCCCCAGAGATGTTCTCAGTCGACGCGCACGCGGACCCCTGTCGCTGCCCGGAATGTCGAGCCGAATCATTAATAGCTCTTGCAGCGTTCTCTACCGACAACGTTTTTGGTGGCCTGCGAACCGACCCATTCCTCCGATACCCTATTGCATTTCAGGACTATTTTCCGGCTGTAATCGACCATTGTAGGGAGATCATAGCACCGAGTCCTGCCTATTTCGAGCTCTTTATGACGCACGATGTCTTATTTGAGGCCCTCATCACTTGGATATTGTGTACCTACTTGCTTCACACCCCCGAGCTGAAAAAGGCCATGCTCTACCATTATGGGGGTTCTCTGTCGAAGATTAGGGAACTGCTCCTCTTCCCCGGTTCCACTCGAAAGGCTGTCATGGCAGCCATTGCTAATTTGGCTGGGGTCTGCGTACGTAAACATGGCCCCTGTTTCCCGGGTGGGTATATGCTAAGACCCCGTGCAAGGCTTACTTTGAAGATGATGCATCATTCACCATGCATCGCAACGCACTACATTATCTGGGTCGCTTCAAGGACGATGAGGACATGCGCAAGCGTGATATCCGTGCGTCGACCAAACGTCCTTCTAGCTTGTGAGTTGGTCTCCTTGCAAGCCCCGGTTGAACGCTGTGATGGAGATCTAACACCAGGAGAGTCCCAGCCACGATGCTTTGTCATACGCTCAACCCAGGATGAAGGGACAAGCAAGCGGCCCCTTGGGCTGCTCCTCTTTTCTGACCGCAGGACTGTCCACTCCCAACGAGCCGATATACCCAAGTCTCCCATTCTCCGCCGAGGTGTCAGCGCGCCTTTCCCGGGTCTGTGAAGGGTTCAGAGAGCTGGCCTTGCGCAGGATTCTTTCGATCCAGGTCATCGAACGGCTAGCCATGGAAAGAGGCCAAATCGTTCGCCTCGCCTCACGAGCGACAAGAGACCGTGAACAGTCTCGAGTGCTCAGAGAACGGTTGACACCAATCGAGCGCCTGCTCTGGCTGGGCTTCTCGGTGTTTCACTTATACACGGCCTCGTTCCAACTGGACCGCGAGGAAATGGCAGAAACTTTCCTCGAGTGCTCCCGAAAGATGGTCCGTGGTTCTCAACTGGAAAATGATTGTCTTCTATGGGGTGGGTGCGTGGTCACAGCGACCAAAGAAATCGAAGGGTGTTCGCTTCCACAGGGCGAAGCCGTGACGAGAACGCTTCTCTCGAGGTTCAAAATGAGCATCGACGAAATGAACGATGTGGCGCAGAGATTTCTCTGGAACGAGTCCATGAGCTCTTGCCTGACAGCAGCCTTGCGTCACCGCTTCATTGTTGCGTCAAAGATCGAAGAAACCGCCGAGTGGCGTACATGGCTTTGATGAACATGCACCCATGTCATTCAGAGACTAGGGAAACCCTCAACCGAGCACCCGCTATCTATGGGAAACACAATTCCCTCAGGGTGTTGCGATCACGAGACCATGCCACATTTCCCGCCTATCGACCCCCAACCAGCTCCACCGCTTCCTCGGTCGGCACGGGAGCATCATTATCCACATTGCTATCAGCCTCCTCATGGCTCCTTAACAGCGTTGAGAGCCGACTCCCTGTTGTGATCGTTTGTCTCGGACAGGTATGAACCAAGATATGGTGGAAGGTCCTTGACCTTATTGGTGGCACTGGGTATTGGGGCGTCGAACGCCTCATACACGGGCACCACTCCGGTCCAGACCTTTTCGGTGATGTCGGATCTATTCTCGTCTTTTGCGTCGTCATGAGGCCCTCCTTGCCGGATCTTTCCGCTCCCGGTTTCGACCTTGACTCTCAAAATGGTAGTGGAAGTCATCTCGACGTTGTCAGGGGGGACTCGAGTGTTTTCCCATCGTCCATCGACCACCTTGTCGGTGATCAGTCGCATTGCGTACAGCTTCTCTTCGTCCGTCTCGACTGGCTTGGCGTAGCCCTGCAAAACCGCCGATCGGTAGTTGTAACTATGGGAATTGGGGGTCAGGGACAGCACCAGGCCATCGACCTTGGTGGCAGCGACGCAGAGGGGCAGGCCGTCCGGGGATTCTCGAGCCAGGCGCATAATCCTCGAGCTGACATATCCGTGAAGATAACAATCCAGCGGCTCCTCAATGCTGGCTGAAGGATACTCGAACGAACCCATAACCCCAATCATTGGCAAGATTGCGGGAAAGGGCTGCTCGGGGCTGGGGGCGAACGAGACATGGAGGACCGAGGTGGTGTTGATGATTGAGTGAATGATTCCAAGGTCATAAGTTCCTGTAGGATGTTGGTCTCACAATATCTGTGCAGAAGGGCGTGCCATCTCACCTCTGTTGTTGTATCTCTTCACAGTATTGTGAGGTTTCTTAGGGTACTCGAGATGCCGCACCATGGTTGCTCTTGGTCAATAGTTCCTTCTTTTCTTTTGTCGAAGGGAAGGGCGAATGCTCGATGGTATAAATGTCTGATGGACCCGTATATGGACGAACTAGTGACTCATGTGCCAGTGTCCGTGCCCTGCCAGCTGCCAGTGTATATCAAACCCAAAGGGCGTCGGCGTCATTGGCCGAGGCCGGATGAGGAAACTCGACCCGAGGCTGCGTCTTCGCTGGTTGGAGAAGTGCGTTTGACATTTCGATGGATGCCATTCAAACATGCCTGTCGTCGATCTCGTCGACCCTCCGTCTCTCGTATCATCTCACAGCGGACATTGCTTCATCAGAGCATGTCGGTGCGGAGGACATTATGGCAGACGCTCATCCGTGCCAATAATGTCCTCAACCATCCCCGGGTGGCCGGTCGAGCCTCATGGTCCGAGGCACCATCGCTGCGCCAATACAACACTCTGACCGTCAATGCTGCCGATCTCTCCTTCGGCCAGCCTGTCCATGAAACCCATCCACATCTCCTGCAACCGGGGGAGCTAACGCCAGGTATAACCGCGCAGGAGTATGCCGACCGGCGCACGAGACTCGCGGCCAAACTGCCAGACAAAGCCATCGCCATCATCGCCGCGGCCGATCTCCAGTTCCGGTCGGGCAGCGTCTTCTACGAGTTTCACCAAGATCCTGACTTCTTCTACCTGACGGGCTTCAACGAACCGGAAGCGCTCGCCGTCATTGGCAAAGACCCCACGGGCACCGACCATACCTTCCACCTGTTCGTCCGCGAGAAGGATCCCAAGGCAGAGATCTGGGATGGCGCAAGATCCGGCACACAGGCGGCCAAGGACGTGTTCAATGCAGACGAGACGGGCGACATCTCCCGGCTGAAAAAGGTCCTGCCGGACTTGGTGGGTGAGGCTTCTCAGGTGTACACCGACATCACGAGTCCCGACACCAACCGATCGGCCTTGCAGCGGTTTCTCTTTGGGGCGTCCCGCAAGACCACCGAATTCGCAGAGCTCATCGAGTCCAGAAAAGTGCACCGTCTTCGACCGATCATGAACGACCTGCGAGCCTTCAAGAGCTCGGCCGAGATTGACCTCATGCGGAAGGCTGGAAGAGCATCGGGACGGGCCCACACGGAAGCCATGAGGAAGGCCTGGACGCATGAGAAACAGCTCGACGCGTACCTACGCTATCGCTTCATTGCGAATGGGTGCGATACCAGCGCGTTTGAGCCTGTGGTTGCCGGTGGTAAGAATGCACTCAGCATCCACTATGTCCGCAACGATGATGTGCTGCGGGACGATGAGCTGGTGCTGGTGGACGGTGGGGGGAAGTATGGTGGCTACATCGCCGACATCACGCGAACGTGGCCGGTTGGAGGGAAATTCAGCGACGCGCAGAGAGATCTGTACCAAGCCGTGCTCACCGTGCAGCGGTCGTTGATCTCTCTATGCCGGGCCAGCGCGAACATGTCGCTGGACAAATTGCACAATATCGCCGAAGAATATCTCTCCAGCGAGCTGCGGCAGATTGGCTTTGACGTCTCTTCCAAAGCCATTGAGAGCCTGTTCCCACACCACTTGAGCCATTACATCGGCCTGGACGTGCACGACACGGTGGGATATACGAGGAAGGTGGTGCTGCAAGAGGGCCACTGCATTACGATCGAGCCAGGGATCTATGTGCCCGACGACGAGCGGTGGCCGAAGCATTTCCGCAACATGGGAGTGCGCATTGAAGACAGCGTCAGTGTCCAGGACGACAGCCCGTTTGTGCTGACGACGGAGGCCGTGAAAGAGGTTGTCGATATCGAAGCCTTGAGGGATTGATTGAGTGGGTATTGGGGATGTGTATAAATCTCCTCTTCTCCGTGCTGCGGTGTCTCATGTACATAGATTGTTGTATTATCGATTGAGCATTTATAAACATTCATAATGATCCATCCACCTATCGTGTACGTACTTACGAGAACTCAACCATCCAATCGCCATGTAGCAGGAGATGTCGTGTGAGATAATGATACTGTTTTCCTGGACGTATCAAACCATCGCCACTAAAACGCACATCACCGCCGTCATCCTCGTCCCCAAACCAATCAAATCAACCTTCATTCAAACCTCCATTTTTCTTGTGATCGGCGGAGAGCTCTTCCGTTCGTTTTTTTGATTTTCTCCAATAAATATATATTATCTACGTCCATACCACGATACCTGCCCGCCATATATACATACAGACATACATACGACGAGGTTGATAAGCAGGATCATTGTCCCGTATCACAAGGGGAGTCTGGCCGGGTGCTTTTTTTCTCTTTCCTCTTCTTGGTTTGGTATATATATATATATATGCCTCGGGGATATTGAGTCACAAGAGTGCTGAGTGCAGAGTATAGATTCAAGGGTTAGAAGTCAAGAAGAGCACGGAGCATTCACCTTGTGTACGTGTACGTGTGTGTGAGAGAGAGTGAGGGAGAGGGAGAGGAAGAGCACGTCTCTTTATTCCCTTGTCATACTCAACGGGAGGAGACTATCAAAGCACAACCATCCATCCATCCATCCATCCACCCATTCATCTACCCATCACTCTCAAGGATCCCTCGCATCCCACTCAAAAGTCCCAGCAATGGCGCTCACGAGGGAGGACCACCCTCCGACCGAGACGAGTCCTCTCCTCGGCGACGAGCAGAATATTAATGGCACCGCCAGCGTCGACCCGGAGGGCGCGCCGCCGGCACCGGAACCGGCACCAGAAACGACGGGAGACGCCCATGAGATCGCTCTGGCTGAGGAGCCCAGCACCAAGAAGCTCGTCGCCATCATGGCCGCGACCTGGATTGGCGTCTTTTTCGCTGCGTTGGGTATGTCCAAAGCCTGTTGCTGTTGCTGTTACTGTTGTTGTTCTTCTTGCTTGTGTATCTGTCCATCTGTCCATCCAATTCATTCACTCTGTCTCCCCCTCGATGCCATTCTGGTGTCCAACCCTCCCATCCGCACAAAGGTCCCCTGACAGTTCCTCATCACAACATGTGACACTTGTTCTAACGAGCTCTGCTATCCCTCCAAAAATCCAGACACCACCATCGTCGCCACTCTCACCGCCCCCATCTCGTCCAGCTTCGACTCGCTCTCCCTCCTCTCTTGGCTGGCCACGGGCTACCTGATCGCCAACTCGGCGTGCCAGCCGCTGTCGGGCAAGCTGACCGACATCTTCTCGCGGCGGTGGGGTTTGATCTTCTCCAACGTCTTCTTCGGCGCCGGCACGCTGCTGTGCGGGCTGGCGCCCAGCGCGGGGGCCATCATCGCCGGCCGCATCATCGCCGGCGTCGGCGGCGGCGGCCTCACCTGCATTGCCACCTACATCACCAGCGACCTCGTCCCGCTGCGCCGTCGCGGCCTGTGGCAGGGCTACGGCAACCTGGTCTACGGCCTGGGCATGGGCCTGGGCGGCGTGTTCGGCGGCGTGCTCGCCGACAAACTCTCCTGGCGCTGGGCCTTTCTGCTTCAGGTGCCCTTCATCGCCGTGTCGGCCGTCATGGTGGTGTTCCTGGTCGACATCCCCGTCAACCCGAGCACGCGCCCGCCACTGTCGCGCATCGACTTCTTGGGCTCGGCCTTCCTTGTCGCCAGCCTGGTGCTGCTGCTCCTGGGGCTCAACACCGGCGGCAACCAGCTGCCCTGGTCGCACCCGCTGATCGTCGCCAGCCTGGTTCTCTCGGCCGCCACCCTCGCCGCCTTCATGTACCTGGAGTCGCAGCCGCGCTGGGTGCCGGAGCCCGTGCTGCCCGTGGCCTTGATCGCCCGCACCCGCACCGTGCTCACGGCCTGCCTCGCCAACTGGTTCGGGACCATGGCCGCCTTCCTGGCTATCTACTACGTGCCGCTGTACCTGCAGATTCGCGGGTTGTCGGCCACCGCCGCTGGGCTGCGCGTGGTGCCGCTGGCCGCCGCGACGTCGCTGGGCAGCCTGGCGTCGGGCATCCTAATGCGCGCCACCGGACGGTACTACGCGCAGATGATCGGGGTGATGGTGACGTTCGTAGCCGGGACGGGCCTGCTGTGCTCGTTCCAGCTGGACACGCCGGCGTGGGAGACGTTCGTGTTCCCGGCGCCCCTGGGCTTCGCGTACGGCGGCATGCTGACGATTACGCTGGTGGGCATGATCAGCGCGGTGGACCACGCGCACCAGGCCGTCATCACCGCGGCGTCGTACGCCTTCCGGTCCACGGGCTCGACCATCGGCATCACCATTGCCGGCGCCGTGTTCCAGAACATCCTGACCCAGGAGCTGCGCGACCGCTACGGCGCCCTACCGGGTAGCGAGCACGTCATCCGCCGCATCCGCGACTCCCTCGACGGCATCAACCACCTGCCCGCCGGCTGGGACCGCGCCGCCGTCCTGCACATCTACATGGACGCCCTGCGGGGGGCCTTCGTCGCCGGGCTCGGCCTGGCCGTGCTGGCCGCCATCGCCGCGCTGGGTATGAAGGAGCACACTCTGCACAAGAACCTTGCGAGGAAGAGAAGTGCAGGAGAAGTTGGAGCATGATCTCACGAGTGAGGGAGTGCGCCCAAGCAAGGAAGAAGGCACCTGGGTAGGTAGTTATGTGAGGAAGGGACCTGTCTTTGTACGAACAGACAACCAAAAGTGCAAGGGGAGCAAGAAGGGGGGGCGGCTTTTGGTGGCAAGAAGAACTATCGAGGATGGGGAGGGAAAACAGACTTCCAGCGTCTAAAGGCACGGCGTCAACAGATTGCGAAACTCATCGTAAGGGCGGAAGGAGAGATCAATCTCGTTTGTGACCGCTGATAACGTGGCCGTCAGAGTCTTCGAGGAGGATTTCGTGTTGAGATATAAATACATTATGAACTTGTCCACCCAGATGGCTTGCTTCTTGTTGCCCCAGTCACCTTTGGTACCAGGCTGGTATGGAATGAAGCCCCGTGATTGTGAGTGACTGACATCAAGTAAGTAGCTTTGTTCTGTCCCCGTCTGCGAGTCTTGTCTTTCTCTCAACACCCAGACAGCACTGCGTTAATCGACGCCCTTCATTGTAGATGAAGTTTCCCTCCGTGGGCTATCACTGAGGGCTGCTCAACTAGAGCTGCAGGCAGTGGTGCAATCCCAAGCATTTCAGCCACAGTCGCCCGTGGTTAGAGCACGGGGAATTCGATCTCCTTTGAGCCACACCTGCACTGCAGCTTAGGTATGCAGCGAGGGAAGTCGGAGGGATACAAGGACGCTGATAGGCATAACCGGCCGACACGAACCACAGGTTCATGGACCGGGAAGAAGGTTTTCGAAGCATCGGGATGCCAGGCAGAACTGCAGATCCTGCCTCACGTCAGATTTCTTGGTGAAAAACAGTCCGTCAAATGAGCAGAAATGGGATCAATCACCACATCTCAAGATGGTTACGAATGCCTCGTCATCGGTGCCAGCTGCTCGAGACTTCTAGTGATTTTCAAGTCATCCAACATCCAACAGACGTGCATGTCTACCGTAGAAGTCGACACCTTCTACGTAGGATATTGTGTAGCAGGCCTGAGCAAAGGCTGGCTGAAAGGAGTGTCCATGTCTCTTCTCCCGAAGAGGAGGGGGGGTTGCCATTCCCCTGAATGGGTGGCCATCGCGCCGCAGAGCCGCAGGCGTGGCAGAGAGCACGGTCGCAGCAGGGTCGGTGATTGCTCGAACCTTGAGAAAAATGCTCGGCTAGAAGGTTCAGTTCGTCGAGCTGGAAGAGGGGGTAACTGCGGGCCGTAGATGTCGCTCATCTGATGTGGCATCCATCGGTAGGTTTAAAAGAAGAAACGAGTCTAGCTTGCGGAGGGTTTGCCTCGTGCAGGAAGAATGTCTTTTGTGCACACGGGATGAAGCCCGGGCTCTGCGTGAACTCTGCACTCCAACGCCGTCCGCAAAGACCTGTAACCTTGACACGAAGTGAGGCGGATCCCCAACGACCAGTAACAGGCCTTCAGGAGTTGTCCTGGTTACATACCAGGAGGCCCAGACTTCAGCCTATACAGTAGTAAGCGAGAACTCTGCAGGATCCTCAGCTCGGCAAGGTCTGCTGAACGGAAAATACTTCAGGGCAGACGGGGATCATGCGTTCTGGGCTCACTAGAGAGAGCGAGGATGGGGATACGAAACGGTTGCCTGGTGGTAGGTGAAGGAAGGAGCAGGCGAGCGGGTTTTGCTTTGAATGGTGCCCAAGCTGAGGCGAGAGGTACTCGTTGAGACGTCGAGCTGGAAGTCAGAGGCAGACCCATGCGCCGCAACCCAACGATCCATCGAAGTGGAAGGAAGAGCATGCACCTCGTCGAGGTCGGTGGCAGTACTCAGATCGGCATGGCGCCCAGAGTGCTAGGTCGGACAACGACCAGCACCAGGCCTAAAGTGGTGAACGGAAGGGCAAATCCTGTCATCAAACCGGCAAACAAACATGCAAAGCTCCATTCATGCACGGTCCCTTCATGGATGTTGCTCTGGGGCGGGACGGCTGGCAAAACGAGGATACCTGCGGGCCGACAGACTCTCCTGTTGCTCGTGAGCGCATTGCCTTACCCCAGGACGTCTGCAGGAAAGTGTAAATGACCGCTTTGATGGCGGCGTCCACCAATATCCTTGAGCCAGCTCAACATCCTGCAGGCCGTTCTCTGCGTTAGGCTCGTGCTGAAGGCAGATAAGGCCCGATTGCACCACGCCAGCTCGATGGCGAGAGAGCTGAAAGGTCTTCGCTGGCAGACCGATGTCCAGGGTAATCATGATGCGGAGGTCCAAATGGTGATGTAGCAGACCGATCGGCAAATCAGGAAGCGCCGCTCTGGCCAGGTGAACTGATGCTGAGGAACAAATTTCACCTTCCCCCCTGGTCAACTGGGGGACCGAAAAGGCTGACGGCCCTCTCTATTGTGTGGTGCTCGTGTCAAACGCCCATTAGCCATGCTCTCAAGCTATCGATCTTACCCTCCTCAAATGGGTGGAAACATGAGCAGGAACAGGGGTAGGAACTTGTGTGGATCCAGTTCCCTGCTAATTCAGGCGCAAAGAAATTCGCTCGCCAGCTGGGCCAACCGTGTTGCCACTCCATACACACATACTTGAGGGGCGCCACGCTGCAGACGGACCGTGCCAGGGCAGGCTGATCGTGTGAGAGAACGGGAAACTCTGGGGAGGTTGAGTCTTCGACGATTGTTCGGCCGTGCCAAAGACTATGGCTGCGGCTATGTTGTTGCCGTCGGGCCGGAAAAACACTTCAAAACATCCGGTCTGCCCACGGGCTGGTTGGCTAGCATTATAAGATGGGAAGTGTAGCCCTCTGGCTGCGATCTGCGTAGCCCTGGCAGTGCGGGCCGTGGAAATTGCGACCCGTCGTCGTCGTCAGAGATGCTAGCTGTAGCACGGCTCCTTACCGAAAATTGAGTGCGTTCATGGTTCTTTCCAAACTCATCCACCTGTTGGTTTGCTAGCCTGGGCGGGTCCGAAGTTCCACGGTCCACGACTCAAAATCTGCCACGCCGCAACACTCTCAAGGAGAAGCATAGGATATGAAACAAAGTTTGGCTTACCATGCAGTGGTAGACATTCTGATCAAGGCCCAGAGGCAGATGATCCGTCAGAGATGAGGGGGGAGACCAGCTCACATCCACTGAGGGTCTCGTGCATGCTGGAACATGCATTCGCTCGTCACATTTGGTTTGCCACCACCATGTCGACAGCGGGGAAAGTGGTAGGAGCTGTATCTTCTGACCTCAAGTGACCGGATGGATGAACTCGGTCCGGATTGCAACGGCCTTTGGTCAAAGTCACCGAGGTCTCACGTAGCCAGGATCGGCGGAAAGGGATTCGTTCAGAAAAGCTATAAAGAAGGGTGAAGAAGCCTGAACTGTCGAAAATAAACCCACGCAACACTTTTCGGCTTCCACGACCCATGTGTGTCTTGTTTCAAATACAATCATCCACAAATCCTATTGTTGAAGAACAGCCGCCCCACAACAGTGACTTGCAGGTACACTCAGGTGACACGAGGCACCAGCAGAACTCTCTGGCGACAACGACCCCTGAAGGACGGGACATTGCTGTCGATAGTCACGTCTCAAGACAAGGTTGAGAAGCAGCAGTTCACTGGTAAGCCTTATGCCGGAGAAGCACAAGGAAGCAGGATAAATCTTTGCTGACCGGTGTTTGGCGGAGGCAGCATTCCGCAGACTTCATTCGCTCTGATCTCTTTTAAGCCAAGCAAGATGTGTTACTATGCTCGGACCGACTTCCGTTGCGGCGATTGGAGGTGGGGCAACATGAAGCAGCGTTGTCCTCGCCAGCCTCGGATGGGGGAGACGTGCGGCGCTAGACTCGTCGATACCGACAACCTAATGAGACTTGATGAAGATTGTAAGATATGCCAGGAGAAGGGGGCCAAACAGAGACGACTTGCGAAGGAAAGGGACAACCTGAGACGGTGGAGGACCGAGGGCGACAGATTCTCGGCCAGTATTGCCAAGTCTGAAGACGAGGTTCGCCGCCTCGAGAGGCAGATCGCGGAGCTGGAGAGCAGACGCAGCTCTGTTCTTTTCAGCGCCAGATCCGACTGGCTCAGCAGGTTGCCCAATTTAAACAACCCATAAGGTACGTCCGGACCTGCTTGGAACACCGGCGGCTAGCTGGATGGTCAATTCTTCGGCTGTGCGACCAGCCGTTTCTCTCCAGTGTTTTGAGGGACCACGCTGACGAGGGTAGCAAAGAGCCTCCTGAGCAGGAACATGTCCGAAAGTCAGCCCTCAAACAAAAGTCGATTGGTGGAAAGGGAAATCTGTTTGTGATGACTCAAAAGCCATGTAAAAGCTGCACTTGGGGGCAGACCATTTTGAAATGACAGCAAGGGGGGTTATATCAATCCTGCTTCGCGAGGATGATCCGGGAGTGGGTGACCCAGGAAGGTTGCAAGACTATCAGGGAACCCGTCTCGAGCTGGGTGGGCACCAGGGTTCATGGAGAAACAGATTGACCACATGTACGCAGAGGCAGTGTCGGACGAGCGCCGTCATGAATAATGACCTTCATTATCCTTCATCCTGGCAAGCATGGCCGTCAAGCACGAGGGGGGAAAGTGTCTTTTGTACGCGCCGTGGTTGCATACGGTGTGGAGTTTGGCCCGGGCATCCTCTTGAGACGAGAAGAGCTTTTCGACTCCCGTGTTTCTGCTGGGGAGCACTCGACGACCCTTCTGTGTACTTCCTCGTCACTTCTGGCGGTCGTGAGGCTCTACAGGTCTGTAAAAACAAACATGTCGACCAGCATCGCTGAGGACTGACGTCGAACATTGAGCGGTGGACGAACAACAGCCCCTGATGAGACACCAATGGTGAGGTCAGCCATGCTCCACGAGACACCATACCGTAATAGGTTAGTGACGGTTTTTAGTCTCGGCGGCTGGAACATCATTATTCCATTGCCGAGGTAGATCCCGGTTTGGACGGTTACCCCAAACAGTCTTTGGCTTCCCCGCACGAACCCCATTGCAAGGCTGCATTGATATCGCCGAGGCAAATCGGACGTGCCGCCGAAGCTCAATTGTCGGCAAGGGGAGATAAAGAAAGAACAATGTAGCTTACCACGCTTTATACAGTTCTATCCAACCCTCATCAACCTCTCTCGGGACATCTCAGCAAGAGGACAGCAAGTCAGGTTGCCACCCGATCTTCACCACTGTTCTTCCTTCTGGGGCGTTTTCCAGCAAACTTAAGAAAAAGATGGCACCGACGTTCCCCAACCTCACCATCGAGTCACCGCCCTCGGCTCCCGGCGTGCATGTCCTGACGATGCACAAGCCGCCCGAGAACCGGCTGAACCAGGCGTACGCGCAGACCATCATCGCGGCGCTGCGCTACATCGAGAGGGACCTGATGAAGCCCGACTCGCCCGGGGCGGTCATCATTTCGTCCTTCTCGGACAAGTTCTGGTGCACGGGCCTGGAGCTGGAAGAGTCCGACACCAACATCTACGCCAACGCCGACGGCTTCTACCCGCTGCTGGCCACGCTGGTCGACTACCCGTACCCGACGGTGGCACTGATCACGGGCCACACGTTCGGCGGCGCCTGCCCCTTCATGCTCTCGTGTGACTACCGCATCATGAACAGCAAGCGCGGCTTCATCAGCATGCCGCCTGTCAACCTGGGCCTGCATTTCGACGGCATCGGCGCCCTGCCGCGTCTCAAGCTCCACCCCAAGATCGCCCGCAAGATGCTGCTCGAGGCCCACAAGTGGACCGGCGAGGCGGCCCTGCAGGACGGCATCGTCGACGAGATCTGTGAGCCCGACAAGATGAGGGCTCGCGCCGTCGAGTTCGCCCAGACCATTGCCCCACGCGCCACCATGGGTGTCTATGGCTTGTTGAGGTCAGAACTGTGGGGGGAAGCCCTGGACAAGTTCAAGGCGATCAGCTACGTGCACAGGAAGAGGGTCGGCACTGCGGCAAAGGCGAAGATCTAGATTGAGAAGTGTATATAGGAAGTCATGGTTTCTTCTCCCGGTCTATCTACACCTCTTTTGTCATCATCTGTCTCCTACAACTTTGACTTGACCGCGCCAAACTGTTCGTGCCCTGTCACGCCCAGTGCCAGGGCCTCCAGCCGTCTGCGGGCATTCTCCTCGCCTTCGCCCATCACAATCTCCTCAGTCCTCCAATCCGGATTGAAGGTCAGCTGGTTCAGCGGATTCTCCTTGTGTGCCTTGTGGAAGAGGCGATTGTATACGTCGCCGTCATAGCTGCCCAATGCGCTCTCGAGCAAGTAGTCCGGGACAGACCAGGCGTCCACGAGTCGCACGGCGTGGGGCCGCACTTGTGCCATCAGATCTTGGATGGCGGGGGTCACAAGCTGCAGCTTGTCGACCGACAAGGCCCGGGACAGCAGGAATTCAGAAGCAGATACGTCCAGCGTGAACAGTGCGAACAGGCGGAACAGAGCCTCCAAAACGTTCAAGGTCGCGGCATCGAGTGGAGGGTTGGGAGTGCTCTCAAAGACTGCGGTGTAGAAGTTCGACACCAGGAGACTCTCGGAGTGGGCTCGGCTGAGTCTGTGCAGGCTGATCATCATGCTGGTCCAGGGCTTCTTCTCCACGACCCTGGCGTGGTAGACTTGATAGGAGAGATATGAAGCCCTGTGCTTGAAGGCCTTGACAAGCTCCAGTGGGTGTCCGAGGATGTCGAAGTCATATGATCTGGACTTGTTGGCTACAAAGTCTTGGAACTGGACGTCCACGGTGTCAACCGGCTTCGCCCTGGGGTTCTTCGTCACTTCGGTCATCCTCTTGATCAGATAGGCCGCGGTCTGTTGCGTGATCATCCAGTTGTCTCCCTCGACAGTGGGTTTGGACAGATACTCGTTGTTGAGAGCGATCATACCGCTGCCACCTCCGAATCCGTGACCTCCCATGGCCCGACGGCAGGTCTCGATACCGTCAGCCGCAAGAGTGGTGCACAGTGATTTCAAACCAGAGGAGGCTGCGTGCATCTCGGCCAGACGGGATAAGTCGCCGTCCTTCTCGATTTGTTCTCGAGTGCCGTAGTAGAGCTTGTACATTGCTTCGCCTGTATAATGGAGAGCGAAGGTCGTGGCCAGAAGTGGGAGGATGCGGATCTGGACGGTGGGATAATTGAGCACGGCTTGTTCAGGGGCATTTGGGTCCTTGGAATCTCGGTCTGGAAATTGTCGACGGATAGAGAGGTAGCGAACCGCGACCGTGACGGCTCTCGCGAGAATGAGTCTCGCGTGCATGATGATCTGAGCCCGCACAAAAGTCAAGGACCCGTAGACGAGGGCGGCATTTTGAGGTTTGATGTAGGTTCCGCGCTCTGGATCAACCCCGGAGTACTTGGACAGCAGGGCTGAATGAGGTACCCTGAACTCGTTGAAGAGCATGTAGCCGTTATCCATCCCAGGATAGCCGTATTTAGGGCCAATGTCACCGATCACAATGCCGTCCAGGGGCTTGTTGGTTTTCTTGTCCCGAATCTGAACGATAAACTGGTGCGGACCATAGGACTTGTACTTGCCAGTGTTCGGGTCGGGAAGCAACAGTTGTGCAACCACAATAGCATGACATGCCGTTCGACCCAAAGCACCATTCCACCATTTGCTCGCTGTGATGGTAGGGCTGTGGATGATGAACTCCTTGGTCTTAGGGTCCCACTTGGCTTGACATTCGATGCCCCTGACATTACTGCCGTGTCCGAGCTCAGTCTGGCCGTAGCAACCGATGATCTCCCAATTTTCGACTTTGGGCAGCCAGTAGGCTCTTTGCTCGTCGTTACATTGTTCTCGAATCGAAGTGATGAACATGGTCCCATGCAGAGCGTACGGGCCCATCTCATCCATCAGATAGTCGGCCATGAGATAGTCGTCGCGGTCCCAGCCGTGCTTGAGAGTCAGTCTCCTCAGCATCTTTGCTCGTGCCAGGCTGAGATGATAGCGGTCGGGACGGGCCATGTTGAGCTGGTTTTTCTTGCAGAAGATGGGGATTTGCTCCAGGATGGCGAGGACTTTCTTCTGTCGATTGAGAAAGTCATTGCGGGAAAGCAAGTGGGTTGCCAATTGATCGGTGTTCACGCTGGACCCGGCTCTCTCCTGGGATAGGAGAGTTGGGCCCTGGGGGTCAGCAGGTCGAAGCTTGTCTGTGAAATCAGCCATAGTTGAAGTATGTCTTTCGAGGAGTGTATCCGGTGGATAAGCGAGTCTCTACAACCTCAGCAGATTTGTTCTCTGACACCTGGACGGTGAGAGGTGAAGGGGAGAGTGAGGAAGGAAGTCAGTCCTTCAAGAAATACTCCGTACTCGGGACCTAGGCAATCTCCCTTCCTCAACATCTCCGGACGGTGGTATGAGCAGTCTCCGTAACCTTTGCCTCCCCTCATCATCGCAGCCAAACTGCCGAGGCCAACAGCGCCGATGGTATCGGTGGGCGCAAAATCGCCGTGATTGGCACACTCGGCGTTTTCGTCTGGGGAGTTGTCGGCTGCATAGCGACTCATCCGAAATGGCTTTAAAGTCTGCCCGAGAAGCGGCTCTCCAAGGCGCTGCCGGTGGTGGTGTGAAATCAAAACACAGAGAGATGAAGCAGCAGCAGCAGCAGCCGCCTTTCGACAGAACCGACTTCGTCCCAAGTCACTCGGCCGACCACATTCTTCCCGCCGACCCCCTTTTCACCCGCCTGCTCACCCTTGCACATCGCCCCAATCCCAGGCCGGCGATACGCGACGTCAATGCAGGGATTGAAAGGACAGCCGCCCAGCTCCTGAGTGATGTACTCGTGCTCCGTCGGGTGTTAAGGAATGCCTTGACACACGAAACCGTCCAGGACCTGCAGAATGGGCGAGAAGTCTATGTCAGTGTGTTGGCGCCTGGGGGTTATGAGTTTGTTGTGGGTGTGCTGGCCGTCCTGGCCCTGGGTGCAGCTGCCTCGCCTTTCAGCACCGCTCAGCCGGTGAAGGAAGGCTGCTACTATGTCAACAAGGCGAGGTCCGTGGCTCTCGTTACAGCCACCCCAGCGCTGCAGCTGGGTGAGGATGTTGCGAGGGAAATCCGCAATACAACAAATCCCGACTTCGCCTGTGTGCCCATCAGGGTGATCGAACAAGAGAAGCCCTTCGCACTGAACGATATCAAGATCACCTCCAACCGGTATTTCGATCCCAATGCCCCGGGCGTGGTCATCTTCACCTCAGGCACGACAGGGCCCCCGAAAGGAGCCGTGCTCCGTCGAGCTGCCATGGTGGATGGCTCGATGTGTTTTGCACAGCAGATCGGCCTCCAGGAGACGGACGTGCTTCTTCATCTCCTTCCCGTCCACCACGCTACTGGAATTTGGGTATCCTTCTTCCCCTTCATCCAGACGGGCGCCTGCATCGAGTTCAAGTCCGGCAGTTTCGATCCAGAATGGACGTGGAATCGCTGGCGGAGAGGTGGGTTGACGCACTTCACCGGCGTGCCTACTATCTACATGCGAATGATGCGATACTACCTCGAGCACGCCACGAAACTTCCCCCCAGTGAGGTAGCAACCTACAAGGCGGCCGCCGCCTTCAAGGTGTGTCTATGTGGCACCTCCGCGTTACCCAAACCGATCAATGACTTCTGGACGGGTCTCATGAACGGGAGACGGATTGTCCAGCGCTACGGATCGACCGAGCTGGGCGTCGTCTTCAACATGCCCGCAGACCCCAGCGAAGAAATTCCAGACGGGTCCGTAGGGGAATTGACCTATGGCGTGGATGTGAAGCTTTCGGAGGGAGATGAAGGCGAAGTCCTCGCCAAATCCTTTACTATGTTCTCCAAATACCTGCACGATCCCGAAGCCACTGCAAACGCGCACGACGCCGACGGCTACTTCAAATCCGGCGACGTGGCTCGACGAGAAGGCAAGTACTACTTTATCGTCGGGCGCGCCTCGGTCGACATCATCAAATCCGGTGGGTACAAGATCTCGGCGTTGGATATCGAGCGCGAACTGTTGGCTTTGCCGTACATTGGAGAGGCCATGGTGGTAGGTGTGCCCGACATGGAATTTGGGCAACGAGTTGGTGCGGTGGTATCCCTGCGCAACGACGAGGTCGCCCAGGACTTTTACAAGAAGAACCGTAGAGATCCGCAGAAGTTGAGCCTGGACGACCTGCGGGCCGACGTCCGAAGTCGTCTCGCAGGGTACAAAATGCCGACCCTGTTAAGAATCATCGAGGGTGAGTTGCCGAAGAGTGGGACGGGGAAGGTCGTCAAGAAGACTCTCGGCCCGCAGTACTTCCCAGCAAACTACATTGAGGACAAGGACGTGCAGGTGTGGTCGAGGAAAGCCACCGCAAGAGACTCAAAGTTATGACCTGAAGTTGAAGATTTCGTGCTCTGGAAATTAGATCTGATTGCAATAGACTAGAAGAAAGGGAAACCTAGGCAAGAACTTTCGCACTCGAAATCCCTCCAGAAGAAGCTCGTTCTAGATAACGCAGTAACTTGTTGTTGACGATGACCAGCTCTATTGTGGGAACCCTGCTCTTGTCTTTGCATTCCCGTGCCAGCCATGTAGGAAAACTCGCACGGAGCTGGATCTTAGCTGTTCTCACCATCCTGCGATCGCAGATAGTGGACAATTTTCAAGATAGCCGCCGAGGTTCATCTGGGTGTCAACTGTCCTCGTTCATGGCTTACCAATGAATCCTTCCCCAGCGCTGACCAAAGGTTTGAGTCGTGGTGACCGTGGCAGTGCTCGTCATGGTCGTGGACGAGGTGAATGTCGTGGTCACGGTCTCCGTGTCCGTCTCCGTGGTGGTTGTGTAGCGTGTCCGGGTACCAGTTGATGTAGTGATCGTCTTGGTCGTCCTCGTTATGGTACTTGTCTCGGTGACTGTCCCCGTGACGGTGACGACGGGACCAGTAACGCTTGCAGGGCCGTCAGAAATTGTGATTGTCACCGTGGTGACTGAGGCAGGGCAGCTACTGCTCGTTGTAGAGGTAGTGGTCGCGGAGACAGAGCTCGTGGTAGAGTTGGCGAACGAAGTCGTGGTTGCCGAGGGAGCTGCAGAAGTGGAGTTGAGAGAGGACGTCCACGTGGTCATGGAAGTGTTAAACAAAGTTGTGGTAGTTGCAATGGGAGATGCCGATATGCTCGTCGTAACAGTGGCGTTTGAAAGAGCACTCGTGCTACTGGCCCAGGTAGAGGTTGCATTTGCTGGGCTAGAGATTGTAGAGGAGCTAGTTAGGGTGTCGTTGGAACCAAAGCTTGTGCTGGTCGTGGTCGTGGTCGTGGTGGCGGCAGAGCCCGTTACTGATTGACCGGCAGTAGTAGAGGCTCCGTCAGAGGTAGCAGACCATCTGGAATGGCTGCTGCCCCAGCTGTAGGTCCAACTGTTGCTGTGGGATCCAGAGAGGCGGCGGCTGCGCGAGGACCGGCTCACGGAGGTGGTATCGGGCTCGCCTGTGATCGTGCTGCCAGAAGTTGTGGTTGTGGTGATGGAGCCAGCACTAAGGGGGGTGCTTGAAGTCACGCCTGAAGTAGAGCCACTTGGCGATGGAGACGAAGCGGACACAGCGCTGGCGGACCCAGTTGTAACGGAACCAAGAGAGGTAGTGAAAGTCGAAAGAGAAATTGTGGTAGAGCTTGCCGTCGTGGTGGTAGTTTCGGCAACCCTGCCACAATTCAGATCACGGACGAGCACAAGAGCGATAGTGTCGATGCTGTCAAGGGGGGTCTTGGTATTCTTCAGCATTCTGCAGTTGTCGGTTGTGGCTGTAGTATTGAAAACCACGCCCACGCAGTACCCGGCTCCTTGATTCTCGTTTGCAGTATCGCAACGTTCAGCGCACAGCTCTGGACTTCCTCTGGTGATCCAGCTCCCTCGGAAACTGCTCTCCGCGTACGTGCGATTGCAGACAAAGTCGTACCACACACACGTGTCATCTGGGCTCAAGAAGGTCAGGCCCGCGTATGGGCACGTACTCGGAGAAGAAGGAGCAGATGTTGTGCTGGTGACCGAGCCTGAGACTGACATCACGCTGGAGGAAGTGGCAGTGGTCACGGGACCCTCCCCTCCCGAAGTAGTCGAGCTTGTAAATGAGCCAGAAAAGGTGGCCGAGTTCTGAGTGATAGACGTGGTCGTGACGGAGACAGACGTTGGTGTTGCAGAGTCCAGAATCGAGGAGGTTGTTGAGCTAGATGTCGTAGCATCAGTCGTCGAAACGGTCGTGCTTGTGCCATCGATGGGCGAAGAGGCGGAAGTCGAAGCAGTCGAGCTTGAGTCCGAGGTGGTTCCGGAGCTGACGCTGGCCGAGCTGATCCACTCAAGCCAAATGCTTGCTCCAGGGTAGGGTTCAGTAGGCCACGTATAGGCTGTGGCATCTGTTGTATCCCCAGTTGAGGAAGGGTCCTGAGAAGTAGCAACAGAAACGACTGTCGTCATACCCAACCACAAGGCTGGGGAAATCAAGGAAGAACGCATATTGGGCAAAAGGATGCAAGACTGGATTCAAATGAGTGACAATATCGAGAACGAGTGACTGTAGGAAAAAAGAGAGTGGACTTGCTTAATGGGGACATTGCAAACTCGGTGTTGAACCGCCAGGGCCTGTATATATAGCTTCGGACAGTCTTCCAACAACATTGTAAATACCACCTTGAAGACAATGATTCAGATTAATCTTGGTTCAGGAAACCACACAGCAATGTCTCGCATATCCTTGGACTGAATGATGTGGCTGGAATGGCCAAAAGGTGATTTGGCACTGGAGAGAGCCTCGCGAGGAGTGTGAGATGTCCACCTTGGCAAGCAAAGATCTGATGCAAGGGTGATGATCGTCCGAAGCAATGTCAACAATGGTATTCTCAAGATAGAAATCCATGAATTCCAATCATAGGGTAATGAGCAAGGGCATGTCTCAGCTGGAAACATCGGTCGACAGTAGACTTGCAAGCTCCGAGCACTGTTCCATTGATGAATGGGAGAACAACGGCACTGCACGTCATCTCCAAGGACTACACTGAAATACCGTAGTACGGTGGTGATGAGTACTCTAAGGCAACCTGTCGTGACTCGTAAGAGCGCGAAAAGAACAGTCGATCTAACTGCCTGGACTCTAGGTACTCCGGTGATAGAGTCTGCATACCCGTGGTGGTAGACTCGAGGACGGATTCTTGGTGAAAGCAAGGGCCGTGAAACATGGAGACGTGGGAGCAGATCGGAAAAACTGTGGTCGGAACGGAAATACTTTTAGTGACGTGGTCAGCATCCAGCGGTTCTCAAAGGTTCGAGCTGAAGTCAGTTCAGTGTCACCCTTTTGCTGCAACCTGCTTCTCTGAGCCGTTCTTTCGGGCTTCTCGAGCGAAAGCAGTAGCAAGCCACAATGATCACGCTCTCTCAAGTTTCATGATAAGCCTATTCTCTTTCGCCCCTCCGTTCTCTCTCATGTCAAGCAATCCCGCGCCATTATGGGAGTCTGCCTCTCCTGTCTAGGCGTGGGCCGCCGCGCCAACCACGAGGTAAGTCACGGACACCCTACGCACGGTCTAGTTTCGCCCAACAAGTGAACCATTTCCCACACTTTCCTGGGCGATTTCCGGGCTAACAGACGGCGTCGACAGTCTGACCGCGCCCGTCTCCTCTACGATGACTACCCAGCCGGCCACAGCTACGGGACATGGGGTTCATCGACCGTTCCGCCTCAAGATTTGATGAGCCCGGAAGAGGTGCAGCGCGAACAAGAAGCTCTGGACGGCATCGCCCGGTGGGCCAGCGACCAGATTGTCGAAATCTTCCCCCACAACCACCGCTCCCTGATGGTGTCTCTGTCACAGCAGCTCAACGGGGTCAATCACGCCAGTGCTTTTGACGAACCGAACGCGACGCAGGCCCCCTCTTCCCAACATCAAGATATCCTCTTGTCCTTGATTCCCGGCGACAAATCCAAGCGCTCGATACGCATCTACCCTGCATCGCGCCCGACCTCAAAGAGCGGCCTGTCTCTCCGAAGTAAGAGTTCCGTGGGGACAGGGATGAACAGCAACAGCGGAAAACGGGGAGGGGATACTGTCCTGGTCACGCTCGATGTCAACTTGCCGTAAGGGCGAGCAACAAGAGTCGGAGCCCTGAGAAGAACGGAAAGAGGACTGACTGCCTAGTCAGTTTGACCGTCCAGGTCATTCCCGTCGTCAAGTAATGGCGTCATGCGCAAGCGTCGTTCAACCCGGCCATGTAGTCAAATTTGAGGGCTTTCAACACTCATAAGCGTCGGCGCAAGGATATTACAGCCATGTATAGCCGGCGCGCCCTCACGAGGACGGGGTGATGTTCGAAGAGAGGCTCGCGGGATGTTATCCGCGCACCAGGCAGCGGCTCGCAATCACCAACTGGTCGATGATTGGGGGGTCGATGCCTGCGAACTTAGTGTGTCCTTTGCTTTGAGCTCTTGCTGGAAGGCCTGGAGTACTTGGTTATGTTTTTTTTTTTTTTTTTTTTTTTTGCGATGGAAAGATCAAAGAAATCAAAGAGCAGAACAGGCTGTTGAGCCAGATGGTGGTCCAGGCCACCCTGATATTATTACTGCGAGAGGTGACGCTGCGATTATCGGCGAAATTTCTTGAGTGTACATCTACGATTCATTGCACGGGAGTAACAGAAGAACCTGTGCCAATAGCAGCAGCGAACTCACGATATGGAAAACGCCAATTGTGATTTCCTATGCTACTGGCCCGGAATGGGCGACTATCTGAAGGACTTGGGGGTATCTCTGAACTCGGATCATGCTGCTTCGCTATCTGCCTGTTCGAGACAGATGCGTTTTGGGGTATCTCAATTGTTCAAGGGTGCGTGAAAAGCAATATTCTCCGACCATCCTTCCCGGCCCGTTAGCCCAACTGTGGTCATGTGTTCGTGTGATTAGGGAATGAATTGCTGAAGAACGAATGGTATCGTCGTTACGGCAGGTTTCGTGTAGGCGTCAAAAGGGGTATAATGGTTGATTAGACGCTCGTCGACAAGACTGAGGGACAGTGCTAGACTTATGAAAATGGAACTCCGCGAGCCGTGTTCGGGGAAGTGATCAGGCCTGATAGGAGGTCGGTTGCGCGTTATCTTGACAACTGGGTAGACGTTGTAGGAGATTTGGGTTCTTGATCATCCATCAAGCATCGTGTCCGTTCCCGGACCACGCACCCTACGTGGCAGCAGGAGTGTTGACCGGAGCAGGGTCGGCTGGCTTATCGACCGCTTGAGCATCGGTCGGGGCAGTGCCTGTGAAAAGGACGAGTTAGTACCGCTGTCACTGCGAAAGAGAGAGAGAGAGCGCGCGCGCGGAATATACTCACCGGCAGGAGGAGCGGCCGGGTCGCTGGTCGAAGGCGCGGCGGCAGTGTCTGTAGGTGTCGGCTTAGGAACGGCAGCAGGAGTGCCATTGGTCTCTGTCTTCGTACCAGCAGTGCTGCTCTCCTTGGCCTTCTTGCGCTTGAAGAGAGCTTTGATCTTGTCCATTGCGTCGAGAGCTGTGATTAATGAATTTGTGTGAGAAAGGGATGTGGATGTTGATCTTGTATGAAGAAACTAATCCGGAGTACCGGAGGGACAGGGTTTGCGCAGGTGGGAGATTCAGAGGAGGGACGTACGAATTCCAGGCATCTGGGCTGACAGAGGTTTCGTTCGGTCTGGAGGAGGGGCAGACAGGTTTAAGTAGCCGCGAAGCAGTTGGGTAGGTAGGCACGAGGTTTCCGTCCGCTTCGATAGGAACGAGTGGGATGGAGAGGGGATGATAGGGTCTTCCGAAGGTGATAACGAGTCAAGAGAAGGAGTGAGGAGCGATGCAGTGACTGGTCAATCCGAGGTGACGCAAGAGCGATGGCTTGGAGAGTAAGATGGCCTCAAGCCGGCAAGCTGGGAACGGTGTGTTGACCTTGTCTCGTGATGGCGCAACAGGGAGAGGATGAGGTGAGGGAGCAGTCAGTTCGCGCTCCCGGACCCAAACTTTAGCTTGGCTGGATAAGTGATCAAATGGTATTGTTTAGCAGCAATTCAGGCATTTCCCGGAAGCGAAGTTGGTAGTTTGTTGCTGGTTCTAGAGTTGTCGAGTCGCGGTCGCACGGAACAAGTCGCCACGGAGCAAATGAGAAGTTGTATAGCGCAACGAAGCTTAACCCTGCGGTCTTGGAGCATGCAAACTGCGCCTCACCGGGCACGCCAACCCCTAATCTTTTTGATCTTCTGATCTTCTGATCTGCGAGCCCGCTTGTCCACGTTCGTTTCAACAGTCACCGGTATTATCCTCCTCCTCTCCTCCTCCTTTTGCGTATGATAAGCCAGGCATACCAATGCCAATCAACGCGGTGGATGTTGCTCAAATGTCCGTTTTTCCAAGGTTTGTGGGTTGCCTAAGGGCACATCGAATACGCACAGCAAGCTCCGGTTCCCAGCTCTCCTGGCTAGCTTTGGATGCACACGACGACTTACCTGCTGCTGTCTCACATTGGCGAATTCCGGGGGTATCCGCGGCATCCATGCTTGTCCAACATCTACCAGAGCTTCGCACCTCGTTAGTCATGATGGAAGTGAGATTGAAACTCCAAAGAACAAGGAAGATGATGAGAATAAGATATTGGGTTGAACAGCTATTTCTCCACTGACGATGGGCGACACTGGGGGACATAAGGTGCGGCATGAGGCCGGGTTGCTGACAATACATACCCACAGCTATTGACATCGTGCCGTCTCTACTATGACTGCCAGCACAGCCTGATCACCTACCTATCCACTACGTACTCATGTTCACTCTGTCGATGACTGTGAAGCAGCAACAGCATGGCCCCTGTCGTACCAAGGTACCCCGAGTCTTGTGCCCCCAACACATGGATACCAGAATCCAATGGAAACCCCAACACCAACTATCACCACACCTCTCAGTATATCCAGAACCGTTTCTCCCAATAAAACCCCCTCCAAATGAGGCGCGGCAATTCCGCCGTTGGAGAAGAAATGGATGACCGCCGACATGCTCCCCGCACACGCTCAAGCTCGGCACCGTGGCCTGCGGCTAGCGGGGTATTCGAGATTGATGGCATTGATCAATGGAAAGATTTCTCGTGTCCGTACTCTGCTTGACTGCGAACCTTTGACCACCTGAGAACCAGCTGCTTCTGCTGCTTCTTCTTCTTCTCCTTATTCTTCTTCACGGGAATCAAACAGATTAGAATAGGGAAACCCCCTAAACCGTTTGGACACCATGCGTCTCGACTACGTCCCCAATCCTCCCACCAACCTCTCCCCAGAGGATCAAGAGGTGCTGGAGCGGGTCAAGGCACGTCGGGGTGCCATGGGCCTGATCTCGCTGGATTTAACGCTTCTGCACGCTCCCAAGATCGCAGATGGTTTGTCGTAGCCCCCAGACACTCACTGGGCCACCATGTGCAACGCTGACTGATTTGCAAGGTTGGAATGCCCTCCTCGGTGCCGTGCGGACAAAGAACTCCCTGCCAGACGATATCCGCGAGATCGCCATCTGCCGTCCGGCCCTGATCAACCGCGCCTGGTTTGAATGGAACGCTCACGCCCCGATCCTTTTGAACACGGCTGGCTTTACGGAAGAGAAACTGTCGGTGGTGAAACAGCTGCACCCGACCTCCAAGGGGGCGCTCGACGACCGCCAATGGGCTGTGCTGAGATATGCTGATGCAATGACGCGAGAGGTGTCCGTGCCTCAGGGCCTGTTCGACGAAGTCAAGGCGGCCGGTTTCAGTAACCAGGAGATTGTGGAAATCACGGCCACGGTCGCGAGCTACAACATGGTCAGCCGGTTTTTGGTCGCGCTGGATATTGGAGAGGCCAATGACAAGGCGCCAGAATGGGCCAAATAGGGGATGGATGTCTGGCTAGGATTCTGGGTGACAGGGAAAGGACCAAGAGTCTTTCCATCTTGCTCAGTGCCAGATGCCGACTTCAGTTAAAACATTATCATATAAAACACTGCCATTTGAGGCTTGTCAAAGCAGCCTGCCAAGGAGAATTCAACTTCCTTTCCCTGCTCTGAAATAGGCTAGCATACGCTGGAGCATCCAGGATCAGGTGCGTGACTTCTCTGAACAAGGCAATCCTTCGGCCTTCCTCACCCAGGTCAGCGTTGAGCCTGTCCCTGCCGCGTGCAAGGGTATATTTCCGTGCCTGAAAACGAAGGGGACTCGCCTTGTTTCCTCTCTGTGACATAGATGCCTTGAACACTCACGATCTAGATGACCTGCTTTGCTCACTCCCTTGGCTGGCCATATATATATATACCTTGGCTTCATCATTCCTGCTAACCACCTCTCTTGATCTTGATCTCGATCAGTACACGGCGACCTTGCTGCTGCTGCTGCTGCCATTGTTCTTGTTGTTATCCATGTCGGTCTGTTCGAACCTCAACTGACACCAATCTCCGCACGAGATCGGTTCGTATTTGGGCGGGTGCGTCTCGTCCACGCAGCTGGGCAGCACGCCGCACTTCTCGTTGAAATTGAAGCCGAAGAAGAACGGCATGGAATACCTGGTCATCAAAGGCGGATTTCGTCAGCGCCACCCCCGAGCTTTATTTACATACTGTACTGTACTGCTCTGTTCTGTTCTGTGCTGTGCGAAGTGGTAACGTACCTGTCGACCGTGGACCGGTTGTAGACTCTGTGCACGGTAGACTTCATGCGGTCGTTGGTTAGGCGCATCAGGTAGTCGCCGATGTTGACGACGAACGTGCCCGGGATCGGCGTCGCCTTGATCCACTGGCCGTCTCTGTTGAGCACCTGCAAGCCGCCGTTCATGTCCTGCCAGAGCAGCGTGAAACACTGGAGGTCGGTGTGCGACCCGAGACCGACGTCCTGGCTCGTCGCCGCGTCTTCAGCCGACATGGCCGGGTAGTAATTGAACACGCCGTCGCTGCCGGGGTAGGTGGTCACGGCGTCGAAGTAGTCCTCGGGCAGATCTAGGCAGAGGGCGAATATCCTGACGAGCCGACGCGCCAGCGTGAGACATCCCTGCCAGTAGGCGATACAGTCACTTTTGAACCCGGCCAGGTGTTCCGTGCCTTCCCAGACATAGTTCTCTCCGCGGATGTACGGCTGGACTTCCGGGGGCACGGCGTCGGGGTCCTTGGGATCTGGATCGTATTGCGGCTCGTATCTCCACGCGAACGACTCGCGGTAGTCCACTGTGCCAGGGGTCAAATCAAGGCAACAATAAAAACGCACGAGCACGTCTCAGGGGAGGGGGGCCCGTAACTGACATCCTTCGGAGGGACTGGCCATAGCACTGTTCTTGGCTGAATAGCCATTGTACCACTTCCCCTTGGACTTGGACACCAGCATCTTCCTGTCCTCGGGCTGTGCAAAGAAAACCCGTGACGCGTTCAAGGCTGCTTGAATGGTGGCTTCGGGGATGCCATGGTTTCGAACATAGAAGAACCCCGTATTTTCGGCCGCGTGTTTGATGTCCTTGGCCAGAGTCTTTCGCGCCTCGAGATCGCCGTATAGGGGGCTGATATCTATCAGCGGAATCTCGTCCGGGCGGGCATCTCGTGGCGGCTCGGTCGATACATTGCGGTAAACCGGGCCATAGGCCGTACGAAGTTCGAGCTTCACAAACCCTGGCTGCTCAGCTTGGGACATTGTCGACATGAACGCCCCGGATAGACTCTTTGGAACTATGTGACTTTACCTGGAAGGAGCTTTGACTTGATTCCTGATATAGATTTGAGTCAATAAGTGCGAGGTTGACACACAACTTGCCCTAGGCAGCAGCTTTCAGGGGGTCGATATCGCTCCTGTTGACGTTACGACGGCATAATACCTACCAGGACATATCCGTGAGCGGCAAGCTCCGAGACGTGACACACATCTCCATCTCCATAGAAGAGCGTGCGGAGTGAACAATTGCCTCCCTGCTGGAGGAATAAATGGTGAGGATGCCGGAAGCCGTGTCAGCGTGATACTGTTCGGCATGGGAAGTACGTTGATCCGTTTCAACCTCCAGCATCTCCTCTCAGAGACAGACAACAAGGGAGAAAAGGACCAAGTCGGAGACCTCAACAAAGTCCTTCCACCGAACGCTTCTGTCAGTTTTGATTCCTCCCTTTTTAAAATCTCTCCTCTGACCATTCCCGTCGTTGCCTTTTCACAGCCCACATGGGCAACCTTGTCATCCGACCAAACTGCAAACCTATAAGGCTAGGTACGTCCTATCTGGGTGTGGGAACAATCATCAGCAGAGCAAAGGACAATCAATGTGGACAGACAGCTGGAGAGGGTCCTCGGTGATAGAGTCTCTGTCTTCTTGAGATATTCCATTTTCATTTTCAATGGTTCTGTTTGGGGGAAACAGCTCCTATCGTCTTCCGTTCAGTTTGGTGTTTCGGTATTGTGGAAACACATCGCCCTCGCCTTGGAGGACCAGCTCAGCTTAATATGGTACATGTATGTGCACGTAGCGCGTATTCACCATCCATCGTACATCCCCAGGGTGTGTCTCGTCCTTTCGCAAAGTGAAGAAGGGTTCATTTGTCTGCAAAGTAAACAAGAGCTCGTAACCATCCTTTCTCCATCATTTCCGCAAAATTGGGGACCAGCATCACGGCGTTGCTTCTGTTCTCGCCCACCGCAGAAACATGTTCTTCCAAAGCGTAGTCGATCATCGACATCAGACCGTCCGTCCAGTGTTTCATCTTCTCCCCAAAGAACCACTCAAAATCATAGTGCTTGTGCATTGCGTCCGACTTTTTCTGGAGCTCTGCGCGCAACTGTTCGAGGTGCTTGCTTGCATAGTCGACGATCGGCTTACTGCTCACATCGGCGATGATTTCGCAAAGAGTGATGGTGGCCACAGACCAGGTGTGAAGGTCAAGAGGGTTGTACCGTGGGGCGCCAGAGGTGGCCTTTGCGTCTTCAATGAGAACACTGGCCAAATTGACGGCACAGTCGAGAATCGGAGTTGGGAACGGAGGTGTCTGTGGTTGATACGGGCTCATCAAAAGCTCCATGAACCAGTGGAACTGCTTGACGATCGCGGAGTTTCTGAGAGTTTCGTCATAGCTGCAGAGGTGAACATCAAAAGCAGTCTGCAAGAAGTCCTTGTGAGCCATCTTCATATCTGTAGATGCATCCTCGTGCGGCAGGATAATCTTAAAGAGAAGATCAAGCTGGTGTGAGCTGGTTTGCAGGTATGCTGCTTCAACAGTAATCGCCTTCGGATCGACGTTTCGAATTGAAAGGTAGCGTGAGCGAGTCACCTCGCCTGGGTGAAGAGCGATACTCAACCAGTGATATTTGGTCAAGAGAAGGACGCAGTTCGTAGCCAGGTTGACCGTGTGGACGAAACTGGCCAGGTCGGGGAACGAGGTCGGGGCCTCACCACGGGCCGCTGCGACTTGCAATTGCACCAAGACATATCGGCTGTGGTTAAGGAGTTGCAACTTGGACTTGTCGCCTTCGCCTGCCAGGTGCTTGACATCATACTCACACGTCAACGAGATCAGGGCAAGAGCCCAGGCCAGCGCAAGACTGGTATCCATCGAATGAGTTGCCGGCACCCCGTTGACCAAATTGCCGAGATACTCCAGCAACTTTTCGTAGTTGGCGAATTGTGTAGAGCTGAGGGTTCGGGTCGGACGGCTGATGGCTGGGTCGAGATCGTGATTCAAGGAGAAGGAGGAATTGTGAGCGCCGTTGAGGGTGGCTCCGGCTCTGAGGTCTGGCAATAGGTCGACAGCGATAGCGAGCGCATGCTGCATATCGACATCGGCATTGCTGACAACCGCATCGACAATATCGTGGTCGGGCAGCAAAGGAAAGAGCGGATGATACTGCTCATAGTACCTGGGCAGAGAGGAATGTTCCATCTTGAAAGGTGGCGAGTCTTCGTTGGATCCCTGAAGGCGCGGCCGTTTCGGACGATGAGAGTTTTCAATCTGACTAAAGATCGTCCTGGGAGAATCGCGAAATTCGGGTTTCGGGTTGGCGTCTTCTTCAGAAATCGTAGCTGGAAGAGTTTCGTTGGGAGCGATGGCGAGGCTTCCGCTGGCACGCGATCGAAGGCTCGGAGCGATCGAGCTGATGCCCCAGCCGCCAGTGCTGGGAATGCGATCCCTTTGGAATTCAGCCCTCGAAAATGGGTTGACAGTTGTGGAAGCGGAGAAAGAAGAGGCACGATTGCTAAAACCAGGACCAGTTGGCTCATCAGGTGAAAAACTCTCGGCGAACCCTACAGGACCGGCGTCCAGCGATTGCCTCTGCTTCTGTTCCAATCCGTGAACTCGCTCTGCCAGCGCACTGATATACCTGGGGCACGTGTCAGTCTTTCATCGCCGGCCACCCTTGCGAGTCAAGCTCCATCAACAAAATCACTAACCCTTTGCTGGGACCACGCTTCATGGGTTTGCGCTCAAACTCGCAATTCACACCGGCCTTCTGGCAGTTTGTGCATGTCTTTGGCGTACCATCAGCCTCAGTGGGTGCATCACATTTGACCTGAAGGTAGGTTAGCACCAAGCCATCATGGTTTGTCTTTTGCTGTCAAAGTTTGTGACCGCACCTTCTTCCTCCGACATTCGTCGCATGCCCGAGAAGCCTTTGACCGTTTTCTCTTGTCACCCGTTTGAGGGTCTTGGGGTGTTTCAGAGGTTGCATCCATGCTTGACCGTGCGCCAGCTGGCGGGAAGGTTGCCTGGTTTGGTGTCTGCGGAGGAGCCATCGCTGGATCGGTGGCAGAGGAAGCCGTTGCGCCATTCGGGCCTATGGCCAAGCTATTGTTCATGGCTTCTCCGTGATTGATCTTGTCCACTGAAGCTACCCCCTCTTCCATCGGCCGCGCATAGGGAGGCATGGGGTAGCTGGGCGACATGTTGGTCAGCTCGGTGTCGATTGGGTAGTAGGATGAGGCGAAGTGCGAGGAGGCAGACCCGGCGAAATTGCCTGTCGGATCGTGCGAGGTTTGGTCGCGACCACCAGCTGGCCCTGCCATCTTTGTGTCCAACGCGATGGAGCAAGAAAGGGATGATGCCGTGCTTCCGAAAGATGGGAAGATGGGAGGGTGAGTCGCGCCTGAACCGACGGCAGTGATAATCTGGTTACGCCGAGTGCACGCTTAGGCTGGATTAGGGGCTAGCGCGGATGGTCTTCTGCGGGAGACTCGAGCCCTGTGCGGCATACCTGCCCTTTGCGTTGTACCTTTGCACCGCAGTCCGATACAGCCCGACCATGGGCTCAAAAAAAATCTGGGGAGAGCTCGAGGGCTCTGTCCGCTACCGACCCACGCCGTCTCGCTCCACAGCCTCATGGAACGGATACACTTTTGACCGACAGACGCGCCAGTGCACGGACGGACAATTTTTACAGAACGAGGCGTCTGCTCCTGGCGTGGATTGTGTGATGGAGAATGAAGACGCATCACGTCCGGTAAAGGAAAGTCAGAGTCGACGACATTGAAAGATCATGTCCACTTGACTGATGATTGATTGCACACAGCCAGAGATAGGGAGGAACCACTCAGACGATGACATTTCTTCTCAAAGAGGTCAACAGGAAGTCACTATATCCTACGACTGGAGCACGACACATGCAAATCGGGGGATGGTGTCTCCAGGTCGAAGTTGGAGGTCGGTTCAATGAGGAGTGTGCGACGAAGAAGGGAGAACTGTCCCTTGATGGAGGGAGCAAGTTGCTCTTTCTCGATTATTTTGTTCCAGGGCTATAAACAGTCATGTTTGCAAGGCTCCCTATAGTATTGAAAGGCGCAACAAGTGACACTGCGCAAGTTACAACACCAAAAGAAGCAAAAAGACGGGAGCCACAAGGAGGAAACGGACGATGTCCGACAAATCATAGTCGTCTTTGTATACTGCATAAGCACCAGCGTCTGATAACTGATAAGGGGACGGACGGGGTGATCATCTGCTGCAGCATGTCAGGTTAAACTGCTGCCGTTGTCATTGAAGTCGCAGCAACAAGCATTGTGCAATAACAAGGCTGAACCCAAGAGGTGCAATCAAACCGGATGGAAAGAAGCACAAACACCCGTGATCAAATCTGTATGGATGCTTAGACTTCCTCGTATTGCTCTTCAGATTCGACCTTCTTCCAACGTTCTACCGAGTACAAGAAGAGGGTCATGTGTGCCATGTGTCTGGGACAGCCACAACCCATTGTCTGACTCGTCTGATTCTCACAATCTGTTTCCAAGCCCTACTATGAGCGAATTATTGCCTCAGAACCCATGCGCAGAAAGGGAGGCGGCGTCGCATGGGGCGCTCGATGGCCTCTGCCATCTGCTGGAATGTGGTCCAATGGAAAATGCGCCGAGTACAGGAAGGGAGGGTGGGGGGCGGACATGGGAACCGGGTACAGGAAGAGTCCACCCTCGGCCCATCGCACCCACACCCTCCTTTTCAGCCACTTCCCACCCAGGTCGGGTCGTGCATGCGAGTGGAGTGGCATCATATGTGATGCTCCTGTGCGAAGATGGTCTTCTGCATGGTCTTTCCTTTTGCTGTTTGAGTCTCAGCCTGTTATCTGTGTCAGCTGCTGAATATGCATAACGTAACTAGCCACACGGGGTGTCGCCAAGACCCGCCATCTCCTGTGAGCATGGCTGCGGACTTCCTCGAGATTCCTCCCTCCCCTCTAGAAGAAAGACTGTGCTCGCTTCGCTTTTTCTCTTGGACGACGTGTTTGTGTCAGAGTTTGCAACTCCTACTCGTCGGAATCATGGGTATGCCTCCGCAGCAAAACGCTGATCGTCATGAGTCGGACTTGATGAGGTCAGTGTCACTGACGGGCCACTTTGTGGCGTCCGAGTGGAGGGCCATTTTCAAGTTTTTTCCTCGCCTGGGATGCCGCGCCTAACTGCGCCAGGCCCCATTCCCGCCCTCTGTAGGGTGCCGTGGCCGAAGGGAGGGAGGGAGACTTGGGAGGCAGCTCGGTTGGCGAAACTGGGTTGTCGACCGCCACCCACTCTCTTCCTGTCCAATCTGGGCCCCTGGATCTCCTCGGCATCCCGCACGTTTTTTGACATTGCGCAAACCAAAATGCGTGTGGAAGCGATTGGACACCACTCAAGCCCTTCCTGGACCTCCCAGCAATCCCTGTGCATCTCCTTCCTCTCAATCTGCGCTATCCCGGCGGCGACTACCCTTCATCTGGCGGGGGAGTTCGTGTTGCTGGACTAGGAACTCGTCGCTTATACTTTCTGCCCTTGCCTTCTTGTCCTCCTACAGACCGGGGGGGTGGCCGCCCCCCGTCTACGGTGACTACTCTTTTCGAGTCTAATATTTGCATCTCCTCGCCGGCCTGCTCCGCGAGAGAGTAATTTCTCCCTTTGTCCCTGTCGCGTCCGGTTGGCTCGGCGCTGGGCGGAGACTGCGGTAATTTCACGGCTGACAGGATCATGATGTCTCAGTCACGCTCGCTTGACGGGGTGGTTCCTGGGCGCGCGTCTTCTCCCTGGCTTCTTGTTCGGCTGGTGGGTAGGGGCGAAGAGCAGGGGGGCGTCGAAGCTAGGTGATCCCCTCCCGCCTTCCCCTCCTCCCACACAATACGAACCACCCTGGGAAATCTAGTTTGAGCCTTCTGTGAATGTTATCATCAGCGAATGTCAATGTTGAACCTCTTCCAGCGCCCGCCCATGACTCCGCAGCGGGGGCATCCGCGGCGCATCGGTGCGAGACCTGGTTGGACCGTGACCACAGGACTGCTGATGATCTGTCCAACGCAGTCGCTGCAGACGCCACAGATACACTCGGTGCATGCAAAGGCATTTTTCAATAGCCACGGCCGACTGCAGGATGCACAATAGATCTCCAACACATCCGATTTGCTGCCAAATGAGGACGATTGGGAGTGCTGGTAAGGGTGTGAATGGTGCTGGAGGGGGCTAGTGTTATCGTTGGACGAGGCCGATGTAGGGAGGCCGGAGCCTGAGATGTGGAAATTCTGACCCGATCCCCCGCTCTCTAGGGACTCGACCGATGGGAATGGCTCAGGATCATTGGGTCCTAGGATATCTGGTGGTGGTGGAGTCAGAGTGCGCTGCAGCGGAGAGGCATTGTACTGCCCAGGTTGGTGGTGCAGGTGATGACCAAAGGGACGGAAGCCCGGGGGCAGCGATGAACGCTTGTTGACATCCCCACTGGTCGACATATTGTCCGCGGCGGACAATCTACGAGCGGCGGTGGTGGTGGTGCCCGTGCCAGCAGCGGTGGTGGCAGCTGCAGTGGTAGAGGGCGGAAAGTTTGGCGACTGCGGCATCTGTAAGTGAATGCCAAGGGCATGTTAGCAAGGTTGATTATCGATAGTCTAACGCGAACAAGTAAAAGAAAATGAGGAGGTTGGTGTACACATTAGAGTAATTAACTGAGGGTGCATAAACTTTTCGGTGACAGAAACCCCCCTGGCTCTGGCTCGTCTCAGTCGCCTGGCCCGACCGCCACAGAAAAAAAAGAGTGGTTTCATCACCCGCATGTGGCCTGACCGAGAAAAATAAAAAACCAATGCTGGTGTTTCTTATTCTTCCGCTCGCTCCAGAGAGTCCGTCCCCCGGGCATTTCGTCATCTCCTTTCCCATTGAATCGGTCCGTGATTGAAGTCGTGGGGTCCTCAAAAAACACACATCAATCGTGGATCTTTCTGGGACCGCCAACTGTTCAAAAACCATCGACCGACACAAGGGACGAGTTTCCTCTTGCCCGGGAACCGACTTCTGTTGCTCGCATTTGATCCTTTTTTTTTGGCGCGTGTGTGGGTGTGCCTTTCGTGCGGGTATAGCAAGACATGACAGTCGTTCGTTTCGTTTTTGTTGTTTCCGGCAATAGTAGTGACAGTAAAATAGTACAAGACAATATACCCTTTTCTTGGGGAGCCATCCTCCGGGGGGTTCCTCTACAGAATTTCGATCTCTTGGCAGCAGCAAGTAAACAGAGGACAATCGAAAAATGTCGTCTGACTTACGGGAGTGAGATCACGATCATCATCAGCCTCAGTAGCACTCGTGGCAGCCTCGATCAGATCTTCCCATCTCTTGCCTTGAACCCACGCCGCTGTGGGTGGTTCGGCAGACATTGCTTTTCGGCCTTCGACGCTCAGCCGTCGGGAGAAATCCTTGGCCGAAAATTCCCTAGATTTTCCGCGTTCGTGCTTGCCCTTGCGCGCATTTTGTCCCATTGACGGCTTTCGGGGTCGCGGAAGTCTCTCACCGCGTCGTTGGATGGGCGGTAGCGATGAGTACCGGCTGCCCGGAGACTGTAGAATGGAGGGTAAGAGTTCGCGTGGACGAGCCGGCTGGAAAGGTGGAAGGCTGTCTTCATGAAATTGAGCGCGTAGCGAAGGTAATTCGAGACCCGACGTCTCACGTTTGTAGTCTGATTCTGGGAAAACATCCTGGTGTGCGAATGAGCACGGTTCTGGACGTGGCTGTAGTCTTGTGCCCTCAGGGATACTTACAAAATCCGAGTCCCAATGATGGAGTTGTGTCAGGGCAACAGCAGCATTGGCCGCTCCAGGAGGTTGCGCAGACACGGTCCCTGCTCCGGTTTGTTCAAATAATCCACTCATACCCGCTGTAATTTCTTTCTCAGTATGATGAAGCAAGGGGAATCATAGAGCCAACGTACAAAGGCCCCTAGCAGTAGGAAGGGCGGCAGTTGGCTGGACTTGTGGGCGTTGCGAAGGAGGAGTGCTGATCATCAACTGGAAACTCTCCTCTGTGGCAGGTAACTTGGGAATATAATGGTCTGGGTGGGCGCGTCGAATGTGTTCTTGCATCGACCGGTAGCGTTTTTCCTGTAAATGTCGGGGTCAGCGGGTTGGCGACGCGCAGAATGGGGTTAGGACGAGCGCACCCCAATGCATCTCTTTCTACACTGCGAGCCATCTTGGTTTGTGAGCGGACACACAACCTCATTTTCTGTATCTGTCGACACGAGAAAAGAGCTGGTGAGGGCAGGTTTGGGCGGCATGGCCTCTCACAGCGCTGACCCTAACCGCAGGTGCGAGTGTTAGGAGAGAAGGACGAAGGTCGGCGGCATTGATCGGACAGTCCACAACAAGCTTGGCTGTTTTTGAGCTTGAAGGGGAATCGACGTAATGATGGGTCCTCCTTCACATGATTTGCTCGTCGGGAAGAATAGGGTTGAAGGCGTGCACAACACAACAGAGTCAACTGCTGGCCTTCTGACGCGTGTGCAAGGAAACGACGAGGTGAGAAGGAGAGGAGGTCGGTTTGAAAGAGAGGAGAGGGTATTTTGGACTGTTGAGAGTTGGTGGGATGGTCGAAGAAAGAAAAAAGAGCTTTGAGCTTGGATTGAGGGGTGAGCGTACCCTAAGCTCTGGGGAGAGGAGCTTGCCCTGGTTGGTTTGGGGGGCTTTAATTGGCAGTGGCAGCTTCCCTCATGCTCCGGTGGTTCCCCTCTCTAAGCTCAGCAAGCTGCAGCTGTTCCAAGCGCCCACGCCCGTTAACCTTTGGCATCACCCAGGCAAACCTAGCGAAATCCAGGACTGTCAGACATCAACCCTCCCAGGTTCACTGCCACCTGCGCAGGCAGCGAAACTCGGGCATCAGTGTCAGACACTGGGACCGATTTCGTCCCGGGCTTCCGATGCCCTTACAACCAGGAACGACAACTTAACCCTCCAATCAACCAACACCTCCCTCACACCACCCCAGCTGCCAGCACAGCTTCTGATCGATGACCATCCATTGCATTCACTTCCCTTCCTACTGGTTCCTTTTGCTTGGTACCTAGTCAGGTACTCACGCCAATCATGACCTTGCTAAGAGCTCTGGGTTCCCCCCTCTCACCTCATCCAAGGTAGCTCTGTTCTCGGGGTTATCGTCACCTGTTTGGGAGCTTGGGATCGATGATCGCTGCCGATGACAACGCAAAAAGATGGCTCCAACCGTCCACTAGCATGTGCATCACCGCCAATCCTTGCAGCGTTGAGGTTGAGACTGCTTTCACACGCAACAAGCTTGCTTTGTGGCCCCCGGGCAAGCTTGAGCTCGGGCCAACCGAAGCTGCCACCCAGACCAACCGTCGTGCCGCCTACTAAAAAACCTATCATGCAGCATGCTGTCACAGCTGGAGCTCCTGTTCGCCTGATGTAGAAGTCATGCTGATGCATCAAGGCGGTGCATCCGAAGACCATCAACCGGACTTCGGTTCCGGTGGGAAATATGATACAACGATAAGGCATTTATAGAATCAGCAGCCTCGAACCATCGACTCCAGGAGTGGAACGGTGCTACAAAATCCGCCGATGTTGGAAGTTCGCGACAGTTAAAACAGTACTTGGCCCCTCGGAGCAGCGGGCAGGTTGACTAAGGCAGAAGCAAGTTCGTCAAGGCGATTGATTGGCTTGACCAGGCTTGGAGCTGTCGACACGAAAAACGCTGTGTGGTAGCACAAGAACTGATGACTGAAATGTTCAACATCGTTGGGCGCTGCGCATAACATCCACTAGAAGGCTGCCTGGACAATGTCAGGTCAAAGCACAGCAACGAAATATACAGCCGCCGGATAAACTTCTTCTTGCAATCGTCACCTTCAACGTCTTAAAACCCTTTGATGTATCTGTGCGCATCGGTAACTTCCATGACCTCGAATCGCATGCCAACGTCGATGTTTCCTTCGTTCCTCGGGCAGCACAACATTCCAAAGCAGGGTTTGAACTTGATGCCTTCATCAACCCTACGGTAACTGACCAACAGATCCCAAGGCTGGTGGGCATCCTTTTCTGCGGTGTCGGGATCGACATTGGGTACCGTACAGCGAGCACACCTCGCGACCACGTCAACGTCAATTGCGTGCAGGTTGCCGCCTGTGAGCGTAGTCCAGTACGAAGAGTCGCCGTTGATTCGTACTGTCTTCCACGAATCTTCGGACCATGGCTCCCCTCCTTTGATTATGATATTGGGCCGAAAACGCTCGATGGTAATTGCACTCTTGCCTTTCTGCTTCAATCTCGAGTTCAGCTCGGCAAGCGACGATTCAGAGGCAATTTGAATGGGGAGTACGTCCGGGAAATTGACGCTTTCTGTACGTCCCAGTTGTTTCGGGGAGCCGTTGCCGGTGCATATCCTTGGCTCGGGACCCTTCATGACAAGACAAGCGTCTTCGCCAAAAAACTCTTTGAACAGGGCCAGCATCTTGGGATCCGTGTAAGCATAGGCGTCAGTGATATACTCCCAGATGTCGACCGAAACTTCTTTGGTGTTGGCACTGAGCCACTCCTCACTGGGGTGAATTGGCACCTTCACTTGCTTGTCTGTGTCATGGCCTATAGTTATGACCAGGTTGTCGGAGTCGTGATCAATGGCGGTATTGATCAAAGTCATTTGTGGTTTTGAACGAATGGTGATGAACTTATTGCTGCTGTCAATGAACTAAACAACTCCACCATGCATGGGTCAGCCATCAGCGGTGGGGGGAAGACAACAAATCTGGGTATAACGCATTGCTTGGAGTGAAGGGGAAAGATTCTGGGCGACACGCGATACTCACCATCCACCGCCTATCCATCTCCAATCCCTGCCTCGTCAACCTGGCCGACTTCAGAGAGATCCCTCGGCATGATTTGATGGGATAAATGCGCAGGTCCGTGATCTCCGAGACTGTATATGTCATTTTGAGATGGGATGTCTGATCGAGTTCTTGTTCCTTGCGTCTAAGGTGTTCTGGGCAGGCTCGAGTTCCCTTTTTGTCACCTCGGATACTGTGACAGAATTGCAATCCCAAGTGTATGTTGCGAGCAAGAGAAGAGGGTGGCGGAAAAGGAGCGGAGAACGCAGATATATCTAGCACACGAATGTTTGAACGCTAACTTTTTCTTTTCGAATTTAGTGTTGCTGGTCGAAATGATGACAGCTGATGAAGAGGAGTGATAGGTAGGCAAGTCTGTACTAAAGGTCAAACGAAACTGTTTTGATCATCCTTGAACCCATCAACGCTCAATGAAGACAATCTCGTTCTCGCGATTCGATTTTCTCCTCCAGTGACCAAGATACCCACGTCACCAATGCTGTAGCAGCAAGAATATGATTACGGAAACGGTGTAATACGTTAGGGCACTATGCCTTTTCCGGCTATTCAGAGCGACCAGCCAACCAGCGAGGCTGGTTGTGGTCAACCTTCTCCGTGGACTTATACCTCACCCAACACATACGACGCTACGTCGCATCCGCTGATGTTTCGCATTTCGGAGACACGGCATGGCTTAGCCGACTTTTGGTCATCGACAGCGAGCTCCGTCTTCGCGCTCTTCCTTGCCCATTTCCCCTCGCAAATTTGCTATTCATAAAGGCATTTCAACAAAAGATCATATGGGCAGCCTGCTATCCAAGGAGGTAATTGAGACCTACCCAATCTGGGGAGTTCCGCAAATCGGATTTCGATATTTGATCAGGGCGACAAGTCTGCGGCTCGTATGATATATATGCTTCGCATTATAGGAGTGGATGTTGTCCCAACGTCCTCACAGATACCGTATCTTATCAACCATGGAGTTCTACCTACCATGTCTTGGGTTGATTGGCATGGGCTATTTCGACAGCGAGGAACCGGCCCGCAGAGTTCCAAAAAAGGACCGGGTTATCCAGATGCGGAATCCTTCCCGTTGACCTCGCCTGGACTATTAAAATGCGCCTTGGAATTTTGTCGACCAGATCGAAAGCATCAACCTTGAAACCAGTGACGATAGAAGCTGTGTTGGCTTTAATCACTGCGGTACCAGGTTCAGTCCATTCATTTACCCTACAGGTTCAACACCATGTCAGAACCGAAAACGATCAGAGTGACGCTGTCACAGATAGCCAAAACGATTGATCACTCCCTCTTACATCCGACCATGACGGATCAGGAGATCCAGGCCGGACTGGAAATTGCACAGAAATACCAGACAGCCACGGCGTGCGTCAAGCCGTATGCCATCGCGCAAGCAAAGAAAGCTCTTGAAGGATCAGGCGTTGCGGTCTGTCCGGTCATTGGCTTTCCTGCGGGCAACAGCACTATCGAAGTAAAGGTCTTTGAGGCAGAGAAGGCCGCCGAGGCAGGGGGCACAGAGATCGACATGGTGGTGAACATCGGCAAAGTGCTCTCCGGCGATTGGGAGTACGTCACCAAGGAAATTGGAGCAATCAATACGGCAGTGTGCAGGCACGGGGCAATTCTGAAGGTTATCTTCGAGAACGACTTTCTGCAAGACGAACACATCATCAAGCTTTGTGAAATCTGCTCGGACCTTGACGTTGCCTTTGTCAAGACATCAACCGGCTATGGATTTGTCAAGCAGCCCAACGGCATGTACATGTACAAGGGCGCCACGGTACCTCACTTGAAGCTCATGAGAAAGCACACCAAACCGGAGATTCAGATCAAAGCCGCCGGTGGTGTTCGCACGTTGGACGATCTGCTCTATGTCATGTCCATTGGCGTCACAAGGATAGGGGCCACTGCGACCGTTGCGATTCTGGAGGAAGCGAAGAAGAGAGGAATAGGCCACGAGCCGGTTGAGGTGGAAGTCAAACCCATGGCTGGAGCCACCATCAATGGCGCAGCCTACTAGGGCTAGTCATAGAGGGGGGGACCGCTCGACACGGCCAATGGGGTATATAGGCAGCCGACAGTAAGACCTACATCGATAGAAGGAGAACAGAAGTGATGTTTAATGCGCCAGGACTCATTCCCTAGTTGCGTCTGGCCATATGTGCATTCACCGTACCACCCTGCCACGGCGAACCGGGAAGCCGGCGAGCCGCTTTTTGCGGGGAAAGCGCAGATTCAGTTGGAGTTGGAGCACACCTAGAAATTTCAAAATAGATGCAGGCGTAAACTCACGTTGAAGCCTGGCTTCTTGATTCATGTTCTACAGGTCGCCAACATGGAGACTGGCATTCCGCAGGCCCCCGCGCCGAGTGCGTCCCAGGGCGCCTCAACCTCCAATATCGACACCGAATCGAGGACTCCCACCTCTCCCAAAGACGGAGCAGCGCAAGTTCGTGAGCCAGGACATGGTGGTTCAGATGCAAGACGTCCGCATCAGAATGCTCCTGGAGGGCGAGCGGCCCGAGGTGGTCGAGGAGGTCGTCAGGGCAAGAAGAGAGATATGGGGAGGAAGGAGTGGGCGTAAGTCTTGTCTCTTCTCTCTGGGATGCACCCGTAGATAAAGGGCGCTCCGTGATGGATTACTTCGCTCACCATTCTCTGGCTCTGGATCTTCAAGACTGACTTGCTAAGTAAAACCAAAGTAGACAAAAGGCAACGGAACGAGGATGAGCAAGCCGCTAAACGTCAACGGATCGACCAAGGCAAGGATGCACTGCCCATTTACGCTACAAAATTCAGCGAGGAAGTGCTTGCCGCCGAGGAGAGGAGACCCAAAAAGAAGGTTGCTGTGCTCATTGGGTACGCTGGTACCGGTTACAAGGGGATGCAGCTGTAAGAGCACCTGTGCAACTTTGGGCTAGTAGTTCGAGAGGCTGACCACCGTCTATTCAGAGCACACGACCAGAAAACTATCGAAGGAGACCTCTTCCAAGCCTTTGTCGCGGCCGGCGCCATCTCTAAGGCCAACGCCGACGATCCCAAGAAATCTTCCTTTGTGCGATGCGCCCGGACCGACAAGGGCGTCCATGCCGCCGGCAACGTGATCTCCTTGAAATTGATCATCGAGGACGAAGACATAGTGCAGAAGATCAACAACAATCTGACTCCCCAGATCCGGGTCTGGGGCTACGAACGGACAAGTAACAGTTTCAGCGCCTACCAGATGGTCGACTCGCGCATATATGAGTACCTGATCCCGACACATAGTTTTCTACCACCCCACCCTAGCAGTTTTTTGGGGAGAAACTGCGAGAAGTGGGCAGAAAAAACGGACGACGTGGACGGATACAGAAAGAGACAAGAGGAAGTAACAGGGTACTGGGAGAAGGTGGACGAGGAGATGATCAAGCCGATTCTGGCCGAGTATGACGAAGAGATCCGTGCCATTTTGGAAAAAGCACTCTGGCTGAAAACAGAACGCCCGACGGATGACGGGAATAGCGGTGCTCCCCCGCCGAATCCCCCAGTCATGGAGGTTGAACCTGAAACTTCTAAGCCAGAGGCTCCACAAGAAGCCGAGGACAAGGACCGTGCTCCCGAGAAGAGCAACAACGAAGAACCCGCCTCCGATGCAGGAGACGCAACAGAAGAGCCCAAGTTATCCCGATCGCGTGTCCTCGAGGAAGCAATGAAACGCGTCCGGCAAGCCTATATCGCTGCCAAACGGGCCTATCGCATTCCTCCTCAACGTCTCGACCGAATTCAAGAAGCGCTCAGTCTATTTGTCGGCACTCGCAACTATCACAACTACACTATCCAGAAGACCTTCAAGGACCCCAGCGCCAAACGAGTGATCAAGTCCTTCCTGGTCAACAGGACGCCTATTCTTATCAATGGAACGGAATGGCTCAGTATGAAAGTCCACGGGCAGAGTTTCATGATGCACCAGATCCGCAAGATGGTTGGGATGGTTGCGCTCGTGGTGCGCTGCGGATGTGATCCCAAACGCCTGGTGGAAAGTATGGGTCCTGACAGGCTGTCCATCCCCAAGGCTCCTAGCCTGGGTCTTCTGCTCGAACGGCCGGTGTTTGAATCTTACAACAGGCGCGCCAAAAGCGAACTCAGTAAAGAAGCCATCGATTTTGACAAGTACCGGGAGGAGATGGACCAGTTCAAGCAAGTACAGATCTACGAGCGCATGTATCGAGACGAGGAGAAGGACAACGTCTTTGGCAACTTCTTCAACCACGTCGACAACTTTCCGAGTGAGATTTTCTTGTTTGTGACCTCGGGCGGCATCCAAGCCACCAAGACGAAAGCACTGGTTGGGGCAGTCGAGGTTGTCAAGACGAAGAGTGGAGAAGATGCTCTATTGAGCAACGATGTCGACGTCGGCGTCGAGGACGAGGACAGCGATGCGGACGACGCTGTCAAGGATAACCACGGTGACGAGGGTTGAGGAACAGCGGTCCTTGGCTGCTTGCTGTACAGAAGGATAGACTCTGAGAGATGAGGACAATCTTGAGCACGAGTACATATATTACGAGGTCCATTGCGGCGATTCATGAGGCGTATTCCATCCAGCCGTACCGTTAAACACTCAAAACCACCCCGTTGTCAGGCCGAGATGGTTGATTTACTATCTTGGAATATTTTCATATTTCATTTCCGTGCAGAATCGTTTTTTTTTGTTTTTTTGTTTTTTTTGGAAAAAAGGAGAGACAGTCTACAATACTGTCCAATTCATTAAATTATATCTTGTATCCCCCCATACATTTCCTCAAACCACCTGACCCCATCAATCATGAATATACACCTGTGACATTCGTAACATACCTTATACACCTACCTCAGCGAGGATAGATAAGGTCGAACAATCCAAGGGAAGGATTAGTCCATCCACCTGAGCCATCATCGTCATCATCATAACAATACAGATGTGAATATGATGAACACGAACATGGACACCTTCAACCTCTCCCTCCTCCCGATCCTCCTCCTCGCAACCCTCCCCTCCTCCTCCACGACGCCCCTCCACACCGCCGCGGCGCTGAACACCGACACAGACCCAGATCCAGACACAGACACGGACACAGATACAGATACAGATACATGGCTATCATCCCTCTCGTCTATGCTGGGGATCTTGCGGGAAGCGTGTCGGGTCTGTCTGGGCATGCAGACCGGGCTGGGCAATCCGAATGCCTTGAATCAGGGCGAGTTCCCGGCCTGTGCCGCCATGACGACGGGGGTAAGTAACTTTTCTTCTCGCCGTTTCAAGAAGCGTAACAACATGTGACCGGGAACAGTTAGCTGGTGGATGGATTCAATGAAATGAAATGAAAAATGAACGAAAGATTACCTACCTACCTACCTACTTCGTCTACCCTTCCTCCCTCCCTTACGTAGTAGTTCACAAGTCGGATTTCCCCCTTCCTCCGCCCCTGAATGCTCGTTGTATCGGAATTAAGAATTGTTTTGACACGATGATATTAACTTGTTATAGTACGTCTTCCGCGTCGAGAACCAAGCGACGGTCATGTATCTCCAGAAAGTCGGGCGGACGGGCCACCTGACGACTCTGGACGTTCATCATCCCCGGCCAGGGCCTCGCCCTTCTTCTTCTTCTTCTTCTTCTCAAAAGGGCGCCCCTCACAATAACAACAACAACAACGACAAGAAGAAGCCCCGGTGGCCCTTCTCCTCCTTCCCCCGCCGTGTCGTCTCGCTCTCTAGCATGCCCGTCCTGCTGCTGATCACCAGCCTCGCGCTCTTCCCGCCATCCGGCCGCACGGGCCCGGCTCTCGCGACATCTCTCGCCCTCATCATTATCTCACGCGTCCTCACCATCATCTCCCTGCGCGCCCGCACATCGCCGGCGTCATGGCACGGCGCCCCCGAGCCCGGCGTCCGGGGCGACCTGCTGATCCTGCTCAGCGAGGACCGCTGGATCCGCATGCGGGGCCTGGTCGACGACCTCAAAGCCGTCACCTCAGGGGCGTGGCTGGCGCGCCCCACAGCTCGGCCCGTCTGGATGATGGATGCGCTGGACGGGATCGCCGCCGTGCTGGTGTACCTCGCCGTCGTGGCGCTGGGCGGGGCGAGCGACGGCGAGAAAGTTGCGCTGGTGGGCGCCGTCGTGGCGAGTCATGTGCTCCTCATGTACGAGAATTCCACCGCGGACGAGTTGGTCATGAACGGGAGGACGGTCACGGGCGCAGCCAGGCCCGGGAACGTCAAGAAGTACGCGCGGCGGTTGGACATGGCGGAGGAATTGGTCGAGGAGGTGGGCAGGAGTGATTTTGCCGTGAGGTTGGGGCTGATCAATCCAGATCAGAGGGGAGAGGCAAAGAAGAAACAGGCCGCCGAGACAAAGGGTGGTGGAGGTCCTGGGGAGGAAGTGGTCACGATGTAGCTAGCCAGCCAGCAAAACTTCTTCTTCATTGTATCTGGTGGTGTCGACAATGCGACGACACTATCCTTCAATCTCAAACGTCGTCCTGACCCCCATGGCCGCCAGCTCAACATCCAGATACCTCAACACGCCGGGCACATTGACGACGGTGGTGTCATCCCCACCCACGAATTTTCGTCCGGCGCCATCCTCCCACACCGTGACCTTACTGTCCTCGAACGTCGCGGGCCTCGCACATGCTCGACAGCGGACGATGCCGCTCGGCTCGACGCGGCCGCCCCTCCTTTTGATGGTGAATTGGTTCGGCACCATCATGGTGCTCAGGAAACTGCCGCAGCTTCGACAGACCCAAGCCCGTTGCTTGTCGCTGCAGTCCATCAGTCGATCTTGGAGCAAGTATGCAGTGCCATGGGCAATCAGGGAGTCCCGCTCCATTTCACCCACACGGATACCGCCGCCTTTGGCTCGTCCTTTGATGGGCTGCCCGTGCAGAGCGTTGACGGGTCCGGTGGTGCGCACTTGGAACTTGTCGCTGACCATGTGCCTCAGTCGTTGGTAGTAGACCACCCCAATGTAGATGTCAGCAGCGAACTCCTTGCCGGTGATGCCGCTGTACATGGGCTCGTTGCCGTAGAAGTTGTACCCGGCCTGCAGAAGCTGCTCGCCAAAATAATTTCCGGCCGTGTTGTCCTCGTCAAAGGAAAAGGGCGTGCAGTCTTGAGCGAGACCATGGAGGGCCCCAGATTTGCCGGCGAGCGATTCGACAAACATACCAATAGTCATTCGAGACGGAAAGGCGTGGGGATTGATAATGACGTCTGGCTGGATTCCGGACTCACTATAGGGCATATCCTCGCTCGGCCAGAGCATAGAACAGACACCTTTTTGGCCGTGTCGAGAAGAGAACTTATCACCGATGATAGGTCGTCGAGGAATTCGGTACTTGATGCTGATCGCCTGACAAGGCTGGTCTCCCGTCTCGGAGCCGATCAGTCGGATTTGATCAACATAAGCTTCCTCGGGGTCCTTGTACTTGAAGTACATGGTATTTCCGTCCAAGTTCTTGAGCTTGCCTTCCGACGGATCGAACATGACACTGTGGTAGGCGAGAACGATTGATCCCTCGCCAACTTTGGTCCCAACGGCAGGCAGGCCGTCAGGATCGAGCGCCTGGATCGCTGCTTGCGAGATGTTTGGGTCGCCTTCTGCAAAGCCAAAAAGTGACTTGATTTCGGTCTTTGACCGAGCTGCCCTTGCGTCTTCATTGAGCCTGTAGACCTTGGTCTTGTAGATGACACCGTCTCCGAAGCCTCGCTCGTGTGAAGATTTATTGATAATCATAGCGTCATCCATGTCGTAGCCCGTGTACGAGATGACCGCCACGACGGCGTTCATCCCGTTGGGGAAGTTGTCCAGTCCGTACTCGTTGTAGAGTGGAGGTCTCACAACGGGCGTCTGCCCCGTCTGAAGCAGGTAGGCTTTGTTGTCTGTTCGGCACATCATATTCGAGGAAGGAGTTCCCATGGCTTGCTTGCTCATTTGGCACTGGTACATATTTCGAGGCGATTGGTTGAAATCTGAAAAAGGGGTCATGTTGGCCAAAATTGATAGGACGTTCGTGGGTTTGTACTCGATGTGGGTTGTCAACGTGGGTATGATGTCCGCATCCATGCAGGCAATGTTCATGTATTGCTGTTCGAATGGACCGACGTAGTCAAGTTTATCAGACGGAATGTACTTGACAGGTCGTAGCATTCGCGACCGCTCAGTGAAGAGGTACAGGCCAGGATAGAGACCGCCGTTCGAGGTAGGAATATGGCCTATTTCTAGTTCATTCGGAATGTTGTGTTCCCCATTCACCTTCCAATGTCGGAGAAGCTGGGCAATCTCTCTTGCCCTTTTCGCGGCGCAATATCCCAATATACGCCCGTCAAGCTGGACGGATAGGCTTTCATTGACTGTCATTAAAGGAGCGGAAGATAGTCCCAGCTGCGTCACCGCCTTCTCAATACCCGAAGTATCAATCCGCTTAATTTGAACTTGGCACTGGTGAGCTAAGTGGTTCAAAAGGCCACAGGGAGCGCCATCAGGAGTGTGAACGGGACAGAGAAATCCCCAGCTTTCCGGCAACAGTTTGCGTACAGTAGTCGTCTTCAACTGCGCGAAAAAAGCGCCTCGATGTATACACCGAAAGTGACTGATGAATCGATAGAAATTTATCTTTTCGGCCATGATGGTGAAACCGGATGTTTGAGACAGATCGAGCCCAGTCTGACTGACCAGATTTCCTGTGGAGAGGAAGTATTCCAGCTTCCCTGCGATGTTTTCGTTCGTTCTCCTGACTATTTTGGGCAGGAAATCCGCCTCGAACGAGGGATCTGTGAATTTGGCATCGTTCTTGGCCCTGAGCCACTCTCGAGCCGTAGCACCGATGCCCATGAGCCACTCGTAGATGTTTTCCTTTAAAATCATACCATACAGGAAGCCTCCGAGTAAGACCTCCTGGCTGGAGACTGCATCAGGATTGTCCATAGCACAATCACCTGCGGCAAGCGCATAGAGCTTTCTGATCATGAATAGAATCAGCTGGAACTTGTCGTTATTTTGGGATGGAGTAACGTCGACGTTGCCGAGATGTGGTAGGACAATCTTCCTCAAGAACTCCTCGCCGACTTTCTCGTCCGACATCGTTATAGGCTGCATCAGAACAGGTCGAAATTTCTCTCCAAGGTATGCTAGGGTCTGTGCCCTTGTTTTCAGGTTGTATACTTTGTACGTGCGCAGGAGAAGCTCTGTCCGGTCGGCAACAAAGGAGCTGGGTGTTTTATTCGAGGACGAAGCGCCAATGATGCCCTCCGCAATCTCGCGGTCGTTCGTATCCACCAGGGCTTTGAGGATCATGACCACAGGCACCAGGTATTCGTTTTTCCTCCACGAAAATCTGAAGGTGACATTCCCATCTGTCAGGTAGTGCAGGGTGTTGGTATGCGCGGTCTGATCTGGCCGCACGGACCGAATCTGGATTGCGAACTTCGAAAAGGTCGGTCCTCTCCCGGCAAAGGTGGCTCTTGCAATGGCCATGGGGTAATTCCTCCTTGTCGCGATCAGCATGCGGATGAGCTTTTCATTCCCATTGACAATGAAATAGCCGCCCATCTCTTCAGACTCCTCCTTGTGGCGGACCATCTGTGCCGGCGAGAATTTCTCGAGGTGACATCTGTTGGATCGCAGCATGATGGGCATCTGTCCGAGATCCCGGACTGATTCCTGCCAGTCCCCATTGTTTATTCTATACTGTAGTCTGGCTCTTAATCTTCCTCTGTAGGTTGTGTGCCGCTCTCGACATTCGGAGGGGTATATGTTCCGGTCTTCAATGCTGAATTTGTTACTCGGCGGGAGGGTGGGTTTCTCTAGGATGATCTCCGTCACTCTCAGGTCAAGCTTATTGCGCTGAATTGCGCGACTCGGGTTACGTAGGTCGCCATCGACCACGGTATAGATCCCAATATCTTTGAGCCCGGCGTCGATGATTTTCTCGTCCCACAGAGCATTGAAGGACTCTATATGTGGTTTCACTGCAGCCTGAAGAGCTGGGAAGGCGCTTCGATCTTTCGGCGTATTTCTGAACAGCTTCTGGCGGCGGACGGTGTCGTACTCTACCGACCATTTGGTGCTGGTCTGCGTCGCGGTCGTCGACATTATCTTGAGCTGTCACCGCAGCCGACGGGATTCGCCCATGCGAGAATACTGGTGTGCAAGTAAAGGGCAGAGTTGGAGACAACAGTCGACCGCTCTAACACCGGCGCTGCCCGCTAGCAAAGGTCTGATCACAGGACTCAAGTTTGAAAATGGAGCGGTAGAAAAAAAGTTCTATGCGCAAACTCCGCAGCCCTTATCGATAGCAGAGCCTTGCGAAACACCAGTCTAACCTGAATTGGAATAGTCTACCAAACCCATACGACGAGGCTGCATATTTTCTGTCAAACAGCATCACGAGAAGTATTCTGCTACGTTCCTTTACGAGCTCGACCTGACATGGCCTCGGGTTTTATGACTCTAGACTACATGAACGGAATCTTCATAATTTACTGATCTGACTTCTCCCAAATGTTGCAAACATATATTCAAAATTAAAGCAACTAAACTTTTTGAGACTCAACCTCAAACTATGAACATTCGAGCAACTGATGGTCTCTGCCACAGGTGATTAAACCCCTTTCATATCGTAACCTATCCTGCTCCAGCGTGATACACGCTTAGCAGGCGCCCCCTCTCAACTTCAGATCCCCAGATCCTTGGGGGAGAGAACCCCCCTCTTAAGCAGACCGACCACCAACGGCGCCGTGTCCCCCGTGAGCTCGATCCTCTTCAAAGCGAAGCCGTCCCCTTCCTTGACGTAGTGAAAGCGATACGCGCCCAGCATCGCCAGGTCCCACTGCTTTCCCTGGCCATCGGTCTTCTTCGACTCTCCCTCGGCAGGTTCGCCTGGCAGGTTGCCCCAGAGCGTGGCTTTGCCGATCATCTCGTAGCCACCCGAGTCGACCTCGTAGCAGTTCAAGTAGAATGCCTCGTGCCTCCACTGGGGCAGCGGGCCGTACAAGGCTTTCATGGCCGCGATGGCCTTGTCGCGGCCCTCGGACACCGTGCCGTCCGGCGCGACGTACGTATAGTCCGGGGCGTACCATTTCGGATCGAACGACTTCGTGTCATAGTCGTCGCGGAAGCGCTCCATGAACTCCATCACTGGGAGTTTCCGGGTGGTGCTGTCGAAATCCCCGTAGTGGATGAAGGCGGCTTTTGTAGGGACTGACATGTTCCAAACACGGTCCAGGGGGAAGCTCTGTCCACTGTGAGCTTTTGTAAAGGTGTTTGTCTGAAGGGTATTGAGATTTTGACGGCAAGAGCAGTCAACAAAGGAAATATCTGGGATCAAATCCTTTTTTCTCCTCTCCTGTGTCGCATATCACAAGGTCAGTCCATGTTGGAGCTCTGGAATGCGGTCTGTCTAGCCGCTGAAGGCCGGGAGGAGGAAGCATATTGGACGGTCAAGGCATCCCTACCAACTCACTTTGCAGGCGTCGTTCGTAAAGCTGGATTCATCGTATTCGGCCCGGAGAGGACAGCCCTAGAGCAGGCTTCATCAAGAAATACGAGGCGGGGGATTCGTATAAGTCCTCAGCTGATGGTGAGTTGTCAGCAGCACTAATGCTGGCAGGGGTCGTTACTGGCTGGAAGAGGCTCAAGCCATTGTATTTACTGTTGAAGCCATAGCAAGGCGCGCCAGCAGCCTCTGAAACCTGGTTCATTACGCAGACCATCTCATGGCATGCTCTGTTCCGTGCTTGGCCCTCTTCACAGCGTCGAGGTGCCGAAGAAAGGTGCATAATACAAACAAAACACATAGAACAGGAGCATAACACTGCTTTTAACATGCTACAGATTCACGAAACTAAAGAAATAAAGAGACCATAAAACAGGTCCCGCCAATTAGCCAGACCCATTGCGCTTCCCCAAAATTGTCCTCGTAACCCTCGGGCATTTCAATTTCCATGCCACCCAAAACCAATCATCACATCTAAATTAACTCTTTACAACCCTCATGCACCAGTCAAGTATTTGACCAGCTGCTCCCGCTCGCTCGTGGGCACGAGGCTCAGCACTTCACGAACACCCTTCAATCCACCTTCCTTGTTACCCATCAATAACTCTGCGACCCGCTTGCTGACTGCGTCAGTCTTGACGGCGTCGATCTTGGCATAGACCTCCTTCCTGTGGCTCTCATACCATTCAGCCACCTTACGGTCATCCTTCTCGAACTCGGCATCCAGCAGACCGGACCAGTTCTTCAACGTGGCGAGATTCTGCTCTCTTTGCGTCATACCATTGGTGGCGGTGACCGGGGCGGTGCCTGCAGCCAAGCTGGTGCTGAGCTTCTTAAGAAGGACCTCCTCGGACAATCTGCGTCGCAGACGCCAGTAGAAGAAGCGTCTGGCGTTCTTCCATTCCAGAGGCATCCGGATGGTGCCCTTGGCCTGCATACGACCAGCACGGTCGTGCAAGTCGGCGAATTGAAGGGCGATCTGCAAGTAGATAGGTCCAAGGAGTTGCTCACGTTCAGTCATCTTGGCCTTGATAGCGTTGAGTTGTTCAGCGCTCAAGTTCTTGGCAAGTGACTGAGCCTTAAGGCCAGCGTAAGTGGGATCCAGGCGGGCCATTGTCTCCAGCTGTCTTTCCTTGCGGTATTTGATGCCGACAATGCCTTCAGGCTCCAAGACACCACCACGCGACTCGATGTCGGCATACATCTCCATCTGCTCGGGGTTGATGGTAGGATCAACAACAACCTGGCAAAGATATTAGCATTCGTCGGTATGAAAGGGGACTGACGTGGAACTTACCCATGAACCACCACGGAGCTCGCCGAAAGGAGGAATATAGACGAAGACCGGCTGCTCGTATTTGACGAGGGCATCGACAATGTACGAACCATATTTGAGCACCTCGTTGTACATGTCTCGTTGACCTCCGGAGAAACCACGCCAGTTGGCAAGGATCATGCATGGAAGTTGCTCTCCGAAGTTGAAGTCTCTCAAGGCTTGTGCTGTCTTGAAGGCAGAGTTGGGGAACCACACTCCACCAGCCTCTTGCACAATTTGCTCCATAGAGTCAGCATTGGCAGGGTCAGCAGGGGTGACGTTCTCGACAGTACGCGTCTCAACTGCGATAACACCCATGGGGATGCCACCGAGGCGGGCACGACCAACGACTACAGTCCTGGCCCAGCCACCAAGGGCTTCCTGGAAGGAGTCCTTGTCGAAGAGACCTGACAGGAAACCTTCCTCGTCATCCTTACCAGCAATCAGATGCCTCACATCGTAAGGTCCCTTGGGTGGGTAGAACGCGATGTCACGATCCCAGGGGTCTGAAGGCGGGCTCACTGGGACCGGTTGCCCCTTCTTGTCGGGAACGAAGGACAGCCATTCCACGATCTTTTCGACACCCTGGAAGTCATCGCTGGCAGTCATGTGGGAGACACCGTTCTTGTACATGATTTGAGTACCACCGAGCTGCAAGTTGGATGTGTAAACTTCCTTACCCAGCACCTTGTTTAAGGCAGGGGCACCAGTCAGGATAATGGGTTGACCTTCGATCTGGATAGCACGTTGACCAAGACGGACAAGGTAAGCACCAATACCAACCGATCGGCAGGTGACAAGAGTCAAGGTGAAGATGTCCTCATAGGCCCTGGATGTAGCGCCAGCGATGAGACCGGAGCCACGCAAGCATTCCACGCCGAGTCCGTCCTTGGCGCCAACGATGGTGGTGATCTTGTGTCGCTCTTCGCCGTCCTCGACGACTTTTTCGGTGATGATGTCGGTCTTGCTCAGCAGCTCTCTCTTCTCGGGAGTCAAATAAAGATACTTGAAGCCGGAGCTTGGGTTCGACTCGTCGTTCCATGCGACGGAGAAGTGAGGAATGAGCTCCTCGGCCATGCCAATGCGGGCACCAGAGTTGGCAGAAAGATAAATGCGAGGAATGCCCAGTTTTCGAGCGTACTCTGTGCACTTGTTGAAGAACCTGTCCTCAACAGGGCCGAAAGAGCCGATCTGGTAGGTGATATCATTGGCAATGATGATAAATCTTCTGCCTCTTGGATACTCTGGAGTTTTGGCGGTCAAAATCCAGGCCACCATACCGCAATTGTTGGTACCCGGTTCACGGGACACCTCAGTGACATTGTCGGCATCGTCAAGGATCAGCTCGTTGTACTCAAGGCAGGTCGCCATCTCTGGTTTCGACTCGGCGAGCGGCGCATGCTTCGCCACCGCCTTATTCCAGCTGTTGTAGATGGCCTGTCTGAAGAGTTCAGGGAAATCGTATACGTACTGAGTGCCCATGATGTGAGCCTTGTACCGCTTGGGCTGCAGCCACTCCTTGGTTGGGTAGGGAGTAGAGACAGGCCGCAAATGCATTGAACCAATCTTGGTAGTGCCACCAATGCTCTCAAACACCCATTCGCCGTTACGCGCCTTCTTTTCGACGTATGTCTCAACTTTGACGACGTATCCAGAGGTGTTGGTGATGATGACGCGGAGAGGATACGGCAATCCAGTATCAGGGTCAGTGCAAAGGATTCTGATCTCAGCGCCCGTAACCCGAAGGCGGAGGAATCTGCGAGAGAAGCGCTCCAAGAAGCCGGAAACTTGCTCCTCCACGTCTCTGGGCTGTAAATTGAAGACGGGAGTAAAGTTGATGAAGATGTGGTTCAAATCAGAGTTGTTGTTGCCGATGATCTCGAGAGCGTCGCAGATGTCGTTGACCAATCGATCAGTCTCCGAGATAAGGTACTCAGCAGTAGGGATCTCATCTTTCAAACGACCTGGTCGGACCACAGCACGGGTGAAGTAGCGCTTGTCAACGACCTTGTCCCGGTCGTCGCCCTTGCCGATGGCCTCGTAGATGTGAATGTTTCGATTTTCTGTGAACACTGGCTTGATCTTGAACTTCGACAATCTTCCAAGTTCAAGCTGGAAGGCAAGAGCGGGTTCATTGTGACGGATGCTGACATCTTCTTCATAGGTAGGGCCGCGGAAGGTGAAGTATCCAGGATAGGTGCCTTCTTTGTGCCCACAGATGAAAGTGAGACGACGGACTCTGCGGGCCAACAACTCCGACTTGTACTCGTCGATCAAGCTTTGCGCGCGGTTTAGAATCTCCTCGTCACTCAGGTTTTCGATGTCGCGAATGGCGATGTTGCAAACGTTTGTCAGCTCGTCTTCAACAATGGTCTCCGTCCTTTGTGGCCTTCTCTGACTATCGAGGGTCGGCATGAGATGCTGGGTGGTGCTGGGACGTTTCTCTGAGCTTCCCTTGGGGAACGCCTCAAGTGCACGAGCAAGGCACTCATCAACTTCATCTAGGTAGTGGCAAGGGGCAATAACACCTTTGCGGGATGGCTCATCATCTCCTTGAAGCTTGTTGAGGTATGACAAGTCGCTAACGGATGTAATGCGCTTGAATTGGTTGCCGTTCTGTGAAGGAGTTGCCTGTCCAGATGGGTACGAAGATGCGAGTGGCAGTCCAAACTCGGACTGTCCGACTTTGCGGAGGACAAAATCCCACGACAGGAAAAATGGAGGCTCCACATCATTATGATACTCAACCTGCTTGACAGTGTAGGCACGGTAGGCGCGGCGCACGTACACCTCCAGAGCGGCAAGACCAACCCATGGGTCGTGATGAGCGAAGAAGAGGGGCAACACGTCAAACACAGTGTAGCGCGAGTCCACTACTTCTCTCAAGACGTCAAGGTCTGGCTCGCGATGCTCCCAGCCGGTCTCTCCGTACTTGGATTCGACCACTGAAGACTTGAGGATGTGCTCCATCTGGGATGCTCTCTCCTCAAGAGAAGGAAGGGCGCACAGAATGAGGAGCTCACGAGCCTTGAGGGCAACCTTGGCTGTTGCCCGAGATTCGAGCTCAGTGAGGCGCCGAAGGGCTGGTCTGAAGTATTTGCCAACGTTACCAACATTCGGTTGGTTTGGTCTGTACATGTCCAGAATGGCGACGATCAAATTGTTCTTGGCGGAAACACGGGTGTGAGACAGGACAGTCCAAACAACCGAAAGGAGATCATCCTTGTTCTGCTCCCGAAGCTTCAAAATCACGTCTTCATCTCGGGCGGTGCCGGAGGCAAAGAGTTTCTCAACTTGGTAGTACTGGTCGAGAAGTCCAATGAACACGTTGTATTCGTGCGTCTTCAACCCATCAGCATACCTCGCGCAAACATCTTCAAGCGGCTGCAGGGTGGCGTGAAGTGCAGCTCCGTCGTTCGCAGACATGTTCTCCTCAATGTATCGGTTGATGGCCTTCTGGACTTGTTTCGCGGGGAATTCTGCCTGGCGCGAATGTGCTCGCTCAACAAGTTGCTCAAGTTGGGTATCCAGCTTCTGCGGAGTTCTCGAATGCAGGGCAGAAGATCGGGCGGCCCATTCGCCATACGGCAACTCTGGATCCCTCAGAACCTGCACCAATTCCCTGAGAGTCGAGGCCATGATGACCTGGTTGTCGAAGCCCATGAGAATATTCTGAAGGATTCCATGGAGAAGAGCGAATCGCTGAGGAGGCTTGTTACCCACGACCTGAGGGGGTCCAAGGTTTGGCAATTGACCAGTGAATGTCTCAGCAGTCTTTACCCTAGAGGGATCATCCAAAGCCAAGATACCCAGGATATCACCTCCTTCTAGAGTCGCACCTGGCTGCTTGATGAATTGTACAACACCGTCTTCCTGAGCAATGAGAGGCATGTACATCTTCATGACTTCGACCTCTGCGTATGCTTGGCCGGCCTTGACGTGAGCACCGTTTTCGACGGTAAATTTCACGAGCTTTCCAGGTGAAGGAGTTCGGAGCTGAGTAGGATCGTTTTCTTGTTCCAGCAAGCAAGTCTTGCTGTCAACACTGAGTCGGATGGCGGTAGGTTCTTCCTTCCAGTACAAACTGTGAGATCGACCGGCAACCAGCATCAAAAGACCACCATCTGCAAGAGAACGGATGCCAACAGAGCACTTCGACCCATTGATGAAAACGTGATAGCTATCGAGACTGGATCTCGTGACGGTGAACTTGTAGCGGTGACCCTCGTAGATAAAGTCAACCGGGAAGACGGTCTTGAGGACATCTTTGGCGGGCACTTGACCCTTCTCGAGTCCTTTGCGATACTCAGCAATGCATGCCTCGCTCGCAATGTGAGCTTTTGTCACAGCACCAGCAAGAACGGCTAGCATTTGATCCGGGCGCTCGGCGGTCAACTTGTTGGAAATGAGTTGATCGAGCCATCCAGTGGTGATAGTATTGTCCTCAAAAGCCGGGGTCTCCAGCAGCTTGATGAGGTATTCAATGGTAGTCCTGAAGTCTCCGCGAATGCTCAATTCCTTCAGAGCGACAACCATGTGCTTTCGAGAAGCAGATCGATTCTCTCCATAGGCGAAAATGTGGCCGAACTGGCTGTCGGAGAAACTGTGAATGCTAGAGTTCGAAGAGACAGAGAAATAACCCCAGACGTTCGAGCTCGAACGGAAGTTGAGATCGTGCATAGTACCGCTCGAGGGTTTGAACCCTTCACCGGGATCTTCTGAGGTGATACGGCAGGCCGTGCAGTGACCCTTTGGACGAGGTCGTCGTTGGGTCTTCAAGCTGGCTTCGTTCTTGAAATGGAAATCAATTTCTGTCGACGTGTGAGGATCGACTCCGTACAACAAGCGAATGTCACGGATGCGGTGAAGTGGGAGACCCATAGCAACCTGCAGCTGAGCGGCAGGCAGATTGACACCACTGACCATTTCAGTGGTGGGATGCTCGACTTGGAGACGGGGATTCAGCTCCAGGAAGTAGAATTTGTCGTCTGCGTGCGAATAGAGGTATTCCACCGTACCAGCGGAGACGTAGCCGACCAGCTCACCGAGACGGACGGCGGCAGCCTCCATGTTCCGGAAAGTATCTTGGCTGGCGATGGTGACGGGAGCCTCCTCAATAATCTTCTGATGTCTCCGCTGGACGGAGCAATCTCTGCCGAAGATTGAGATGTTGTTGCCGTATTGATCAGCCAGCAATTGCACTTCCAAGTGTCGAGCATTTCCTGCCAGCTTCATAATGAAGATGGGAGATCCGGGAATTTCATTTGCGGCAGCGTTGTACAGCTCCACGAAATTTGACTCGTCGTCGACTTTTCGGATGCCTTTGCCACCACCACCCTCGGATGCTTTGACCATCACAGGGAAGCCAATCTTGCGTGCGGCTTCCAAGCCTTCTTCTGCAGAGTGAACGCAGCCCTTCTCGTAGACGTCGTCTCTTACGGTGACAATGCCGTCTTTGTCAATTTCAACCTCGTCAACGCCCTCTCCTGACCAGGGAATACAGGGTACCTTTGCGTGCTGTGCGACGATTGTGGAGGAAATTTTGTCACCCAGGGATCGCATTGCTGACCCAGGAGGACCAATGAAGACGATCTTCTTGGGCGAAGCCGCCAGAGACTCGGGCAATTTTGGGTTTTCTGAGGCGTGACCCCAGCCAGCCCAGACGGCGTGGACGTTCATCCGTTCGGCAATATCAACAATCAGCTCAACGTTGGCATAATTGTTGTTATTTGTGCCGCCGGGCACCTATTGTCAAATTTGTCAATATGCTGCTCCTCTTGTTCTTCCTAAATTTCCTCGGGTCTCGCATACCTCGACGTATTGATCAGCCATGCGGATGTAGTCTGCGTTTGCCTGCAGATCTTCCGGCGTAGCCATCACAGTGAACTGGATGGCCCGCTCGTCGCCAAACACCTCGTAGGCCCATTTTCGTACCGAGCGGATTTCCTTGACTGCTGCAATACCGTTGTTTGCAATGAGCACCTGGGTTCAAGTCATGTTAGCGTGCGGGTGCGCACAGACACACCAATTTCCCTCTCCTGGAATTCCACTTACTGAAGTAATGACGGTGTGTCCGTCGTTCTCCTGAACAAAGTCCTTGACTTTACTCGGGGGAGCATTCCCTAGTCTGTTGCCTCCAATGAAGTGATCTGCCACCTTGTGTTTTGCTTGCCACGAGCTGGGCGTTCCGTTGGTAAGGGGTTTGGTGCCATTAACACCGTTCACGGCGGGAGCCATGTTGGTTGAAGGGAATGGTCTATCTCATGCAATCGAGGCAACGCAGGCAAGAAGATAGATCACGGTCGAGAAAGGAGGCGAAGAGATGACCGTGGTAGGACCTGGGGACCAAAAAAAAGGAGACCGGAATTACGCCAATATTACCGATGTCCCAATGTGGATTGCCCAAAGTCTATACTGCCGCAGGTGAATGTAAGGAGTGAAAAGAGGGCGAGAAAGGTCTTGTCAATGAAGAGAAGGAGGAGGGAGGAGAGAAGAAATAGAAGTCAGTAATGGGTGAAGGGAGGGAACTGTAGAGCAGTGTGTTGGTGGGAGAGACAACACGAAGGCGCAGGGTATATTAGAGTAACGACGTTGCTGAGATGTGTCCCTGACGCTGTTTTGGGGCTGTTGGATGCTAGCGGCTGCTACACAACGGGGTCTAGTTGGATCTCTAGGCGGGCCGCAGCCAAACAACGCCTTAAGCTCCTCGACCTGGGAGGGACCTATTTTCCTCCGGGCCATCAATGTTGGGAGTAGTGCAGCAACCACGGATGAATCGCCGAGCAGGGCCAACCGGAAATCTCTGGAGGGTGATTGGGCGCTGGGGCAGCTTAGGCTCGCCACTACTGCCGATCTATTCGCTGAGGCGCCCCCGGCAGGCCTATTCGGCGGTCCACACCAGCTCTTCCCGCTTGTTTGTCCCGCCAGTCAAACCCGAAGCCCACTCCCCATCCCCGTCCCCCAACTCCAACAAAAATTTTCGGTGCTGCCTCTCTGCGAGAAAATCTGTCGATGGTCTTTGTTGAGCCCGGGCAAGTGACGTCGGGACGTTGCCATCAGAACCGTGCCCCTGCAAATACCCCGAGGTCACTCGCCGTAGTCCTAATGCATGCCGCACCCCAAAGATCCCTCCGGGCGGATGGAAAAACAGCGCCAACGAGTATCCAACAAAAAATTTCCTGGCCGCCGTAGATCAGAAAGGGGGCACGCGACGACCATCATGGCCCAGGTCGCACAAAATGGGTCTCTTGTCGTATATCGTATCTAAATCTGTCTGCCGCAATAATTAAGTGGTTTTGTGGCGACTATCGTGACGCTTGTGTATCTGTCTTATCGTTTCTCAGCCTCAGCTGGAGTCCAAAGGTTGACTGAATAACCATGTAATGTAGCGAGACATCCAGGGGAGGGCCTAATACTGAGATCCAATGGTGCGTGTGGCGCATCAAGCGGAGTCCGCCCCAGTCAACCATACAATTTCGGACTCCGTTTTTGGTGCATTCTTCGCCCTTTCCACGAACCCACCGACGCCTGAGCCTGATTCGCCTTGATGATGTATACACTGCTCCTACTCCTTCCGTTTTTCTTGTGGTAGTCATACGGGTGTACGGGGGAAGGGCGAGGGGACAAGGTACCGGTCGGAGAGCGAAGGAAACTTGAGATGAGCACCATCGCCGAAAAACGACCGCATCGTTGTTGGTGGAAACACGTGGAGTTGGAGGTCATGACAACCAAAGTCGAGAGATCTGAGTGCTGCAAATTGGCCCCCGGCCATGCATGCAGAATTATTGCATGGCGGAATTCAGATTGGGATCTAAATTTGGTGTTGGGCCCCCAGCAGAATTGTTGCACTTCGCCATCTGTGGCATCGCCTTGGATCCTGTCCGGCTAGTGCAAGATCAATCTGGCGTGCTGTGGAGTCGATCGAGCGATAATTCCGTCGAGAATCGTGATTTCTATAGCCCATCGACAGGTTGCTCGAGAAAAGGGGGCGACGATCTCCTTCCTCGCGACGCCTCTCGAGGCAGCCTCCTCTTGGAGTGAGAAGGTTCGATACATAATACAAGTATGCTCAAAGCAAATTCAGGGGTGCCCTAGGGGGAAAACAAAGGGAAAAGAAACCTTGGATTCTTGATTATAGCCGATATGTACCCGAAATCGCAGGGGTAGAAAGGAGAGTGACGGGATGCTGAAGCATGCGGGTGTGAAACAACAACAGCACTGATAGCCAGGTCACATCCCATCTGTGCCGTCCATAATAAGTGAGATTGAAACCGAAAGCAGAAGAGCCTCACAACGCCAACTCAAACGGGTGGTGTTTCCGCAAGAACGTCCACAGAAACCGCCAAGGCGTTCATGCGCGGAGCTCAACCGTCGGACCAAGATGAGGATGAAGAGAGGTTCCGGAGTAGAGATCGGAGTTTTGGCTCAATGAATATCTCAAAATCCGGGGCGTGTGTGTTCCCATCCACTGAAACTCATTGTGAAAGTGTAAGCGTTAGGGGGGAATTTCGCTGACCAGGCCCCATCAACTCTTGTGGTCATGTGACCTGCCCAATGCGGCCGTACGAGGCTGAGTCAATTTCAGGGGCTGCCTAACAGCGAAGATCCACAACGGGCAGAACGGGGCCAGAGGAAGCCATCATACATCCCTGACACCAGGGGCAGGTTGGAGAAGTGATATCATTCACAAGAAAAAGGCTTCATACGCAATGAAATTGACCATCATGAGCACAGTCATACCTTTGTAACGGTATTCATAGAAGTACTGTTGGGTGTAGTCGTCACCCAGAGACTGAGAGGCACCTGGATGGACAGGTAGATGGACAGACTTCACATTCCGGCCGTTCGGGGTGGAGAAACCTGAAAATATCAGCATAACGTTCGACCCTTGGCCCACCAGCCGGACCATCGCAGTATGAGAGAACGACGAAGGTGTCGTATGAAATGTTACATAACAGTGTCAGCCGTGGATGGATACGACACACCCAGTGTTCCACAGCCGTATGAGCAATATATGAGCACAGGGTGAGTGCAACTCAGGGTAAGGAGCGTAATGATGTGAGTAGAGAACTGCAAATCAATACGGCCATTATTTTTTGTGGACGGAGGGCAGTCATAATCTGTTGTTGTGTGTGCAGAGGATGGCCTAGGTTCTGCTCGTAACGATCTCGAAGGCGGACGAATACATTATATCGAATAGCACATGGTCGTTGTGTCAATGGGAGCAACATGTCGACTTCCGACTTGTCCAGGGCGATAGCTGCAGAAGAGTCATACCTCATGCCATTCACCTATGGCGATATGGGAGGAGGACGAATTCATCTCACAACGTTCCCATGACGATGGGTTTGGAGGACGAAGCTGGTGTACCAGAGAGATCCATCACTGGCGGATGGACGCACCAAGTCGTCGCCTGGGCGATGTCAGCGGAGGACGAATGTGACATACCGAGGTGATGTAGTCAACAGGACACGTGTAGAGTAGTCGTCCCCAGTCATAACAAGAACTCACCAGGGCACGGATGGCCTGTCAGCGACTGCTGTGCCGATCCCTCATTTCCCTGGCTCATGCAGCGTCCGATTATGGACACAACGGTGTGGCGTTAGCAGCACAGCATGATGGAACGGGACGCCGACACGATTCACAAATGCACAACAGGACTGTAACAAACGATGCACTCAGCGCACGACAGACACTTGAAGACTGTTTGATCTTGCTTTGTTCACTTCTCATTTCATCAAAACAAGAAAGAAAAAGGCACTGCTTCGGCCTCTGTCTCCACTTCGTCTCTCCTTCGTGCCCTTCCACCCCTCCCACTCTCCTCCTTCCTTTACTACCTCCATCCCTGCCACTGCCCTATCCCTCCGCCTGCCCTCCACCGGGACGTTCGCACAGAGCCCACACCAAACCAACCACCCAACCCGGCCTCCCCCTCACCCCTGCGTGCACCCCCTACTCATTCTCCCAGACCACCATGCCAGGCTCGATGGTGGTCATGGCGGTCAGAAGATGGACATGAACGACCTTCTTCTGACCCGGTCGCCATGACCGACCAATAGCCTGGGCCATGGTGGCCTTCCGCTCCTCCTCGCCCGCCTCAAGAGGCGCCAGAAAGATGACATGGTTGGCGAGCTGGAGGTTCCAACCTGCAGCGTCCGGGCTGTCGACCTTGAGAACAAGGACTCCAGGCTCCTTCAGCCGCTGGAAAGTCTCCACAGCCGCCCGCGCATCAGCGCCTTGGTAACCATCGTGGCAAACAATTTCCGCCGCGCGGCACGCCCTGATGAAAGCGTTCTTCATGCCCTCGAACTGGGCAAAAACCAGGACCGAGTCCCCTTCCTGGGTGGCCTTCATGATGAGGGCCACGGCGAGCCGCATTCTGGCTCCCGTCACCGAGACGGGAGGCCCCGAGGTCGCGTGGAGTTCGAAGCGGTCGACTGGAATGACGTCTCCAGTCAACCCGAACTCACAGCACTCCTCCGAGAGACACTGTTCGCACAGGAGGTGGCCGCATTGGGTTGCGACCGACAGACCTTCCTTGTGTAACGGCATCCCGCCGCATGTCGAACATTCGCCCGGAGGCGAAGTGCTCTCGAAGGAGCGCACGGCGACACCCAGAAAACGCAGTCGACGGAGTCCTCGCAGGAGAATTTCCAGGTGGTTCGACACCCTGGCCATCCGCAAGTCGACTTCTTTCTCGCCGACGGCGGCCACCTTGACCTCATCCAGACTGAATGAGGCCCCGCCAGCCTTTGAAAGAAGACGACTGGGCGCCGAAGGGTTCTCCTGCGAGTAGTCGAGGAGGAGCTTCACAATCTCGACGGCCTCGGTGTCGGCCAAGGTGCCATTGGCGGCGTTCTGCATGAAACTGGCAAAACTTGCTGACGAAGATTCTACCACCGAGTCTTTGAGGAAGGCGAGTTCTTGTAGGACTTGCAAAACTTGTCGAGATCGGCGCAGAACAAACTCTCTTTGTTCGTTGAGTAAACTGGTCAATCTCTGCACCTCGACGTCGATGAGGGTCTCCAAGACGTCCGACTCACTTTGGCCGTTTGATTCGAGCATAATACTTTGGACTTTTTCAAGCATTACACTCGAGCACAACTGAGCTTCGACCGGCCCGCTCGCTTGCTCGACTAAGTTCGTCAGCATATGGACAAATTCGGGTTCTTCCAGATCATCTGTGATGTTCGCTTTCGTGACCTTTTTGTTGAAAGTCCGATCTGGATCCATAGCGAGTTGGCTGACGTCCGAATATGTGATAAGCTCGGAAGGAGTGGGTCGAAATTGGTAGAGGTTTCTTTGTCTTACGAGACCTCGTTTCGAAATCTCGTTTTTTCGAATGAATTTTGACGCAAACTCTTGTGCAAGTCCATATACCTGTCTCTTGTATGCCGGTGAAGCGATGTCTTGATATGAGTGGAATACTTGTGCGTCACTTTTGCCTCTGATCATTTTTGACCGATCTTGTCCAAATTCAAACTTGCCTTCTTTCTCATCGTACGCTGCAATCTGCGTACCCAACAATTTGGCCATTGTATTGACGTTGTCATAATCGTGAATAGGCGGTGTGCCGGAAAGCAGCCATCTTGCAGATGCGTTAAGTTGTAGAAGAGCCAGCAATGTCTGGCCGTGGACATAGGTGAATTCATCCACAATAAGTCTCCGAAATGCGAACATGTGCAGGAGGACCGGAATTTTGCCATTCTTTTCGAAGGCATCCAGTTCCTTGCAGAGGGTTTCATCAACTGCCATCACTGGTTCCTTAGTGGCGGATTTTGCAACGACCTTTTGACGCTGTTTCGAAGGAGCTTGTTTCTTCTCCTGATCCTCACCTTCTGAGACTTCGTCGTGATGGTCATTGGTGTTTGCATCAGTATCTGGCCGGGATTCAGGATTTTTGGATGTGGGTGCATGGCCTGAGCCTTCCTCAGCTGCGACGTTGTCATCCTCATCGCTGATGGCTTCTGCTGCCTTCTTTTTCTTTGCTTCACGATCTGCTTTGGCAATTGCTCTGTTGGCAGCGCGAGATGCAAATCCATGAAATGGCTCGTACCTGGCTTCCGCCGCGGTTCTCGATTTGACTTCAGCCCACTTGCTCCAGAACTGGGCATCGTCCTCTACCATACCTTCAACGCACGAGCCCAGGTTTGACATGGCTACGCTTAGCCACTCTTGGAAAGCCCGACCAGGCTCCCCCGGGAAGCACGGAGAGCAAGCGATCTTACGCAAAAAGTCCAGGTAGCTTTTGTCTTGGAACATGTCCCAAGGAGCCAGGATAAGTCTCGCCGAGCAGATTTCCTCATGAGAATAAGTCTGTAATTTCTTAACAGTGTCGACGACAATATAATATGGGCCTGTAGTCGGGCGCTTGCGACGGCTGCTGTCGAGCTGTTCCCATCTTAAAGTATTAGCGATCTCAGACGCCCATTGCTTGACAATATTTCTGGGTACCAGTATCAATGTAGCGTCAGAGTGGAATTTTGTCAATTGAGAGTCACTGTTGAATGCTGTCGCAGACCGTTGATAGTCTAACTCGACCAAGGCAAGAGAGGTGGTGGTTTTGCCAGCCCCTACATCGTCGGCGATAATGCCACCGCGGACTTGAGGATTCGGCAGGAGAGCTTTTGTTTCAAGTCTCCATCCTACTGCAGGCAGGCAAGACTCGACCAAAGATACTTCGTCCCATTCTGGCGGGTTGTTTTCTTGAGAATACATCCAAGCAAGGGCGCGAGATTGTGTGGGCCACAGTTGGCGCTTTAGACGTAAGTCGATGTCTATTTGTGGATCGACGTGGTCTTGCTCGTTGGACAAAAGCTGCAGAGTGGCAAAGTCTTGCGGAGGTGCAAAGCGGTCATAAGAATCTATCCGCCATTCCAGAGATTTGAGGGTGGGGGTGGGCTGGTCGGGACGCAATAGCTGTGTGATTGCGCGATGTGCCATGGTTTTGACATTTGCCACGACTTTCAGCATGACTCTGTCGTCGATCATTTGCAAGAGTGCCATTGCTGGCTTGGGTCTCATTTTCAGGAGGCGCTCATATTTCGCAGCCTCGAGTGGACTCTCAACGGCGACAATTTTCGGTGGGGTTTTGCCCTTGGTATCTTTCGCAATCCATCTGAGTGAGGGTGCCGAAGGGTAGCAGTCGGTGCACGTAGCAATTTCGAGATCATTAATCGGCTGCCAACCCTTGCTAAGTAGAGGGATATTGGTTGCATGGGACAGAATCCATGCAAACTCGCTCAATGCTTCAGGTTCCCGTTCTAGATCAATGCGAAGGTCTCGGCGATACTGTATTCTCTGGACAGCATTTATATCAAAGCTCAAGTCCAGGAGCAAGATAGTTGACTGACTCTGTGTGCAGTCCTTGGCGAAGTTTGGACTCATTCCTGAAGCCAGACACCACCTACGAATGGTGTTTTCGTCATCTGGTATCTCCATAACCTGCCCTTGACAGGCTGACCATTGACTCACCACCTCACAGTCGATATCCATACCCTTGGCTAATTCGATTGTAGCAACAGGTCTCCAAGAAGCGTCGAGGCTGACAAGGGCCGTGCTGTCGTCTTTCAGATCTCGTCGAGATGGTTGAGTTGAGAACACCACACGATCAAGGTACGGATCACTCAGAGGACCAGATTGCAGAAACAAAAATGTTGGTGCTTCGGAAGACGACGGGGCTACTCTTCGATGCAAAGTGCCGTTGGGAGCGGGACATCCCTGGAGCAGCTTGTATTCTCCAACGACTCCATCAAAAACCGAGCATTGTTCCTGTTGGGGAGCACTCGAAGGACTGACTTGGAGAGTTGAGAAGGCGTTTAGCTGGGCAAACGGCTTGGCTTCGATGCCTAGATTCTGCTCCCATGACTTGACTTGCGCACCTTTGCCAATGATATGAAGCTTGAAATCTTTTGAGTACCCGTTCCAATACTTCCACTCGCCGTCGAAGAGGTTTGCATGAGGCTGCATTCTGGCCACAGGATATCGAAACAAATTTCGTATGGCGCTGTTTGCAGGCTCATCTTCCGGAGCTTTAGCGAATAGCAGCCACTGGGGCGTGGCATCGAGATGGAGTTGCGGCTTGTTTGATTGCTCGTGGGATAGACAAGGATCACACATATAGCGCTTCTGGACGAATTCGAGCTCCAGACGGCAACTCGGGGACTCGTACACAGCCTTCCAAGAGCTCTCAAATCTGATCTCGTGGAATTGGACCCTACTTTGAAGAGCTTCCAAGATTCGATGCCTCGCTGACTTGAAGATTTCACTGTTGAAAAGCTGTGGTTGATCGTCCGGACGTCGATTTTGGATGACGGGAGGGAGCAGTTTAGTCAAATACCTCACAAATGTGTTCGCAACGGGTCGGTCTGCTTGTGGATCCGCCAGGTGGCTCAATTTCTGCTGCCCATGCGTGTCTCTGTTACAGCCCTTGCAGCATGTGTAGTAGCATTCTGGACAAAACAATAGCCCGTGTCTGCTACGTCGATGAAGTCCCTCGCAAAGACACAGCGGTTGGAGATCCACAGCAAGACGGACGATCTCGCCCAAAGACTCTTTATTGTAAGCACCCGACCACGTTTCGACGATGTCTTCCAGATTTTCCTTTTCAATCTCCGTTTCCAAGGTTTTCCCAATGTTCACTTCTCGAGGAGAACCGAGTTGTGGTTTGCTCATTTCCTGGTCGATGTAAGCCGGGAATATGCTGGAATCTTGTCCGGAAGTTTTGTGACATGCAATGATAGCACTTAGTATTGCTGCTCCGATGACTGTGGTCGACATTGCATTTCCAGCCAAGTCTTGAAGCTGCTTTGAAGTGTGCTTTCCTAGGTCCAGTTCTCTGTTTGGGAATCCTTGCAAGGAGAGTATCTCTAGTCCAGATAACGGAGCACCTCGTCGGGTGTCAAACAGGCATCCGCTCGGTGTAATGCATCCAACAATACCCCACTGGCGACGATCTGTGTCCCGGTCGATATTCTGGGAGACGTTGATATTTCTGTGCTTGTATCTCATATCAAAATCTCTTACCGCAACGTTATAGAGCTGATGGATATCAAGAACATCCAGAACTCTCTTGCTTTGACGAAGCGCCCAGCTTTGGTCGGCATAATCATCGAGTTTTGGTTTGGTGTTTCCGCGGCGTTTTGTGAAGGGAGTGCCCACCCCGAGGCCATCGTGCACGCGAGCGGTAATATGCCGCTTTCGACAATTGGTCCAGGCTGTCGAGCCTCCCTTTGATTTGCTGCTGCTGTCATCGCCAGCGTGCTTGGCAAGCTGTAGACCCGGATCGTTATGGCGGAAGATGAAGTCACTATACGAGGATGAAGCGCGGCGTTGAAACCCGGCCATCAGCGTGACCCATTCCTTATGAGCTTTTTCAATGTCGAATCCCATTTCTTCGGCTCGCTCTATGTGTATGCCGAGCAGGTAGCCTCTATTCCGGGTTTGTGGAAGATAGTAATCGGCGGTATCCAGTTTCACGATCACAGATTCGTACCCTTTCTTGCGCCAAAAGCTCTTGATCTCGTTCCACGGAGCGTTCTCGACATTTTCAACGATGAGAATGGTTGGTTTGTACATCTTTGCGTATGCACCGATGCCATCCATAGTCCTTGCGGACTCTCCCTCGCCGCGTTGCCCTTTCCACTCGCCCTTAGCATTGTTCAAAGCGGAGTAGTCGACGCATGATGAACCGGCAATCAAGATATGGACATCGCTGGGAGGTCTGTAGCGTGCTCCGTAGGCCGTGACTGGCAGGTAGTCTTCGTTTTCTGGGTTTTGCGCATGGGGACCGAACTCCGTGACGTCCCGAAAAATTACGGGCGGACTGAAGTTCCTTTCGATGAATGCTTGTTTGAAAGGCTCGATCTCGGCACTCCCAAGCTGCTGATACTTGAATCTACCGCCGTTCCCTTGTGAAGACAAACACTTCCGAACAAGGTCCATAGCGACGAACGGGCTCTCTGTGCCGGAGCACATAGTGAGCACTCTGATGCCGCCATCTCCGAAGGGTGCACATGCATCGAGCAGACCCTCACCAACAGCATGTTGAGTGATAAGGTCGAAAATGCGGTAGATATCCGACAAAGGCGGGACGGTGGCGTCAAGATACTTCCCTCTGCCGGATGAACTCTCCTTCTGCTGAGCATCGGAGTCATCTTCCTTCGCTGCTTGGCTTTGTACGTCTTGTTCTCCGGTTGGCAGAGAATTCACAGCGGCCGGATCACGTGCGAGAGCCTGCACAATAGGATCATCGGGTAATTCTTCGCCATCAGGAATACAGGCGCTTCGAAGCAGTTCAAGTTCGATTTGACCCGGCTTTTGGCTTTCTGTCTTAGGAGTACCTTGCGCCGTTGAATTGTTCGCTGAGTCCAGGGGTGCCAAGTTGAGCTTTTCGTAGACTCGCTTTTTTGAGGTCCGAGATTTGCTTGAAGCGCTGTCGTCGAATTTAATCCCAACCCTGTACGTCTGGGTCTCCGTGCTGTAGTGGATGGTTCTACCGGGAGGCACTTTTAGTCCTTGAGAATGTGGCTTAGCATCTGTCTGTTTTGTGCGTGCTTCTGGTGACTCAGATCTGCTGATAGGAGATCCCTTTGCGGACTGTGCAGGAGCTGGCACGGGCAAATTGTTAGAGACATCATCCTGGTCGATGGCGTTTGGAATGTCCACATTGCTGCTTGGCCGTAAGGTGTCAAGAGCTTGATCTTGGGCATGCTGGCCGATGTTGTTGTCGCGAGAGTTATGAGGATCCATGTTGTTCATGCGCCGCCGCTCTTGCTAATTCTTCCTCTGGCCTATTACTTGGAGCCTAGTCTTGAGGGACTTGCAACACAGTGTCAAATTTTGAAGGGCAAGTGTGCACTTTGGATTGAAACACGTCTGGAAAACCTGCACTGGAGATTCAGCAGTACAGGTCACGCTTGACAGTTTGGCGGGCTTGGAGGTGTGTACGTGAGATGCCTGGTGTTGGAAGACCTATGCAGCAACCACATGTGTTAGTTTGGAGAAAATCAGTTCGGTTCAGAAGCAACTTACAGTCCAGTAGTGCTTGTGGCAGGGTGTGGTAGCTGGGCTACACGAGATGGACCGCTCTGTAAGAACAGGCGAAGGTAGTGAGAGAGTTCTGGGCCAGAGGACTTCACTGTTGCCGAATGTCTTGCTGGCCTCCGTTGCTTGTTGTGCCCTGAGGCAGTGGGGTCTCGTAAAGGTTTTGCCTTGTCAGCAGGAGACTTGGACCGTGAGGCACCGCAATGTAGGAACAAGTGGCCAACGTTCTCGCCCTCAGGGGGGGAAGTCTTTCCAAGATGATGGTCAAGAAGGTTAAGATATCCCAAAGGTAGAGCGTTGATGACGGTGTCGTTTGGATGGTGTCTGAGATGACTGAGTCTGAAGAGATGAAGAGCGAATTTTGGAAAATAAACAGGATCGTGGGTCGTGCTTCGTGCTCTACGCTCCGCCCCGGAGACGCAGTTTGTCGGCCAAGCATCGAGATGATTGCTTTCTCTCGGCGCTGCTGGTGAATAACATGACCTTAGACCGTTTAATCCATCTGGTCTTCAACACAAACACGTCTTTGTGGCGCAAACTCCCCGGCTGAGGTTCTTCTTCTTTTTATCTTGCCAGGCTGCAAAGGGATGAGCATATGCAGGATGTCCCCATAGCTGAGTCAATTCCCTTGCACTCCAGAGCCTTTGTGATAACCATTTCAGTAGGCAGAAAGCACCGTGTCGACGAGAATGGCAACCATGATGTTGTTGAGTTTGCACAAAGGCTGGCCGGCAGCACATGTATGCACCCAAAGCCAACCATCGTTGTCAGCAGTGACAGGAGCAAACAGCCGAATAGGTTGACTTGCTTGTCATCAAGAGGAGACACTTCATCATAACAAGGCCACTGGTCATCAAGAGGCAGGTCCTAGGCGAGGTTGCTTTGTCCCCAGCAGAGAGCCCTTCATGGTGGCCAAGACACCTGTGCAAAGGACTGTGGGTTTGCTCGACATCGAACCCAACCGGGTTCCGCTGACTGCGCCATGCTTGTTGTTGCGACGACCAGCCCCAGTTCAGTCCGAGTCCCAAGAACTAGGGGACCAGGAAGCTTCGCCCGCATTGCAGCACAGTGTGGTGCTGTATGGGAATTCTGTAATTGCTCAACGCCTATCATGCTGCTTGCGGGATGTTGATTGTGGTAGAAGCACCAAAAGCGGACCGAAGCGCGATCGACGGCCTGCACGCCTGATCGAGACTAGAGTGCTGAGGTCACTAGGCTGTCGAAAAGAGAGCTCGACGAAGTCGACGACCTGGTGGTGTTGCTGCAGTTGTTGTTCCTGCGGTGGTGCGGACAGACGTTGTGCTTGATGTGGGTCCCTTGGCAGTGCTGCCGAGAACACCTGCGCCGTCGCCTGGATTTGGGTTGACAATGGACCTGTGAGTGGCATGAGCTGAGGGAACTGACATCCAAGGTATTCTGAGCAGTATGACTTACTGCGGAAGAGTCGTTGAGTCGTTATGTCATACATATATATACATCTCATTTGCCTCGCTACTGGCAGTTTTCCTCGAACGTGGTCGAAGGGAAACTGAGCATCGAGATGTGTGTCGAGATGAGCATCGAGATGAGCATCAAGACCATCGGCTATCGTTGGGATGAGGTCCAGAGATGACCGATGAGAATAGTTGCAGCAGACCAGGTCAAAGAAGCGAGCGCTTCTTCATGTCCTAGGCGACTGTTTTCGAAGGGAGCCTCAGGCAAGCTGGTGTCGAGACAATCGGAGATCGATGCCTGGTATAAGTTTCAGACGTGGTCGACGAGACTGCTTACCGCAGCTCAGGTCAAAGACTGCCTGTGCTCCCTCATGTCTCTCAGGAAAACCAGGCGTCGAGATGGTGGCCGATGGCTGAGAGGAGTTCCAGAGGTGGTCGATGAGAGTGGTGGCTGCACACCAGATCAAAAAAAATGAGCGCCCACCATCTCTCGGGTCAAGCCAGGCTCGACGAGAGATGGTGGGCGTAGGATTGCTAAGTTCTTGACTCAGAACATGGTGATGATGCTGGCAGGGGTTGTGCGGTGCTAGTCAAAAGTGTCGAGCTAAGGGAGGAGCAGTTTCAACGCAAGAAGTCTGAGAAGCGGACTCGAGGGGCAGTCCAAGCCCGAGGAGAACCTGTGAGTCGGTCGCAGCCATGTGTCCTCGTGTGTCCAACTCTTCTATTGGCGACCGTGCGTCGTGGGATGTGGACGGGCCTGCCCTTGGCGTCAGGAGAGAATTCTACATTCTTGCGGTTTGTGGTGCTACTGCAAATCTTCTTCGCATGTCGAACTAGGGCCATGCGCCGAGCTGCTGACGGGTATACAGACTGAATCGATCGGAACGAGCTAGGGTCGAATCTGAGCCGAATCATCAGGACACTCCGCTACAGTGACATTTTGACAGAAGACATACCGCAGGACATGCCGAGACGCGGCTCTTATCGCACTGCGTCCCTTTGCAAGAGCTGGAAGAATAGATGTCATACAAGAGGTGGTAACTTGGGCGAAGTGCTCGAGTCAATCGTGGTCCCTGTTGACAGTGAGGCAAGCAAATCAACCGAAAATCACCAGCACAACTACAATCTCTAGAAGGTCACATTGCACCCGCCGCTGAACGAATCCCCAGGGCGACTCTGCTGATGGACGTCGTCGTGTGCCAATGATTACCAGCGTACCGATGTTGTGGCACTATCGAGGAATGCCAGGCTGTCGCCCTTTATCTACGACAAAGAAAGTGCGAATAAAAGGACGGAAGGTTATATAACTACGAAGCCACTACTTGATTGGGAGCGTCGAAGCCATGGGCATGACTCGAGTATAGAAGATATCAAAAGCGGAAACAGCACGAGTGAAGAATTGTTACATTTGCCCTCAAAAGCTGTTCCTCTGTAATATGCAGAATACAATAAGGGTTGTCGGCGGGAGAGCAGCTTCTCTGGAAGCGCGACCGTCGTCTCATTTCTTCGAAGCAGGCTCCTCTCCGGCATGGACGTTAAGTCCAAGACCCTCTGCATCAAGATAGAGCTTGTTCTTCCCACCAGCTTCTTGTAGAATCTGTGCAATGTTACGAGCGTTCTCGATCTGTCGGAGTTCGACATAACTTCTGCTCTTCTTGATGGCGTCGCCAATCAATTCCGCGGATCTGGCTTCACCCTGTGCTCGGACAACAGTTGCTTGCTTCTCCTGCCTCGCCTTGTCCACCACGAAAGCAGCCCGCTGTGCCTCCTGTTGAGCAACTTGCTTGGCTTCAACCGCGGCAGTGAACTCCGGAGAGAAGGAGAGGTGTGTCAAGGAAACGTCATCCAGCATGATGTTGAACCGCGCTGCTCTCCTCGTGAGGTTGTCCCTGACCAACCTCGCCACATTCTCTCTCTGGGTGATGAGCTGGCTCGCATTGAACTGCGCAACCACACTTTTCAGAACCTCGTTCACAATCGAGGGAAGAACACGCTCGTCATAGTCTGTTCCCAGCGTCCGGTAAATTTGAGGTAGCGCTTCGATGCGAGGCCGCGAGAGCACACGGCAAGTGATGTTGACCATTTGTAAATCTTTTGTTCCCGTCAGGGAGGCAACATTTCGCGGCTTCGCTCGAACGTCGTAGTCGATGGGTGTCTCAAACCAAGGTATTCGGATGTGGGTGCCTGTTCCACGTCAGCGATCCCCCAACGTGGAAGAGCAACTGTTCTCTTACCTTCATTGTAGATTTCCTTCGAAACTCCGGATACTCTGGTGTACTTGATGGCGCGGTGACCACCCTCGACTGGATCTCGTCAGAACACATTCATGCCCACGAATTGCCAAAGAATTACCGTTGAACAGAGAATTTGACAGGACGACACCAGCAACCCCAAGACTGATCAAAGCAAAGATACCTCTACCCGCAGCGCCGCCTCCAGGAAGACCGCCGAAGCCTTGACCACGGCGCTGTTGTAGCGTCCGCTGGATCTGCTGAAAGTGTTCTCTTGGGTCGTAGGACATCTTTGCGCCTTTGTTAGGAACGCAAACTGGTGAGTAGGGTTGTCTCTCAGGGACGGAGCTGGTAGGCAACGTCGATGATGATCCCATCAAAGTCAAGCTTTCCGTTTTCGAACTGCGGAGAAGCATAGAGCTTGGCGCCGCTTTTAACTTGTTGCGCAGACGGAATGCGTGTTATGTACCAGCCACTATACCTCGAGTCACCCATTATTTGCACACCCTTCAACTCCTTTGCTGTCGCTACTGAGAAACTCTCTCGGATACTCTCGATCTGCGTGCAGCAACTGAAAATGGCTCCCGGACAAAGTCGCAGCGTCTTTGTGGGCAATATTCCCTTCAGTGAGTCTTCTACAGTCGTCTTTGGCGCCTTTCAAACGACTAACTCTCTTTAGATCTGAGTGAGGAGAACATTGTCAAGATTCTCAGTCAAGTCGGTACGGTTGTCAAGTTCAGGTTAATGACCAACCCCGACACGGGAAAATCGAAAGGATTCGGCTTTGCAGACTTCCAGGACGCGGACCAGGCGGCCAGCGCAGTTAGGAACTTGAACGATTTCGAGATCGATGGACGTAAGATCCGGGTCGACTGGCCTCACAACAACGAGAAAGATTCTGTCCCGACAAACTACGAGCAGACTGCCGGTCCTGTGGTGGACGGACACCAACAGACTGGGGCCAACGCCCTCCCTCCGCTGCCTCCAGGTACCGATCTTCCCCCCAATCTCAGAGCAACCGATGCCATTTCCCAGACCCTTGCTACACTCCCGCCGCCGCAACTGCTCGATGTCCTCACTCAGATGAAGGGGCTGGCCATCTCAGACCCTACAAGAGCCATCTCGCTCCTCAGGACCGCCCCACAACTCGCCTATGCCATATTCCAGGCCCTAATTTTGATGAATCTCGTGGATCCCAAAGTGCTGGCACAAGTCGTCGAACAAGCGGCGAAACAACCGCAGCCGGCCAGCATCCCTCCACCACAGGCCACTCCTCAGCAATACCCTGGCTTTCCACCGTCCATCGTTCCCGGTCAGATGCCTCCCAGACCTCCTCAGCAATATCCGCCGGCGACGATGCAGCAACAACCACCCCAACAGCCCCCTGCTCAACAACTGTCTGCTCAAGAGATGATTCAACAGGTCCTCGCTATGGATCAAAGGACAATCGATTCATTTTCTCCGACAGAGAGGGCGCAGATCATGCAGATCAGAGCATCGATGGGAGTCAGATGAGCTGAAGAGGGCCTGTTCAGACCAAACTTGGCACACCATCCTTCGCTCCTGACAAACCAAGGGGACGCAATATCCGCTCGTAGTGCGGCAGGCTCATGTGCTCGATGAGAGATGTCTGAACTGGGCATCAAACACGCGCCAAAGCGGTTGGTCTCATGCAGCACCGCAGTAATCAGGCATGTTTACTGAAAGGAAGGGTACATAGCGTTGCGACACGCAAACAGCCCCTAATCAGCAACAGCGCGACCGACCCGCGTCCAAGAACAAAGCAACCTCTTCAGATGGCAGAATTCCGTGCTAGGATGCCGACAAGAGGATTATGTAGCAGCAGAATACTTAGACCTAACGGGGATCAGAAGAGGCTAAAAGTTCCGTATGAACTATGCAATTGCATTGTCTTCAGCGATGTTGCGCGTTGTTCTACAGCGTTCGGACTGGATACTAGGAGGCACCACTTCTTTCCATTCCGACTCCCTTTCACAAGCACCCGTGAATTTGCTTCCCCGTGCCCCGAAACTCTGTTCGCAGTGGTCCTCTCGTCGAGGGAGAAGAAGAGATAGTCCACCCCATCAAGCCATGTTCGTTGCACTCGCAGGACTCGTCCCGATCCCCTCGTCCGTGATTGCGGTCTGCGGGCGAAGTGGACTCCCTTTCCTACTTCCATCGCCGCCGTCTCTCCTCAGCCACCCAGCCCTTCCGGCCTTTCCAGGGGTCTGTATCGGCGACAGCGAGGGCACAGGTGACGGGCTGGGCGACATTGTTGCGACCGGTCGACGTCCATTGACATTTTCACCCGCACTTCTCGGCGGACTCATCACCCATGGCCCATCTCCAGAGGCACTGCGCGCGTTCGCGCTCGGCGGACTCCTCAGACCCGTGCTGCCCTCGTAGAACCCGCTCTGATACTGGTAGTCTTCGCCCCTCCTCTTGACGGGGCTTTCGTCGTACGGATCCCACCCGACCCGTCGCCTCGCATCGGCCCTCAGCGCCTGCCGGTACCTCTCGTCACCTCCTGCGCCCGTCGACGCGCTCTCTTCCAGGAAGAAGGTGAGCAGTTCGTCGGTGATTGAGAGGTGCGACTGCTGTTGGAACTGTTGTAGGGAGGTGAGGCGGAGAAGGAGTTCGAGCAGCGACAAAGACGTCCGGATGGAATTGGCCCACGGGGGGGCAGTAGATTGTGGTGGAGGCTGGGCGGACGGTGTAACGTGCATGTTTGCCATTGCGTCCGTGAGTTGAGGCGGGCAATCGTCCTTGGTACGGGTGTTGTCGGCGGATTCTCCTTCAATGTCGGATTCAGTATCGCTTGGTTCAGATTCGGTGTACACCTCGAATGCGATCCATTCGGGGTCGAGTGACGGTGGAAAGCGCCAGGGATCCTCGATATGGTCTTCGAGATATTGCTCTTCCTGCAGCTTCTCCTGTGCCTCTACTAGGAGGTCTTGGAGTTGCTCCCCGTCTTCACCAGTTTCTGCAATCCCCAGCGGGCCTTCCCTCTCCGCCATCCGTCTTGGTGGGATGGCGTGCAGGTCTCGCTTCAACAATAAGACCGGGTGATTACTCTCCGCGTCAGTGCCAATGTTCAAGACCTTGCTCGTATCCGCATAGAATATCTTAGAAATCTCGTGCACGGGGATGATCTCCCGGATCCCAGCGAGTCTGACATCGTCAAACGGGCCCGGGCGAGCCTGGTCGTCTTCAAAGTCGTGAACACGGTCGTCGTCAAAGTCTTCAATGATCACCATTTGGTAGGCGTATTCATCCGCTCGCGCATCTGCGCGGATGCTTGGTGCCGAGCCAGGCAAGCCAGTGTCTGTGTTTGGCACTGCTGAGAAGGTGGAGATTTCGGCGGAAGGAATGGCATCAGATCCAGATCCGGTCCCAAGCACGACGTCGAGGGGAATACGTCGGAGCTTGACTTTTGCTTTATGAAGGACCTCCTTCCAAGTTGTTTCTCGGATTTCTTCCTCATTCTGGGGTCGATCATGGCCAGCAAAGAGCATGTAAACAGTCAGAGTGAAGGTTGGGCCGATTTGCACAGCCTGACTTGGTGAGAGGGAATACTGAGTATCGCCTGCCGTGAGGAAAGTGCTGGCTTGTAGCAGTCGTGAGGGGGAGACAGATTGAGGTAGTGATGTTGACAGGCTTGCACCTGAAGTAGTGATGGCGAGATTGATCAAAGGAACGGCATCTTCAATCCTCTCGAGCAGTTTTTTGATGTCCTTGACGATCAAGGTCAACTCTGCCTCGTTCTGAACTCTCGCCTGGCTGCTGAGTTTGCTGGTCTTCCTGAAAGCTTGCTCAGAAGCATCCGCCGCTTTGGCGAGTCGTTGTCCTAGAGACTGTATCTCCAGACGCAGCTCCTTGGTAAGGGCCACAGCAGATTCCAGAGACGTGTTTCCTCGCGCTGCAATCAGCTCAATCATGTCGATTGCTGGAGAGACTATGCGTATTTTATGCTGCAGTCGTTGTTGCAACGCGTACAACTCATCTCGGACGTTGCTTTTGGGTGTGTTGTTGAGTAGTTTGGCTGATTGCCTGATGGCGTAGGATGCCGTGATGGTGACTCCGGAACGGATGGCATAGTTCATAGCCTGCTGGGTCACTTTCCCCAGGAAGATGTCCATTTTTCGCAGAGTCAAGAACAAAAGGGTCCCGCCAAACGCCAATTTGCTGGGGATAAAGGACAGAGGACAGTGTCAAGCAGAACGAAAGGGAAGCACAACACCTAACGGACAGGACGGTTGGCCGTGGCACGTTCTTTCTGCCTACTGTAGGAAACGTGACACAAGCAGAAAGCACTCAGTTTGGTGCACGAGATCCTCTCAGAGCAAATTGCATATTGTACATACCTAATTCTCCTTACGGCTTGATAATTAGAAAATCAATCATTGTTGTTTTTGAACCTGTGCGACGCGAGACTGACTACAGTCTCGCCGCCGATGAAATCATTGCAGCCCAGCGATTGCCAAGGAAATTTCTGTCCCCAAAAACTGCCCCTCCAAGTGTGAACGCAGTCCGCAGTCTGTTTCTCCAGGTCCAGTCCTTGATCTCGACTTGTTTCTGACCCACTGCCTGCAATATTACGCTCCTTCTCTTCTCCAGAAGCGCTTTTCCGAACCCTTTCAGTCGTATCGTGAGGCACTTTCGAAAATGTCGGGCAATTTTGATTCCTGGGAAGACGCTGCGGCGCAGGAGGAAGACCTTTCAAAGAGGACACAGAATATGAGCATGAATGCCAACACTTTCAGGCCTGGAGCCGCATCTTTTCAGCCTGGTGCTGCTACCTTCCAACCGGGACTGCCATACCAACAGAATGGCATTCAAAACTACGGATACGGACAACAGCAGGGCTACAACCAATACCCTCAATATGGCCAGCAATACAACCAGTATCCTCAATATCAACAACAGCAGCCCCAGCAGCAGCAGCAGCAAAGCTACAACCAGGGCTATAACAGCGGCCAGTTTGCCGCTTACAATCAGACACCTGGCGGCTTTCAGCCCCGACAAGGCGCTCCCATAAGCATTGCGAAGAGATCAGACACCCAGCCTGCGTCTGCCCCAGTACCCCAACAGGCACCCGCTCCAGCAACCAAGGCTCAAGCGACCCCTGATGCTCCTGCACCCAAACCACAACCAGCTGCTGCGGCTCCTCCGAAAGCAAAGGTCCTATCGATCGGTGTCCCAACCTCAGCGTCCGCTTCCCCTAAGAAACCCGCCTCCCCCACCACCAAGGACGAACCGACCTCTTCAAAAGCTGAAGCCGGATCCAAAGTTACTGCGGCAAAAGCCGTCGAGAAAACCGGTGAAAAAGTGAGCGGGAAGACATCTCCTGCCCCGTCATCAGGGAAGTCTTCCCCAACACCAGCAGATGCCAAAAAGCAACGAAATGCCGATGAAGTCGCACAGTCGCAAACGGCCGACGTGGACGCATCGGTCTTGCAGGAGATGTATGGGAAGGAACACGTCAACATCATTTTCATTGGCCACGTCGATGCTGGGAAATCCACACTCGGTGGGCAGGTGCTCATTCAGACAGGCATGGTTGATGAGCGTACGCTGGAGAAGTATAAGCGGGACGCCAAAGATGCAGGGCGAGAAACCTGGTACATTTCGTGGGTATTGGACTTGAACAAAGAAGAAAGAGCCAAGGGAAAGACGGTCGAAGTTGGCCGAGGCTTCTTCGAAACCGAGAAACGAAGATACACCATCCTCGATGCCCCGGGTCACAAAACGTACGTGCCAAACATGTTGAGTGGTGCGGCTCAGGCAGATGTGGCAATTCTGGTTATCTCTGCTCGAAAGGGAGAATTCGAAACGGGGTTCGAAAAGGGTGGACAGACACAAGAGCACGCCATGCTGATCAAGACCACCGGCGCCAAAGAGCTGGTCGTGGTAGTGAACAAGATGGACGATCCTACGGTGGAATGGTCTAAGGAGCGATACGACGAGATCGTCGGCAAACTTAAACCATATCTAAAAAAGCGAATCGGCTTGGATTCTACCTTCATGCCCATCTCGGCACAAACGGGGATCAACGTCAAAGACCGAATTCCTTCCAGCGTCGCAAATTGGTATACGGGCCCCTCCCTCCTGGAATTCTTGGACGGCATGGCCAAAATCCAGCGCAACATCAATGCGCCCTTCATGATGCCCATCGGCGCCAAATACAGAGACATGGGCACCATGATCGAAGGTCGTATTGAAGCCGGCGTGGTTCAGAAAAGCTCCACTTTGATCATGATGCCGAACCGCGAGGAAGTTGGCATTGCAGCCCTCTATGGCGAGACGGAAGATGAAGTTCCTTTCGCCACATGCGGTGACCAAGTGCGCATGCGCTTACGAGGCATCGAGGAAGAAGACATCCAGCCGGGCTTCGTGCTCTGCTCGCCGAAGCGTCTCGTCCACTGCGTCCGGGAGTTTGAGGCACAGATCAACATTGTGGAACTGAAATCCATCCTTTCTGCCGGCTTCAACTGCGTCATCCACGTGCATGCCGCAACGGAAGAAGTCACCTTTGCAGCGCTGCTCCACAAACTCGAACCAAAGACAGGACGCAAGAGCAAGAAACCGCCTCCATTCGCTGCGAAGGGCCAGAACATCATTGCGAGATTGCAGGTTACAAGCGGTGCAGGCAAGATTTGCGTGGAGAGGTTCGAGGACTATCCACAACTGGGACGGTTCACACTGAGAGACCAAGGGCAGACGATTGCGGTGGGCAAGATCACCAAGTTGATTTTTGATGATGACTGAACGGGTACACCCTCTGGAGGAGGTGTTTAGTCGTCCTTTCTTCGTGCACAGCAGGCAGCTAGGGATAGAACAATGCTGCATCCAGCACGCGGACGCAAGGAAACGCCACGGCGGTCAAGAAGAACCAAACATGCCCTGAACGTCAAGACGGAAGCTAAAACGAACAGCGCATGGCGGGATAGCTAGAAGTGGTTTGCATCACACCGGTCCAAGAGCTGTTCAGGCAGGTGGGATGGCGGATTCAGTCCCGTTGAGATGTGGGCGAGGTATATACCTGGATAGGGAGGTAGGGAGGTAGGTAAGTAGGTAGATGGCAGGTAGATGGATGGGTTCTTACTCCGACTACAATTCTTCCTCCCACCCTACTCTTATGTGCGCGAGCAGGGCAGAAGTAAAAGACGATATGAGATTCCTTCCCCATGCTCTTCCCTACGACTCAAAAGGAGAGTTAAATACCAATCAATCAATCATTCATTCCACTAGTATAAGGTATTCATTGACTTAATGACCGATTGATTGATTGATCAATTGATTGTATTGATATATAACAACAACAAGAAGAACAAGAACAAGAACAATGAAGCACCCAGGTGGGAATTCCCCTTTTTTTTTGGCGGGTCGGGTTCTAAAGTACAGTTCGGGAAGGGACCGAAACCAACGTGAAGAAGAGGGATGCGAGGTGATCTGATCTGAACCGGTCTGATATAGCCTGATCAGACCGACCAACCGACCGATTGATTGCTTGGGAACCCGAAGTCGATCCAATGGCTCATGCGTCGGTAGACCCTGTCAGTGTTCCTGACGACGACGGCGTTGCCGCTCCCTTTTTTTTCCCCTCCACCATTTGCCCCAGTTCCAGCGTGCGTGTGAATCAGTGTTCCAAAGACAAAAAAGAACATCCTCCACCGGGGTCCCGGTTACCCACCCCTGTTGGACACAAAGCCAATGCCGACCGACCAACCAACCGACCGACCAATCCGCCGTCCGCTGGGGATTCCTCCAGCGCAGCCGGACGAGGAGGCCCAGAACACTTCAAGGAGAATTCCCACAATGGCAATATTAGCAACGGCATCTCAGGGTCGGTTGCCTGTTCATCAACCCCTGAACTGTCCCAATGACTCTGTGAAGACAGGAAGGGTTGAATGTGCCCGGCCGCAGAAGCTACCGATCGAGGTAGAAGGTTGCAGACGAATACGTCGAGCTGTTCCCTTGTGGTTCTCTCATGTTGGTTCGGTCCATGGCATGATCACCAAGCATTGACATCGAAACTCGCCTGCAAAGTCACAGTCAGTCAGTACTGGTTGGTGCGCCTTGGAAGATAGCAGAACACAAATTGCACGGTGAGCGACACATACCTCGTCGAAATACGTAGTTACAACAGTCCTGTCAGCAAACTTGCGTCCGGCAAGTGCTTGTAGGGCCTTCTTCGCAGACTCGGGTTCCTCGTACTTGATAAAGATCTTGCCCACGCCGGCCGATTGCCGACTGCCCATAGACGGGCGCGGAATCTTCATAGCCAGGATCTTGCCGTACTTCTGGCATTCTTCCATTACATCTTCGCAGATTTCTATCACGCCGGAAAGGCTTGGTTAGCGCTCAACACCTTAAGAACATAGGGGAGAAGCCAAGTAACAAAGGGGTATGCTGCTGTGTCCTGATTTTCTCACCTTCATAATCATCATTATCGATAAGTTCTTCGGGCGTCACCATATTCAACAGCTGGAGGACCCGTCCGTCCTCCAAGTTTTCAGCAGTGGTTCCGGCAAACATGGACATGGCGTTAACGCCCATCTCAAGCCCGGCAGCTTGTGTGTATCCAATACTGGCACGGGTGACTTTTATGGCGTTTCCGGCTAGGTCCATGCCGTTGAGGCCCTCAATTGCCACGGCAGCGACAGATGGGTCTGAATATTCACAGAAAGCGATGCCCTGGGTATCGGTTAAGAAGTAGTATCGAGAGCCAGGGCCAGTGTAACTTACTCTTGATTCCTGCGCATCGGCGTCCCGCACGAGAACAAAGGCTCTCAGTTCTCCGAATGCTTTTAGCAACTCAACTACTTGGTCGTCCGTCAAAAATGGCGGCAGATTGGTGATGGCTAGTTTATTCGCAGTGTCGGGGACCTCCGTTGATATCTCGCCATCTGTGTATGCATCTGCGTCCGCAGATGGGACGATATAATCCTTGGGTCGTCGAATCTCCAGGCCCTTGGGAGCCGCTGTCCCATTGCCGTTCAGCTCTGAGTGGTGCTCTTCCATTGTGATTCCATCCAAAGCCAGCGCCACTGTCGCATCGGAAGGGTTTTTAAACTCCACCAGCGCGAAGCTCCTGTCTTCAGAAATATTTGCTTGTGTACATGGATCATTGCCCTTGATGACATTCAGACCATTCAGCTGAAGGTTGAAGAAGGCCACCAGGCTTTCCTCGGTGACGGACGCCGGGAGATTGTGGACGAACAATCGCCTTGACTGGCGCGCATTGGAAGGTCGTAACGCCGTCGCATTCGCGCTGCCAGCGGGTTGATTCATGAAGGCTTGTAGCCGGCTCGGGTCCATCTGCTGTTGGCGAGGGGCGCCTGGCAGTGGGAACATGCCCGACATCTTTGCTTGCTCGGCGGTGACATTCTCGTAGCCAGGCGGTTTAATATCCCACTGCGTCATCCGCCTCTTGCGCTCCAATATTGGCACGACATCTGTAAGGTCGGGAGTGGGCTCCCTCTTTTTGGGAGGAGGGCTGTTCTTGCGGCCTCGGGCTTGAGCAGCGAACTCATCGCGGTCTTCTCGTCCGGTGCGATCGCGGTCGCGATTGCCTCCCCTGCGATCATCAAACAAGTCGCGGTCCCTCCTGGGTGGCCTGTCGTCGTCCCGGCGTCTCGGGCCTCTGTCTCTGTCCCAATCCCGATCTTCTCGTCTCGAGCCATGTCGGTCCTCCCTTTCGCGCGCTCGGTAGTCTCGACTCGAGGAATAAGAGTCTGCTTCAAATTCGCGTCGCGATGAACGGTGATGCGGAGACCTCGAACGTCGCCGCTCGCCGCGATCCCGATTCCTTTCCCGGTCGCGGTCTCTGCGTTCGTCTCGGTCGTACCGTGAACCCTGATGCCCAAAGTCAGTGAATACCACTACGGCATCGCAAGGGGCCAGGATAACGTACGTGGTGCTCCCTAGAGCGGCCGGTATCTGAAGAGGTCAGCAACTGTCAAATGCAGAGGACAAGAGGGCTAAGGCACCTCTCGAGGAGTAATTGTCCCCGTTCATGGTCGCGAGGGAAGATGGGAGTAATGGCTTGAATCTACCGCTGCGCAGCCAAGTTGCAGAAGACTGCTGGATCAGTGGGGACTAGAGATGGTCAGGCAGTGATTCAGGTCTTGTAATTGTCAACGAGACACTGGATGTAGAGATTCAATCGTCGCAGGACAGAAAAGACGCAGCTGCACAAGGCCTCGCTTCACAGTTCGGAAAACCTGCAACTTTTTCGACGCTGCATTTGTCTTGGCGGGTCACGGATACTGACATAATTAGCGTGGCCCAGTTACTGGAAAGGGTCATATAAGCGTTAAGGGGCTGGGCAAAGCTAGGCTCGAAATGGAGTCTGAGTAGTGCCGCTTTTAATAAGAGTTCCTCCACAAATGCTACAGGGACGAATATAGTGGAAGAGATCACGAGAAAACGAGGCAGGCTAAGGGCAGAAGGGCTTGAATATAGTTACCGCGAGCAGTGCAATCAGGAACGCGGCATCGGCCATTGTCATTCTACATTGCACCTTGCTTGCATCCCTAGTTTTGGCGGGACGGGGTGACCATCAGACAGCAGTATTCCCCTCAGAAAGCCGGTGTGAGAGGTCAGTAACAGACACATCACCTGATTAGACCGTGTAAGAACACCTGTGGCCATCAAAGGCCACTGGTCTACTTTAGAAGACACCAAGGGGACAATGAATTTGTTGCAGAAAACCCCTGCATGAAAGTTGGCAGGCCGGTAAACAACAGCAGCAGCATGATTGATTGCTTGCATCCTATACAAGCCCATACGCCAGAGAACATGTTTCCCAGCGGTTTGAAAACCACCTCCGACCGCCTTAAGCTGAAGGACCGTTCTGGTTCCTACATGCCCCGAGCCGGGTTTGCATCCATAAACACACGTGGTATCCTCAATGTTTTATCAGCGTCCTTCCCGTCTCCATAGGAATGAATCTCAGACGAAGCAAGGCTCTCATTCGGGAGCCAGTCTTAGTATGGCGTTGTCGATGGGTTGTGACCGCCTCGTCTGATCTGTTCTCTGGCGATGGCAATGTGTTCTTCGAGGGTCTTCTTCCGAGGCAAGCCGTCCTCCCCAAGCTGCACCTGGCCCATATCGGAATGAATTCCCTCCCGTTCTGCCCGTTCGGAATCCATGATGTTCATGTCCTGTTCGACGCCCTTCTTGTAGTGGCGTGGGAACCACCACCAGATGAAGAGGAACATGGCCACACACAACGAGGCCAGCACCGCTACGGGTACAACAACCGAGTTGTTCACCATGGTTTTGTTCTTTGCTCGGAAGCTGAAGATTCGAGGAGGGCTCAGGAGGGGGATCTCCTCTGGACAAGGAGCCGTTCAGTGTGGTTTTTGGGCGCCTAGGTGATGATTGGAGCAACGATAGGGAGTGCTCAGCGCCACAAAGATGGGTTACAAGTATGAGGTGTTGAGTATAAGAAACGTACGCTCTTAAGCAACAACAAGCTTTTTTAGAAAATGAGGCGGGCTTTTCTTCGCACAGACCCCGCGAGGAATGGCGAACTTATACCCCTTCGTTCAAGAATGCGAAAAGGGAGGGAGATCCGGGGCACCATCACACCAACACCTATCAGGGTCACTCACGCATGCATGGAGTGTGGGAGTAGGAGGGGGGCTGGAACCCTGGCGCCTTGGTATGTGACCAGTCGACGTTATTTCCATGACAAGGCACGCAAGGACAGCATTTCTGGTGGTGGTGGTAGGCGTTGCATCTGGGCGAAAGAGGATGGGCTGAATTTCGAGAAATACGACGCTGGTGACGCTGAGGGGACGCCCCCAGCGTCCGCAATTGGTGGGCGCAATTGGGGGATGGGGCGATGGGCACGAGGACGGGCCACCCAGGCTCCATAAAGGGCAGAGCTTGCGTCTGATGTTCCACTGAATGGTCCCTACCTTGGTTATGTACCAGCAGGGCCTAAGGTATGGTGGTTGGCTTTATAAGAGCACATCCGTCGTGGCAACAAGTCCTCTAGACACTGTGGGTGAATGAAGCAGACGAAACGGAACCAGGAAGTATATACAATATACTATACCTACTTACACACAGTGCAGGAGTATGGATAGGCCCACCCGAACAACAGCCCTCCAACCCACCAGATAGTTCTTTAGTTAGATCCAGCATTATTACAACTAATAATAATAATGTTACTGCATTAACTAGGTCCAGTAGCCCATCACCTCATCAATGTTCAAGGCACCTTCGTTGGCTGTCAAAATTCCCTGCAATCCCGAGTTTCCGCGCCCCCTTCGCATCCCTCCAACATGGATAAGTATAGCCTGGCAACCCCCCTAGCTCTGTACAGAGTAGTACGAATACGAGGAGTCTGGAGTAACCACACTCTCCATTGTCCCTTCCGGATGACATTTTGCGGGATCCCCGCCGCTCAGCAGGCCCAACTAATCAATAGCTTTGTATTGAGCGTGACTGAGTCTTATGCATCCAGGGATAACTAGTCGAACTGGGATAAAGGTCCGTCGCGTCGCCCAAGGACTGGAGGTCCAGGTGTCCAATGATGCCAAAATCTGCACGTCGTTGCATTGCTCATTATTTATTATCACTGTACCCTTGAGGCAGCAATGTATATACACCTACCCTGACATATGGATGTCTCAAAGGAGCTGTTCACTAAACGCCATGGGCTGATCAAGGAAGGCAAAACCGGGGGTTGCGGGGGGCGGTATGCCTCAAAGATTTGGGTAAAACCCTTCCATCTCCATGTTCCCGCTTGCACAGGCATCTCAGCCGCAAGGAAGCCATTCCGTCTTGTTTGTTTCGACAGAACACAGATTCCATGTGCCGCAGAGTCCGCTTCCGCTTTACAACGCCGCAGATCAAATAGACGGGACAGCGCAGACCAGCAGCGGAGTTGGTTGAGGAAGGAATTCCACCACCGCTGCCTCTGCAGGAACCAGATTCAGAGCAACCGGACGTTGAGTTTGATGGCAATGCCTTCCCTGTCGGTGAGACCCAATCCTATCGTTGAGATTGTGATCAATTTCTGTCTAAAAAGAACGCTAGAGAAGGACTGCCGAGCAATGGGCGAATAAAACGACCTTCTTCCACAAGATTGCTGTCTTAGAGACCGTAAAATAAAGACGTAGCATTATCAGCTGGAAAGGGTTATGTTTCAATTCCGATGGTACCGTTGTAAGGATAGTTCGTTGACGACTCGGAGGCAGTGGCAACACCGAGGGTCAGGTCCTTGATCGTGAGTCTTTAAAGAGTCCCTTTGTCTCGATATCTGAAAGCCAATTGTCCTGAATAGTTAGTTTCGTCGCTATAGCACGACCTCAGAAGTCGAAGGACTGAAATACCTCGATCGTAGGGCCGCGGGTAAGCAATGGCTCGAAGAAGGCGGCTGTATCCAACGCTGTTTGTATACCCAAAAGTGATGTTTGGGATACCCCTATGCCGGAACTGAAACAGATAGGAGACGAAAGATGAGCAGAAAAAATGAAGCCTGATGCAAGGTGGCGGCTTCTAAGCTGCCTTGCTCGTCGATATGTTAGTACTTGCATCATATCCGCCCTGGTCTGAATGGAGCGGCGCCGGCGTATCAGATTCGGAACAGGCGCGAACCGATAAATCGCGGCGCATGCTCCGTCTCGAAATTGTCCTTCGAACTCTATAACCTCCAAGAGGCATCGGACAGAGTTTTCATCGAAGAAAAAGTTTGGAGAACGCGGCGACGCAGCAAGTGAAGCGAGGTCTGACCCGTCGATGGTCCTCTGCTGCTGTTCGCTCGCTCGGATGGCCTGTGCTGAAAGAATTCTCCTTAATTCTGCCAGCCAACGATTCCGAGCACATGCATTGCATTTGATCAAAAGTCCTCCGGAGCGCAAGTGCGTATAAGCGCTCGGAAATCGGGTGTCGGGTTTACCTCATCTCGGGGCACATCTTCTCGACCTGCATTTGCAACCTTGTTGACAACGTGTTGTCCCAGTTATCAAATCTGTTTGATGGAGTGCTGCAGCGGCGATCTGCTTTGAATCGAGGGAATTCCGGCTCACTTGGTCCCGGGTTTTACAACACTTTGCGACGTTTGCCGGCGGCAGAGTAGATGCAGAAAGCATCTGTTCATTTGACGCACACAAGCTTTGCATGGGGCAGCTCACATGGCGCTCCCGTGTCGAGGCTGGTTGCAAACAGGCGAGTGATCTTCGACGTGGACTTCGTCCACGACTCGGATGAATTCATGGTAAAAGTGTACCATTTCCATGAGGCCTTTGATGGGCATTCGCTCATCCACCGTGTGCATCCGGGTCCCTCGGGGGTCATGACTCGCTCGCCAGGGAGACATGCGGTATATCTGTGGCGAAAGATCCCAATAGTACCTGGTATCGGTGTTGCCTGCGGTTCTCAGCATGTCATCGAGCAACGTACTACCTCACGCATCAAGTCGACTTACCAGTCAACAGTTCTGGCGCTACGACTACGTCATTCCCAAAGACGCCTTTGATGGTGCCTGCCAGTATCCTAAATCGAGCATCCTCTGTAGATGAAACAGGTGACGATTCCAGCTCATAATGTGCTGAGAGAGTGAGGTCACCACACTCGGTAGTGTTGCTACCCGGTCGCATCGAAATGTTGTGGCCATCCTGAGCCTTAGCACCGAAAGCGTGAAGCTTGAACCCTCGTTCTTGGGCCCAAGGTGCTAGGAGATGAAGATAATGGTCTTTCACAGCCTGGACCGAATCCTGAATTGCGATGCGATGATTGACGAGGATGCTGGCATTTTCTGGGAGCGAGTTCACTGTGGGATCAATTAGCCCCGCTATCAACGACATATATAACTGTTCCAACATTGTCGAAGCCCATCATGTGATGTCACGCGTACCTTTGTCACCACCTTGAATCACATCAACTGCCGTGGATGTTCTGATCATGGCACGTCTCTCACGGTCGTTCTCCATATATTCGAGAAGCTTCTTCGAGCTCTGGGCGCCGAGAATCGCTTCTCGCAGATCATCAGGCATGTGTTTGGAATACAAGGCGGCTTGTCGAAGGTAAGTCAGAGTCGGATTGTTTCGAATCAGCTGTGATTTGAATGGGTGGTCTTCGATCAAACGAATTATCTGAGCCAAAAAGCCGACTATCCCTCAGTCAGAACATTCCACACTGTAAGAGGAAATCGGGAGACGAACTGGCTGTGTGGTCAGGAGGTGTAGAGGAGTGTCCGCCGGGAACATCGACAGTCACAGTGACATCGATATACCCCTTTTCAGCTGTTGCAGGCAGGGCGAAGTCGGTCCCAAAACGATTCTCAATGCCTGCGATACCCTCGTCGAACTGTTACTCGAGGTCAGCAATGGTCCAGCGTGGCTGTGGAATCGACAGACAATCATTTCGATACCATCTTTCCCATATCTGTCTAACAGTATCTCGGCGAGACACCTGGCGCCATAACTCTGTTCGGCTCCACCCTCCTCATCGAAGCCGACTGAGAGTATCACCGTCCGACGTGGTATGAAATCGCATGCGAGTAAACAATCGATTGCTGTCAACATTGCGATGAGGTTCGATTTGTCGTCCTCAGAGCCTCGACCCCAGATATACTCCCCGTCATAGTGGCCCGAGAAAGGTGGATAAGTCCATTCTTCAGAGGTTGACTCCCCTGCGGGAACCACCTGCGCCACGTTAAACGAAGATATTCTCAAGCAGTGCAATGTGCCGAACTCACGTCTGAATGTGCCATGAACAAGAGGGGTTTCATAGCATCGTGTGAACCATGCCATGTATATAACAGGCCATGCTCGTTGACTGTTTCAACCGTAAGTTCTTCATATCTAGAACAAGCAGTCAGAACATAGAGCAGTGCGATCGCGAAGACGTGCTCACACTTTCGGAAATGCCTTCTTCAGGTAGTCGGAAAACTGAGAGAAGACCTCCCATCGAGGATCTTCCTTAACGTGGCCCATCCCATCATATGTGATGGTTGGTATCTTAACCGACTCCGCTAGGCGTGCGGCCACGGCGTCTTGGAAACTTCGAGTCCTAAAGAGCTGATTGACATTTTTGTGAGTGACGTCCTGCCGTCTCCGAGGATGCATGACGGGGGGCTGATGCAGAATTCTATCCAAGACCATCTTTGGAGGCAAGCTGATCTCCTGAAGATGGGAAGGCCGTGAGAAGCACTGAAGTAGTAGCCAGATCACAACGAGTGTGGGTTGTTGAGCTTATATCGAAAGGCGGGGCACGCACTTCTTGGTGATTCTGATAAAGATCAAACGAAAGGAATGCGTTCAGGAAAGTTGCCGTCCTGTAGTCACCGGTCGGATTTCAAGTTAGTCAAGGGGCACTTGTCGACCGATGTGTCCGTTTTGCTTCCATCCGTCCCACCTCCTCTGGACTCGCACGTTGACAGAATATCGCGCTCGGCTCTCGTCTTGCGAGCTGTGGAGTGTTGATAACGAGCGAACGAGGCCGGAGGTAGGGAGGCGTTCGAGAACGATACCAAACTAGGAAGACAACGCCCGGTTTCGACCAACAGCCTGTTCGAGAGTCTGACTGTCCTAGCCTTGAGCTCTCTCATCAGATGCCCAATACAGAAGGTGGCGAGCGCCTGTAACACAACTCGCACCGCAGGCAGTCCACCTTCGTGTCGGGCCTTGGTTGACGTTATTTCTCTACCGAACGCCTGTTTGGGGGCTAGTGTCGCATCTTACCCCCTCGCATATGATTGGGCCAATCCTTCATCAGGATGGATATATAAATTATGTTATGGAAATAGGCGTTGATAGGAGCCGCAGAGATGGACCTCCCCCCCAAATTTTAAGACCTCATACAGTCTTACGGCTTGATTCCTGCCTCTGCCACCCCAACAGCCTGTTCGATCCTTCGATATCGGATGGAGAAGACAGTCCAGATATTGAAGAATGGGCCTTGCAGGGCTCAAACAAGGCACGGACCCCAAAGGTACTTTTGAACAGGGTAAAACCCGCACCAGATGGCGGTGCGATGGATCTTCCCGCAATCTTACAGGGTAATATCAGCCTAAGCAGACGACAGCCTGCACACGATGCAAGATAGAATGGACCAAGGTAGATTGGGAGGTAGTGGTCCAAACCTTCCGGGTCTGTGGCACTCATGCACACTCTGGAGTGCTTCCTACCCCCAATCTGGGTGCCTCCACTGAGATTTGCGGATTGGGAGATACCTGAGGACCAGCTCGAAGCTTCATTTTGAAATCCCTGTGCAGACTAAGTCCATAGCTGACAGATCGAGCGGCTTGATCCATGGGACGAAGGTATCGTAACTCTGACATTCGGATCAAGAGCGTCGTTGAACGAGTTGTGATGTTCGAGCCGAAGGCTGTCTCATCCAACACAGGCACCAGCTCGGTGTGGACATGATCGTCGCTGATGACCGAAGAGAATCCCCGTTCTTGTAGGCGAAGGCTAAGAGTTTGTTGAGAGGCTCGTACGTTATCATATGCATGCGAGACCAATCGCTGTGCTCCCAACCAGAACGTCGTAGAGTGATATTTGGAGGAAGACTGGCCTGCTCGGGATGGACGAGGAGGTTGCTACAGCGTCGGCAGATGCAGAAATCATATGAATACGTTAATCCGGGTTTGGTCCGGCCAGCCGTGAGCCTAAAGTATAGTTCTCGAGTTTGCTGCCAACTTGGTCAGTTCTCGGAGAGTAGGTGGACGGAGTCAACTCACTAACCAGAATAAGAGAAGTTGCATACCCGGTCAACATACCTCTCTGTGTGCATGGTGTGGATATGGCGTGCGGGTGGACAAGCCACCAACCTTGCAGAACAACTGATGCTCTTCCCAGGTGCCCGCGACGTCTCAACACATCTTAACAGGACACCTTCGCCTGCTATCTTCCCACACCAGCCTGCAAGAGTCGGAATTCACCAGCAGTGCAAGAGCTCAACCGGTGGCGCATTGTTGGGTCGCCGACACGATACGACGAGAGGAAATCGAGGCCACCAAAGCTGAGTCGTTTGCATCATCAACACACTCACAGCATCATCCTCAAACAGCAACGATTTTTTTCCCGCTTGCTTCGTATTGTCGTGCCAACTCGGTCCAAGTGGTGCCCTTGCTTGACCACAGATCTTGCAAAAAGTGAAGGATCCCGAGGTAGTACTTGAACCCCATATCTTGAGCGATGTCTGCGTACATTCTTGCTACAAACGCCTGGCGCTCGGGATCCTCGCAGCATTCGGTGCCTGCAATAAAAACGGGCCATGGCAAGTTTTGCCGGCATGACGACTTGTCCTCGAGCTGATTCAAACGCTCAAACAAGACCATAGTGGAGGTGTCGACCTCAACCGGTTCCACTTGGCAATGGAAGAGGACTCGGTAAGTGTACAGGAGTGCGGCATGGTGGTATATATCGACGATTCGTATAAAATCCCGACGCCTGGCGTCTCGTGGTAGTTCGAGGACACCGGCTGCCATTAGAGTAGACCCTCGGGCCTGCTCGAAACCGGCGCGTGCATCAGCAGAGGTGATTGGGAGATCGGCAAGGTTGAACTCTCCAGATGCCTTCCTTTCATGCTGTTCGCGTGACCATACTGTTACTCTGTGCAAGAGAGATAGGAATTCGGAAAAGATCAAATTCGAATGTTCGGGGGCCGGAAGGATTACCTCCACAGTGCTCAGAGGTCCGAAAATCGTGGTGCAGGCCAAGATGTCATATATGGAAAGCTGGTTACGGAGAAAGTGAAAAAGAGGGCTGTTCTCCCGGTTTGTGGTCGCGAGGAGGTTCACCAACGTTCTTGCAGCTTGGCGGTGCGAGTCTGCTGCCGCCGCGCCAGTCTCTGTCTCTGTCATTTCATAGTTAGCCAGAGTGAGCATTGAGGCGAGCATCCACACTGCGGTATCTGGGTCTATTTGACTGCCCAGGTCAGACCCTGCGTCCATCTGGCCGGTCACCTGCCGAATCTGTGTTGATATCATGTTGACGGCAGCATCACGGGCGCGAGCGGGAAAGCTCAATTCCTTGCCCGTGGTGACAGCAAGGTGCTGGGCAGAGATAGCCAGAATGGCGAGGAGAAGCACGGGTTGCTGATCGGCTAAGGGAAGGACCAGCCGGCGGTATTCGTTCCTCTCGGAGTCTATCCACACCATCAAGCCCGCAATCTGTTTGTCATAGTGATCCAGGAGTCGCGCCCTGATGGCCGGGTTTGGGAAGCCGGGAAACGTGGTCTCTAAAGGGTCCGTAAACGGGGCAGGTCGGAGGTTGCTGTTCTGTTCCGGGGATTTGACCGAATTGGGAGAACTTGAGTCCTTGGAAGCAGTGCTGCTGGGTTTAGACAGCGGTTTGTCGATATGGGGTGTGGTGCGGCCTTTGAGGTGTCCACGAACGGCGATACCATTGGCCCACCTCAGTCGAGGGCCATAACCGGGGCAAACTAATCCTTTCTTCGAGCATTTGAAGCATTTGGGAAGTGATCGATCGCAGCGGATTCGTCTTCTGACACAGGTTGGACAGTCTTTGTAACAGTCAGCCTCCTGATTGGCAACTTCCACGTTCTCCTCCGACTCAGGGTCAGAAAAACTGCAAATATGCACCTTGTGGCCCGATGCCGGGCGGGCTCGAACCTGGAGCCTGACTGGCAGTCTTCGCCTCGTCGCTGGGAATGGTATTCATGGCAAGGTCTCGGCAGTTACCAGGGCTTACAGGCAATGTCACTGCTCATGTTGAATTATCAGATGGGAGGGATGGAAGGGGCATTTCGCCTCATGGCGTGTCCGAACAGCATAGGCATTCGGCAAGAACCAATCCAGACTGAATGAAGGGGGTTGAGTATGAGGTTTGCAGAGAGCTTATCGGTTGCGGCTGGAACATTTGCTGGGGGGACTTCAACACGTGACACGGACCAACGAGCCCATGACTCCGGCGTCAATCCAGCCTCTCAGTGCCTCTTTATCGAAAACACCCCGCACATCTGGCCAGTTTTATCATCAAAAGTGCCATCACGAGATCTAGGTTCTTCGTACTGTATTGAATACGTACGTATTTTCGACTTGAAACCCCCTGGTAAGTGGGTGTTGTTTGCTAGAACATCCCTCCTCTCGTGCTACAGATGGAATCCCTATACTCCGGATCGGAAAAACATACTGAAAGTCAGTGACCCGATGATACCCACCGAGATCTGGGGAAAGGTGGCTATAGATCCGTCTTTCCGTCTCGTTGTCCTTCCAGAGACTTCTTGTTCTGTTCGATGTGGTACTCCATTTTTGTTGTACCGCAGCTGACGCTTATCATCTCTGCAGCTAGGAGCAACGCGGGAAGCGGAGAGCAATCAAGCCTAGAGCTGGAAGGGGATATTGACGAGAGAAATGTCCGGCTGTTCCCGTTCGTTTAAGATTCCTTCTTGATCATGGTGCCGGCAATGATTTGCCCAGCCTGTCGTTGATGGGGGCGACAAGGACCTGGCCGTTGGAAACCAACCTCTTTGGGTGAACGGGGCCTTCGATCCGCACCCAGCAAGAAGCCGTCGACCCCCCAAGATCCATCAGACCGTTCTCCATATCCTACATATGTTATCATGCTCCCCGTTCACTCTCTTCGAGCCCCTCTTATCGTTTGACGCCTCTACGCCATCAGGGACTCCCTGGAAAGATAGCGAGCCGTGATAAGCGCGTGCAGCTAGACTCTCTTTGGTGGCAAAAAGGAGAATAACCGCGGTGGAGTGAGAGTGAGAGGACAAATCCCACGTGTCCGGGAACTTCTTTAAACTTCAGCCTTTGGACGTCCATGGTCACTCAAGTTGAAATTCGGATACAAAAGCTGGGTCGACTATCCCTACGGCAAAGGGACGACACATTGTGCTCGATTCCATGAATTGATTCACACCCTTCCGCCTTCTTCCTGCGTCCAGCGTCCAGTGCTTCGCTTTTTAGAGCTTCAAACCGTGGTTGTTTCGCCGAAATGGACACGATCAAAGACGATTCAGTCGGCCTGAGCAATGATGAGAGTAGACTCATCAGCCTCGGCCACAAGCCGGAGCTGAAGCGAACATACAATTTCTGGAGCTGTGAGTCTCGTAAAGAAATCTCAGTTTGGCACTGTCGAGGCTAACAAGTGCTTGGGCAGTGATGGCATATCAGACCACCATTTTATGCTCGTGGAGTTGCAACATTGTCATGTTCTATTACATCTTTACCCTTGGTGGACCGGTCTGTCTTGTCTGGGGAACGTGAGTAGAGGTCTCAGGGCTTGTTTGCGGAAGCGCCCCTCTAACGAATGCACCATACAGCGTGGTGGTCACGATCGGACAACTTCTAGTGATGGCATCCCTAGCTGAATACTGCTCCATCTGGCCTACGGCGGGAGGCCAACAATTCTATACCCAGGTACGCGTGGGTGCCTTTGGGACAGACGATGGGACTTTGACACTTTTAGGTTGTTGCCCCGGAGAGTTCACGGCGCTTTCTATCGTACCTAGTCGGCTGGTGTGTTCTGGTAGGAGAAATATCCACAGCCAGCTCCTGCGCCTTAAACAGTGCAGAAATCGTGGGGGCTCTCGTGGAGATCATACATCCAGATGTCGACTGGAAGGTGAGAGTCTCTGGATTGTTCCAGTCAGCGTTGTCCCTGCTAAATCATCCGTAGCCTTACATGACCTGGCTCATCTATACGGGTTTCCTTGTTGCCCCTGCACTGTCGAATTTACTCCCAAGATATCTTCCGGCCTTGCAAATCTTCGGTGCATTCTTCAACATCTCAAACGCGCTCATCTGGACAATCGTTTTTCTCGTCCTGGCCGACAAGAATAGCTCCAAATTTGTCTTCACAGAGTTTCTCAACACCTCAGGCTGGACCTCCAAGGGTTGGGTCTTTATCCTGAGCATGTACGTTCCCATCTACGGTCTCTACGGAAGCGATGGTGTGATGCACTTGGTCGAAGAAATGAAAAATGCTTCACGTGATGCTCCTGTAAGTGATCGATTGGACGCTCAGACTCAAGATTACTGACCGGGAAACAGAGAGTCATGGTGTGGTCCATGGTTTGGGCTGGTGTTACTGCCTGGCTGTCGGCCATCGTGATGTGCTATACCGTAGGCCCCAACTGGGAAAATTACCTCGAAGCCACCTCCTCCTATGTAGTAAGGTCCACGGCCACGGAGCTATTCTACCAATGAACTAACGAGTCTTCAGGAATGGTTTATGGATGTGCTGAACTCGACCTACGGTGGAGGAATATGGGTTGCTATCATGATGATGGGCCTGAATGTGCGTGGCTCACTCCCGATTGCTTGACCGGTCACAAAACAGCTGACGTGAACAGTACCTGATCATTGTCAACATGAACACTGCCGGTTCTCGTCTCGCATGGTCGATGGCTCGCGACAGAGCCTTCCCCTATTCGGACTATTTTGCCCAAGTCAACAAACGATTCCAGATGCCCCTCCGTGCGATGATGGCGTTTATCGTGTTAAATCTCCTGACCGGCCTCCTCGTACTGGGCAGTTCGCTGGCTTTTTATGCCATCATTTCGGGAGGTGGCGTCGCGTTGCAGGTGTCTTACTGCGTACCGATTCTGTGTGTGGTTCTGCGAGGCCGTCACCACCTGCCACCGCGACCGTACTTCGACCTCGGCCGATGGGGCTACGCTGTCAATATTACGGGTCTGCTCTGGAGTATCATCGTGGTTCTGTTCTATGTCTTCCCGCAGTACGTTCCCGTCGTGGGTGAGATAGCGAACATGAACTGGGCGATTGTCATCCTCGCGGGGGTGGTGGTCTTTGGCGGCGTATACTGGCTTTGGAAAGGCCGACACGAATACCTTGTTTTCAGCAACTCCATCCTCGATGACAATGTTGTTATTCACGGAGAAGCTGTTGTCGCTGGCCGGGACGCTGCTGCCAGCTTTGGGCGATCTCCGCCCGAAAAGAGGCTCGATCATTAGTGACTTTCGTGTACAGGGAAAAGAGCAAGATTATATCTGAGCGAACAGGGGCCTTTCAGGCGGTCTTCTTTTGCAAACTACTTTCAACGTGGATGGATCTTCTCCTCAGAGATGTGAGTCCACAGGGCTAGCTCTTAGAAGGGTCCTGGGATATTGGCAAGGAAACGTCAACATAGTGTAAAAGCAGACACAAACCTCTACCAAGAATGATGCTTAAGCAGGCCAAGCGCGGGATGTAATAATGAATGGAGTCCCTCAGCCAATGCCGTGTGGGTGACGCGGGGCGCGTCCGCGGTCGCGTTTTGCTTAAAGCGCCAGGTACCGATTACGGAGCCTCTTTTGGTCTACGAAAGGTCTTTCAGGGATTAAATCCAATTCTGAGCAGGGACAACTCGCAGTTGTACCGTGTTCTCTGTCAAGCACCAACCCTGCCGGCCATAGTCCTCGACATGGCCCGAATCAGCGAATGGCGCAAGCTGCCCGTCCTCATTAACGAACTGTGCCTCGCCACCACCCTTCGCTGCGGGCAGTCCTTCCGCTGGCGTGAATGCGACGACCAGACTTGGGCATGTACACTCCGCGGTCGCATTGTCCAATTGTCTCAGCCCAACGAATCGCACATTCAGTACCGCTCGATATGGCCTGCATCTGCAACTGCAGCCCCGACCCCTGAAGCGCCGATGACCCCTCCTTCGTCCATCCCACCGACCACAGTGGCAGATGAGTGCTCAAGTACCGTAATGGAGGGCGACGACGATACCGGGTCCCTGATCCAGCACTACCTCAACCTGGAGCCGAATCTGGAGACCCTCTACGCTCAATGGTCGGCGTCGGACGCCAACTTCCGCAAGAAGGCGCCCATGTTCACGGGCGTGAGGATTCTGCAGCAGGACGCTTGGGAAGCGTTGGTTGGTTTTATTTGCAGCAGCAATAACAACATCAAACGAATATCGCAGATGGTGGACAAGCTGTGCACACACTACGGGACATACATTGGCACACTGGAGGGTAGACCGTACCATGACTTCCCCGAGCCGTCAGCGCTGACGGGCAAGAACGTTGAGAGCCATCTCAGAGAGCTGGGTTTCGGCTATCGTGCAAAATACATATATCAGACGGCCAAGATCATCGCCGGGGATCGAGAAGTGGGCTGGCTGGATACCCTTCGCAACCCCGAGTCTCCCGCCTACGGCACCACCAAGCCCTCACCTGCTGGCGAAATGAAACCTGAAGGCCGCGACGGCTATCGTCAGGCACATGAGAGCCTCCTGGAGTTGCAAGGCGTGGGACCCAAAGTTGCTGATTGTGTGTGTCTGATGGGGTTGGGTTGGGGAGAGGCAGTGCCCATAGATACACACGTTTGGCAGATTGCGCAAAGGGACTACAGACTGGGAAAGAGGAAAAACAGCAGTATGACGAAGGGGACATACGATGAGGTCGCGAACCATTTCCGGAAGTTATGGGGCAAAGAAGCTGGGTGGGCGCACAGTGTGCTCTTCACAGCGGACTTAAGGGTTTTTGCCGAGAGACTTACGACAAGAGTGGAAGTCAAAGTCGAGAAAGGAGAAGGGGACCAAGGAGAGACGGGAGATGATGAGCAGCAGGAGGTTGTAAAGAAGAGGACCGCGCAACGGGTATACCTCAAGCGGGAGCCTGAGCAGGATGAGTCCAAGACAGTGATGCACATTGAAGAAGTAACCACGACATCGAGGAAAAGGGTGGTCAAGCGGCAGCGACGTGAATGATGAAACTGTTGCCGGTTGTATTATTATTGCTAGGATCCAAGGTATCGATGTGTTCGAAACACGGGTGTCGATCACGGATCACGGAGCACCAAATGGGGATGTTTCAGTATCACGTGTGCACGTGTCTTCCCTTGGTGCTCTAATATCCCTTCGGCATGTGTCAGGCGGTGAATGCTTGTATGGTATAAGGAGAGGCTGGGGAGCAGCAGAGCGAGTTGCCCGCAGCCACGGAATACGGTGCCTGCTTCGCCGCAGCACTTGAAGTCCGAGGCGTTGAAGCATGCATGGGGTTCCCTGACTGATGACGACCATGTTCCAACAACCGAATGTCACAGTTCCTGGTTTTTCTGTGTGTGTATGAGAAACTCGCTCAATGTTGGTTTCGATCGTTCGATGGCAACGATTACGTAGGCAACGGAATCTTTTTGCACAGTGTCACTCCGCCCGGAGGTCAAATCAAATTGCACTTGTATCCAGGAAGACTCGGTCCCTCCTCTGCAAGCGTAGGGAGAGGCCACCCAACTGCGTACGCTCCTTTGGGGGAAATTGCACTGCCGCGGCGTCAGATTTTGAGTTGTGGCAGAGGGTCCGGTCAGAGCTGGACATCTTGGGTGGTCTTCGCATGGGCTGGAAGGGTGTTGGCCCTCTCGTACACAAACAAATCTGACAAGTGCACGGCCGCAGCCATCTCTGGTGATTTCATTCGAGAAGGGTAGAAGATTCTGTGGCCGTTCTGTTGTCCAGTCGATCGGAGAAGATGGCTGTTGATGCGAGTTTCTGTGCCGCCATTGGCGGCAGCAATTTGGGACCCAGATTGAGGCTGCGGACATGGATGGAGGAGCTTGGAGGCAGCTTACAGGCGGCCTCGGTGGGTTGCAGGCATTCCACGGTGGTGACGGGGCCTGACTGGGTGACTGGGTGACGCCGGGCATTTGGGACATCCGACTCTGCAGCAACCGAAGGTGGCCCAAAAGCTTCTTGCGGACTGTTCCTGGGGCGCCCTGGGCCTGTCGTGCAGATTGACCACTCTCGGGCCTCTGCTGAGTCGCACTTGTGCAGGTGGCTCCCAAGCCCACGACGGCACCCCCACTTGGGCTTGTTGTGCTGCCCAGAACCTTCCCAGCCCTGGAGCCTACCACCGACTCGTCCGTGGGCTTTGTGGCTTGCCCCGTCGCACCTCCAATATCTCCTCTCAATTGCTTTGCGCATCCTATTGTTCACTTTTCCCGCTACGGACAATCTCCTTTCGTCACTGGCAGCTTCTTTTCCAAGGATCTTCATCTTGACCTTCCAATTCCCTGCACAACCTCGTGCACCACCACGTCCTCAAGTTCACGACTGTCGCTCCTTTCCTACCCGTCGTCCTTTTTTTCGCATATTCCCCTCCACAGCTACCATCCCTAGGGTTTGGGTTTGGGTTTCGGCTCTGGAAAAAACATCAACACACCCTCTTAATTCACAGCTCCACTGCCAGAACACCACTCCGGTTTCAATCCATCCCTGCTCCTTCTCAGTCCTGTCCAACGCGTGTCGTCTCCCGTCATCAGCTTAAATCCATCGCGCTCGTCTACACTCGACGACCCCCAACCCCGAGATCCCAGAATTAGAAGCTCTCTACCACCGAGCCTGCGGTCCCGCGTCGTCACCACCGACTGAGCATGCCTCTACGAATATCACCGCTGTAGCACCTCCTCCCTCCGTCTCGACGTCGGTAAGGCGCAGGCACAGATCGCATTACATCATGCATCTGCTGTCACGGTTTCGCTCCAAGGTGGCGACCGCTCTCCTATTCCTTACGGCGCATGCAGTCTCGCAGTCTGTTCCTCCGCCTAATCTCGACATCAAGTCTCTTGGACAGGTCACTCTCGCCGGCGACTTCGACGCAATTTCTCTTTACACGTCAATTGGGCAACAAGAAGGATTTAATGGCAATGGCACGCAGTCGATATTGTCCCGGCTCCCAAACGGGGCGTTCAATATTCTGTCCTCCACCGACGCAAGCATCGAAGCACTCTGTCCTTTGGTGGTCAATAACACACTCATGGGAATCGTGGTCGGAGGAAATTTCACCAGTGTCGGAGGAGTTGCAGCGCGGTCTCTAGCATGGATGAACGCAACCACGCTGGAGATACAGGCGATCGGCGGGGTGCAAGGAACAGTCTCGGCGCTCTATTGTGACGAAGATAATTCAATGCTGTACGTTGGTGGTGCTTTTGATGCGGGTAACTCGACAAATGCAATTGGATGGGCGGCGAGTGGCTGGTCCAGCTTGCCTTTTGCGGGTTTCGATGGCCCGGTCAGCTCCATTGCCAAAGCTCCCAACGGCCACATCATCTTTGGAGGTTCTTTCACCGGTTTGGGCAATATATCTTCCAATTCCTTGAAGCATCCCGAATCCCAGGTGATCAACCTCTCGACCGCCAACCTCACCGCAAAAGGGAACGCGAGCACAGCAGGCTTGGGAAATCCGAAGAATATTGTTTGCCCATCGAATAGCTCGGATGGCTCATCCGACTTTTTGCTGGCCGATAATACTCCCGGTAGCTGGCGCGCAGATTTGGCGTTCGGTTTCGAGCCCACCAAGCTCCGACTGTGGCAGACGAGTCAAAGTGGAAAGGGTACAAAGACGTGGCGATTCACAGCACACCCGCTCGATGGCATCCTCAACTTGACTACTACGGATCCCACGACTGGAGAACTCACTTCCTGCTCGTCAACATGTCCGCTGGCAGAGTACAACGCGTCGCAGCCGTATCAAGACTTCTATTTCGTTAACCTGGTTGGGATGAACAGCTTCACCATTGATATCTCAGCTTGGTACGGTAACGGAGGTGGCCTCGGGGGGATCGAACTGTTTCAAACCGACATCTTCTCCTACGCCATTGAGGCCTTCAATGAACCTACCTGTGAAACCACCGGAATTCGATCCGAAGCAACCGCGACAGGGCCTTGGTATACGACTCCGTCGAGAGAAAGTGTGTCCGACTATCTTACAGTCGTGGTCGGTCCCACAACTGTTGATACCACGCTCATCGTTTTCGAACCCGACGTACAGGAGAGTGGGAACTACTCCGTCATTGTCTATACCCCTGGCTGTCTGCAAGATAGCTCCTGTTCAGCCCGCGCCATTGTTAATGTCACTGGCAGCCTGACGGAGGACGGAAAACAGTCTTTCGGCACCACGATCTTCCAAACAAACGACTTTGATAAGTACGACATTGTGTACCAAGGACACGTAGATGCCACCACCACATCTTTTCGACCGTCCGTGACACTTAGGCCATCAGGACAACAGGCTGCACAATTGGTTGTCGCATCACGCATCAAGTTCGGCTTCACCTCGACAACAGGAGGTTTAAATGGCCTGTTCGACTATGATCCCAACAACCACACCATCGACTATGCCACCGCTGACTTCTCCAAATCTGCCATCAACAACGCCGGCACCACACTTAAACCAAATGCGAATATTTTGGCACTGGCAACCCGCGATGACACTTTGTACGCAGCGGGCCGGTTCTCGGACGATGTTTTTGAGAATATCATGGCTTTCCACAACAACAATGCTACTTCTTTGCCCGACGGTGGTCTGAACGCGGCTGTGACTGACATGCACAGCTTGGATGACTTCTTGTATGTGGGAGGTAATTTCACCAACACTGCTCAGAGCAACGTCGATGGGCTGAGCAACGTGGCTGCGTATCAATACTCAAAGAATGTATGGGTTCCGCTGGGTGCTGGGCTCGATGGGCCAGTGGAAGCTGTTGAACCCATGCAACTTAACATCTCCCAAAGTGATGGTCCAGAGACTGTGATCGCCTTCAGCGGCTCTTTCACACGGATTCTCGCGTCTGATTCTACGCCGGTGTCTCGGGTGGACGGCTTGGCCATCTGGGTTCCATCCAAGCGTGGCTGGCTGGCGAATCTCGACGTTCCCAAGGAGGCTTTAGTAGGTCGGCTGTATGCTGCGACATTTCTGCCGAACCAGACATGGCTCGGGGCTGGAACCATCAACTCCCTCGGACTGGCCATTAGTGGCGCTGCCGGCCTTCAGTCTCAATCCGGTGGTCAGGTCGCACTTTCACGGTTGCCCATCGATATTACGCCGAGTGATGCTCAGTCTAACACAAAGAAACGTGCTGTCCAAGCTATGCAGAATGTCACGGGCGTCATCACAGGGCTCTATTATACCGGCAATGGACAAAATGTGACCGTTATGGGAGGACACTTTACTGCTACTGCGACCAGTGGATCGGCCATCCAAAATCTCATGTTCTTGAATGGTTCCAATAACAACCAAGTGACGGGACCCCCCGCAGGTCTGGATGCCAGTTCAACCGTCCTTGCCCTCGCCCTGTCAGACAACATTCTCTTCGCTGGTGGCACCATTTCTGGACGGGTCGAGAATACTGCCATCAACGGTCTGGTTCTGTACGACATGAGCGCCGCGGCGTATCGAGGAATCCAGCCAGCATCCTTGCAGGGGGACAACAACGTGGTAGTCAATGCCATAGCTCCACAGTCAGGTACAACAGCGGTGTATGTGGGCGGGGCGTTTGACCGGACATCCCAAGATCTCTCCTGCCCCGTCGTTTGCATGTATGACACCTCCACGAGTCAGTGGAATACCGTCGGGAGTGGATTGCAAGGCACGGTGTCGTCTCTGTTCTGGAGGAGCGGTTCAGATCTTCTGGCTGCTGGCGATCTCCTGGTCCAAGGCAATCAGACCTCCCTGGCGAACTACAACACTCACAGTCAAACATGGTCTGTTTATGATATCACCGGCATTCCTGGACCAGTCACGGCATTCTGCCCTGCCACCACCGACGCGAATAACATGTGGCTAGCAGGTACGGCCAATAACGGCTCGACATTCTTGGTCGAGATCGACGGGAACGATGTGAGACCGGTCGTAAATGCCTTTGGCCGTGGCACCACCATTCGAGGTCTACAGATCATGCCTTTGACTAAGGACCATGGGTCGACCCAGTACCTCGACAACGACTATGCTTTACTCGTGACGGGTCAATTGGAGATCACTGGTTTCGGAAACGCAGCCGCAGCATTGTTCAATGGCACTCACGTGGAACCGTTCATATTAGCTTCGACCGCGGACGGAAGCCCTGGCAGCATAAGCCAGGTGTTCTCCTCTCATACTAACGTCCTCAGATCAAGTGGTGAGTAACTCTGGCTCTATCCGAAACGATCATGACTGACTCTTGAACAGGAGGTGGCCATTCCCTAGGGATAGTCATTCTTGTCGCGCTCTGTGCCGCATTAGGCACCATCTTCCTGATAATATTAATCGGCATCATCCTGAACTACATCCAAAGAAAGCGCGCTGGGTACAAGAGCGTTCCCAGTGTGCCTTACACGGACAAACATTCGAACATCCATCGGGTGCCTCCAGAAGCTCTCTTGGGCAATCTCGCATCGAAACCTGGAGTCCCGGCGGTATGAACAATGGGCACAGAACACAACGGAGGGCACGATCCCCCCACAAAAAGAGATGATGACGATGCCATGATACCCATGATTTTCTTAGTTGACGACTGCTGACTCGAGCCGGCGTTATCTCTTCCATTTGAAGTGGGATGGAGGTCTGAGTGGATTGACTCTGCTCAGTCTCCCAAAAAGCACGCTATTTTTGTTCATAGAACGGGCGGGCAAGGAGCATTCCTTACTAATTTCGCCTTGTAGGCGATTGAGAGTTTCTTTCGTGTCATTTTCGGGGCGGATATGGGGACACATAGTGCATGGCGCTTTTGGCGTATGTTTGAAGGACGGGGACATGACTTGATATCCAATGCTTGTTTGTCCACCCAGCCAAGAGCTGGATGAAGGCAGGTTGTGGGGTGCTGAAAGAGGCAGAGAGGCAGAGACGGGGAGAAGCAGATAGTGAGAAGCCAGAGCAAGACCCTTGGAGCTATTGTCTCCAGGCGATGCCGTAATGTAATAGGGCGACCAACCCCAAAGCTATTGTCTCATGTCGCTGTCGGTGGTCTTTCCTGTGTCTTACGAGTCCAGGTATGCAGTCTCATCACAGGTGAGATGCTCCCGAGTACGAGGTACTTCCGTTATTCCAGTTTTCCATGTAACAAGTCTAGCTCAACGGCCCGGCTCAGCGACGGCGCCGCCATGTGGTTTCCCATTGGCCGACGAGGCTATCTGGAGTCTCTGGCCTCGCAGCGTGGCGTCGTCGAAGGATTCGCGGATCTGGGGATCTCGGAGGCCCGAAACCCTGGACATGTCGCTGTACATGCGAGGACTTGTGTGTGTGTGTGTGTGAGATTGCCTCGGAAGACGGAGGACTACCCTCTTTATCCTAGAAAGCGGATACGGACGGGATGAAAGGGAGGGACGGTCAAGGTCTTGTGGGGGATAGAGGATAGATGATAGAGTGAGGATGGAGGGAGCGAGGGAGGGAGCGAGGGAGGGATGTACTCCGTAGTACCTCGTCGTACGTACTAAGACACTCGGTCCTCGTAAAAGCGAAGAAAGAGAGGAGGATAGATATCCCTTTATTACTCATAATACCGTTCGACGATAGGTCCTTGCTCGAGGGTGACTGCTTATGTACATACTTCTTCCGGCCGAGTCGCTAAATAGCTTGCTTGCTTGCCTGCCTAGTGGCCTGCCCTGGGTCCCGCATACGAGGAAGGAGAAGAAGGCTGTTTCAAGTTTTTCAAAGATGCCTGGATCCCCCTTTTGTTATTCAGGCATATAATACTGTATGTATGCCTTGCAACCCGTTCACTCCCCACCCCCCCTCTCTCTCTATCAGACACGTTACGAGAAGGAACGAGGATACTGTGTGTATACACCTAGTATACGGCGGGACGCTATGCGGGACACTACTACACTACTCAAGGTTCACTAGGTTCACTAGGGTTAACACTTCAAACACTCCCATCCCAGCCCATCCCAGCTCCAGCCCAGCCTATCCGCCACCATGCTGCACAACACCACCACCCACGCTACCACTACAGTACGCAGCTATTGTCGGATTTTGGCCGAGGAACGACGGATAGCTCATCCGATGCTTTGAAGGCAGGGGGTGGGTGGCAGGCAGGGTTGGTTCGATTGGCGTAGGACGTAATATAACGTACTGGGGAAAGGGACTATTTGAAACTGAGTATATGTACGGAGTACCTCGTACTCGGTGTGTACAAACACGCCCCCCGACATCGACAGACATATGCAGGGAGAATCCTTTCGGAGCTTTTGAGCCTGAGCACACACACATACAACGAGCCAGGGGGGGGGGGGGAAGGAAGAGAGAGGCCTGTAAGGCAGGATTGAGAAATGGAAGACCGAAGACCGAAGCATAGGAAAGGAAAAGAGAAGGGTTGCGGAAGAGAACGCCGTCCCAAGGAGACGAGAGAGGACGGAAGCAGGCGTATTGATATCTTTTCATTCTCTTCGTCTTCCTGGCACTTCCTCCCCTCCTTGTTCAAACCGGATCTTCCTTCCACACACACACAAACACACGTAATCTCTCTCCCTCCCTCTTCCACTCTCTTGGAGTATGGGTATCAGAGAAATAGTGGAGTAGCAGCAACCGTTAACAGTTCCAAGCAGAGAGGGATAGCATGGAATAGGACACCACATACGTACGTGCCACGAACAAGAGGAAGATCGTAGGATATGTAATCAATAAACCCCAAATTGACTTCTTCCTCTTCCCCTTCCTCTTCTTCTTCTTCTACTTACCTTCCCCGCGTCTCCTCCTCCTCTTCTTCTTCGCCAGAACTTGTTCTTATCCTGGTCCCTCAAACATAGTCGACGTTGGAACTTGGAACGGTTGGGAGCTGCGCCCGGGCCTCCGCTCCGGGCTCGCTTCGCCTCGACTAGCTCCCCCACCATCGCCCTCCTCCTCGTCTGTAGCCATGTCGAGCATAACACATGTGCACTGCGTGTGTGAGTGAGCCCATAATCCCTCACCCAGAAAGAGGCCCCCCGGGGAATAGCCGTGTAAGTTTGGCTAGTTAGCGAAAGAGCCCAGGTGAATGAGGAGAGGAGAGTCGGTTGAGGAGCCACCGACGACATATGTAGACAATGGAGGGAGGAAAAGGGATCTCCGCGTCCTGGAGGAGGCGGGGATAAGATAGGGAGGGAAGAAAGGGTCAGAGTACTGGACTAGATTCTCGCACCCACCCACCCACTCACTCACTCACTGAAATCCTCTCTTGTCCCCTCACTTCCTGGCTCTTGCCCATCCCAGTCTTGCCTGCAGATATGTATGTCTCCACCGTAGGGGGCTGTCTTACCCGAGAATGTATATACTCTTGCATGGAGTATCGAAGGCTCTCAGGGATCGAATTCGTAGCATACACAAGTAGTGGAGACGTATAGCCAGATTTATCCCGAGGCAGGAAGGCAGGCAGGCAGGGCAGAGAACCAGGACGAGTAGAGTGTGCAGGCTGGACCAAGGAAAGATGTATGTGCTGGCTGGGCCGATAGGGTCTGTACGTAAGGAGCAGCACCAGACGCACAGACATCAAAGCAAAACGGTGGGCAACCAAAAGGGGTTGGATGGAAGCGGAAATAGGAGGAGAACAAAGGACACTCTCAAGTCAGTGTGGTGGTGGATGTTGGTAGTAGTGTTGACTGCCTCCGAGATCTGCAATCCCTGCTGAATTTGGTCATGGTGTGGACAGCCCAAAGACACGGGTGGGTGCTTGGCGATGCACGTACAAACTACGAGCAACGAGTACCTTCCTGCGCAGTAACTAGGGTTGATCCCCCCCCAACCCCATAGAAGTCTCCCCTACACCGTCCTTGTTGGCCCCCTCCTGGTGACCGTACAATGTTTCCCAACAAACATGCCGGCTCGCGTGGATGCGACGCGGAAGCCGACGGGCAGGCACCACCGCCGACAGGGATCAATCACCATCCTCGTGCGGGTGTCCGACTGAGGTCGATCGGTACCCACCCAGCCACCTCGTAGCATGCATGCACCGCTGCCCAAGGGAAACGTGGATTCTTGTTGACCGCTAAAGGGATGGAACAACCTCCCAAGCCCCGAAGAAACAGTCAGTAGTGAAAAGAGCGGCTGCTCTCCAGTTGGTGGAGCCTTGGATGGGGCCTTCCTGTGCCATGACTGTGGCCAGTGTTCCATGAACCAGATTGCGGCCGACCAGAAAGCAACGAGACTTTGATGAGTACTCGAGAGCAAGACACAGCATCGAGCACGATTCGCGATGAAAGGGACAATGTTCTTTGTATGTCACGATCCCCGGGATTTTTCTCTTCTCCCGATACAAGTCTTCGGTATTGATCCCAAATCAACCTTTCCCTGTACATAGACCGTTGATGTTCGGTGTGCAAACACAGCCTCTGGAAGGAGACGGATGGATGTTCAAACGGAACCTGGATCCTCCAATCCGTCATCCTGAGCAGGCAACCACGTCGTAACCTTGTCCCCCAATGGACGTAGCCACGAGATCCGGAGTAGGATTGGGCCAAATAGCAGCTAAAGCTTTGTGACAGCAGCCCACGATAGCACAACAGTGCCGAAATTCTTGACGGCATCCGTGATGTTCAGGCAGTACGACTCGTGTACCGTGCAAGTTTGACGCACGGACAGTTCTCTGGTGCTGATTGACCGTCGTGTTCCCGAGATGCACTCACCCTCATGGTGTTTGACAGGACTGGTGTGCCACACCGCTCGGAGAGAATTTGTTTTCCAGCTGCTGAAGCAATCAGAGTAACCAGGTCTCTCGTTTCTAGTCACCCATGACCGTACAGGTTCAAAACTTGCTCCTCTTCCTTAGACGGCCTTCGTCCATATACCACATAATGCCGTTGATAGGAATGAACTGACTTCATGAGGGCTGCTTTACGGACATCGGCCAGATGCACCTCGATCTCATCCCGGGACCACCTTAGCCCGTCGGCGCTGAACAGTTTATACGTAAAGCCTTGTAATCCAGCGAGCCAATTAGCAAGCCACCACCCACCAATATTCTTGAGGCGCGGATCTCTCGGCCAGGGACCCAGAGGAATCTTGGAGATGTGCTCGTGAATATCCACGTAGCCTTGTTCTTCCATCCAGGTCTTGATGTCTGGGGCAACTCGAACCGGTCGGGGTGGTTTGAGAGCTTTGGTGGCCGCATAGTCAAGGTGCTCTTCCCAGGCCTTCATGGCCCAACCTTCAGGAATAGTGTTGTCGTCTGATACAGGCTGGGGATGAATTTCGTGACATTCCAACCATCCGGTACCGGGACGAAGATATTTCCTCGTCGTCTGGATCAAATCTTCGTACGAGGTGAGCGATCCAGCCATGAAGCGAACGTGGCAATAGTCGACACTTCCAGGTGGCCGTACCCAGTCCTTCTCGGCACAGTCTTGGATCTCAAAGTAGACGTTGGAGGGCACATCGTCAGGTTGGACCGCTGAAAGGTCCACGCCTGTGATGGTGGCATTGGGTAGCGCGTTGGAATCGGCAAGTTGAATCGGCCAAATCCCGCTGGCAGATCATTAGCAGCGTGCAGAAGATGAGTGGAGCATGAATTGCTTGCGGCATTCAACCAGGGAAAATTCGCGAAGAACTTACGTGCCCGTGCCTATGTCGAGGACCGTTTGAACAATATCTGGGTCCAGAGGAGCGAAGAACAAGCGGCCATGGAGTCGGTTGAGGATTTCGTTCTGCTCATCGAGGCGCACTTGTTCGTTCTCGTCGTTGGGGAATAGATATGCGCCTTCCTTATATCGATGGTATCTTCGACCCCAATGAATCGGATAATCGGTGATACTGGCAGTCAAGGAACGGGTATCGTAGTGAGCACCCTCGTCCGAGGAATGAGTCGACTCGGAGTCTGGTACTAAAGGTGAATCCATGGTTTGAATGGGGGTAGTCGACGGTACTGGGGTGGCCGAAGACGACATGATGGTGCGAGGTACGAGTTGAAATGACCCTGCCAACCAGCCATAGGCCCAAAAGAGGAGAACCTTAATACACCTGACTAGGTGTCGTCAGAAGCTGGCAATGATGATTCCAAACTTTGTCGTTTCGAATAAGGTTGGTCAGAAAACGTGAGAGCGATGGAGGGGGGGGAGGGGGATGGTGAGAAGGACCTCGTATCCACGGGGGGTGTTCGAAGTGGCTGCAGATGGACCCAAGAGCAGATGATGGAACCCGACGGCCCAAGTGGCAACTTAGTTTAGGGATACCGTGCAGTAGGCTGGGCGGTAACAAGCTCTAGAGGAAACTTTTTGACGGCATGGAAGTGGTGGAAGCCGGGGAGAAGACGGCCTGGGCGCTCCCGGTTGGGGAGGTATTATCTGGCGAGTGACTGGACGAGTCTGGACATATAGGCTAACCTGAAAGCAAAGGCTGTCAAAAGGAGGGATAGAGAGCAGACGAAGAATGAAAGTGAGAAGTAGAGGACGGCGGGGTGTCGGTGGTTAAGAACGCATTGGTTTAATACCGGTTGGCAGCAACAGAGCCAGCAAGTATACCAACTTGGAGTTGGAGGCGGATGAACAGGTAAAACCGACCCAGACCAGACCATGCAGGAGTCGAGTTCCACAACTTCCAGAGTCGAGGCCTGGCCAATTGTCTGAGGGTGCCGTGAGGCCGTGAGCCTGTTGAGCCCGCGAGCCCGGCACCAAGGGAATGTGCTGAAGTATCCACAAAGTGAGGAAGAAAAAAAGTGTGGAGATGGGACGAGAGAGTATGACAGTGACAAGTGGCAGGGAACAAGGCCATACAGGTCGAAGATGAGAAACCCGGCAAAGGATGATTTGCAGCCATGCACACCGAGAAGCCGTTGGGCCAACCAAACGGCTAGCTAATTAGTTAAAGCTGCGGGCGCAGTACCTCGTACAGGTACCCCGAGCGTCCATATTAGGTAGGTCTGTAGGAGGGATGGGGAGACATCACATGAGACTTGACTGGAAAAAGTGGTTATCAGTTGCGCAATTGGCACCGCCTAGCCCAGTATCAGGACCGGTAACCATACAGGTAGCTCCCTAGTAATCACCCTGGCCCCTTGCTCCATGCCCCGGGACCCAGGGACAGGCACTCCGTACGAGGTGATACCGCATCGACACTGGGTAGTGGACCACTGGTTCCCTACGGCATTAGGGAGTCAACTAATGACAAACCTGGTGGTAGTGCTAATGAAGTCACACTTGCCCTGCTGGCTCCTTCCCCCCGCTTTCCACCTAACAACTCACCTACTTGTGTGTATGTTAACTACTTTCTTGCTACAAAGTGCCCAGCAATAGGCTACTATGACCCATGCCTATGTAGGTAGCTCCCCTAGGTACCGGCCTGGTAGTTGTAGGTGTCAACAGACCCGGACTCATGCCCCTCTCCCTCGCCCACCTGGCACTGCCGTTGCTTCATGGTGCGGACCATCTCCGGATCATCTGAATTAGCTACATTTTTGTTTCCATCGGCGACCCGAGTTTCTGGTTCAGGTGCAGACAGGCCTGCAGGTAGTGCATGTGCCTCACATGCTGACAGGTTACACAATCGCCCCTCCACGCCCTCTCTGGCCCAGTTGCTTTGTTCGGTTCGCTTCTTGAGTGCCTATCCATCTGCGTTCTCGACAGCAGTGCCGACATTGTTTCCCCCCTTCACCGCCCTCGCTTCATCATCCGGTTGGCTCAACCCAGTTTGGTTCCCAATTCCCTCGCCCTGGACACATCGCCGAACCCCCCCGTTTGGTGCCTGAACCATTGTGCCTGCCCTCGTTCTCGTCTATCATGTGCCGTTCACCCGCTCTCCCAGAACGCTGGCATGCTCTCAGCTATCGGAGCCGCTCACTAAAGCAAGCTTTGCACATCCCCCCCACGCTTGCCGACTGGTGTGATCCCCTGACCTCGCTTCCACGGCATTTCCGCAATCGTTACATCCCGCGTGATCCCATCTTGCGCTGTGAACTTCCCGAGTCATTTGCTCAGCACGTTGCAAAATCTAATTCTCCGAGCCTGAATCAGTAGATTCATGCACCTGGACGCTTTCGTTGGGTGGGCCCAACCCGGATCAGCATCGTAGACCTGTCCTTCTGCATGTCCTGTTACCCCCTTCTCACTTGCAGCGCTTTTCCACAATGCTGGCCCCATGCTCTTCATACTCCTTTTTGGATATCCACATTTGATGGAAGGTGCCCAGACTGGCCACGATGCTGCCTCCGATCCAGCTTCCGAATTTACGTTCCACGGGCATTCCTGATGCTTGGATACGCACCCGTGTGCTGGGATATAGCTTGCTCAGCTCCTGCTGGATCCGGTCTGGTAACCCTCGGATGAGTGATCCTGCTCCCGTCAGGACCACATTGCCAAGCAAAAACGGTCGAATGTCCACGTCCACTTGGTTAAGGCTGGCCTTGACTAACCCTGTCACTGTGCCCTGAGCATCGGGCGCCGGATACAGTTGAGCTTCTTCGGAGTCGGACGGGGGTCCATAGTAGCACTGCGGGTCGAATATTGACTCCACCAATCTGAATCGTTCAGACGAAAACGTCTGGTTGTACCCGTCCGGGAATTCAAAGGGATGGGCGTATTGTTGCTCCCGGGCGATTATTTCGCCTTGTCCTCGGAACGGCGTGTTGGGATTTGTCCATGCCTGTAGTGCAATCTCCTTGAATTCCAGAATCACTTTCTCCTCCTGGTAGCGTCGAAACGAGGGTCTCGGCGGTTGGAACCCCTCTGGAAATTGTTTCAAAACCGCATTGGCAGGCTGTCCAGCATCCACGGGCTGTTTCGATTGGACAAGATAATGTGGTGTGATGGTAATCGGATCTGGTTCGTTGGCTTCGAGCATGTTGCGCACCTGCGACGATAGGAAGTTGCCTCCGATGTTCGATCGCATAATACCCTTCTTCAAAATCATGCCATCATGCACCGGTGTGACTGAAAACTGAGACGCGCCGAAATCGAGCACCAGCGCGGTAGGTCTACCTGCGGCAAAAGCACCCATCACGCCGGCCCGACCAAGGTAGAATGCTGGCGCGGCCCAGGACTCCAGCGCAATCTCCACGCACTTTTCTCGGGCTTTTGTAGGATTCCATGAAGGCTCAGTCATGAAGAGGGGGTGATCTTCTAGGCACCGCTCCGTGTCTACCGCATCTGCCAATGCCTTTTGGAGATCTGGCACTGACTTGGGGTCGTTGAGCCACTCTTGAAGCGCACGATTCGGGCGCACTCCTGTCAGTTTGTGCGCGAAAGAAAACTTCCATAGCGCTTCGGCCGCATCCCAGTCTTCCACGATGCCGTCTCTTCCCATGGGATTCTTGATCTCGACATCTTCGCGAGGCACGTCAATCACATGATCCCCGAAAAATCGATCTGAACCGGTCGCGGCATAGAACGTAGGAACAATCGACTTGGGAGTATCTTCGCCTGCAAAGCCGGCGCGCACGCTGGAGTAGCCTGGGTCGAGCACCAAGGCGGAGACCTCATCTGTTCATTCTCTCAATGTTAGCAGGCAGCAAGAATGATGTGACCAAAGACAGGTCAGCTACCGAATGGGAATGCCGATTCATACCTCCAGCGTATTCTGCCGCTTTGGGCTCGTCTCTCGACGTCAACGTAGTTGCCATTGCGGTCGGGGCTTGGTGCACGAGACGAGTGAGCTCAGATGTCTGTCATTGAGTCGCGAAACATGTGTCTGCTCTGCCCCTCAGACGGAATAGCTTTAGCTTGTTTTCATGAAGGTGCCGTCGCAAATTGGGAAGCCCCTTCGAGTGGACGCGCCGCGAAGAACGCCAAGGATGTATTGCGGAAGCGGAAAAACATGACGCCGTCCCCCTTCTCCAGCAGCCTCACGTTAGGCTTGTCTACATGTGTACATGTCCGCGCCGAAGGTTCGAGCGTCTCGATACCATGTGAATGCGTAATCCCGTGGTCCTTTGTAAGAGCAGATGGGGGACTCTTTGAGTTAGGGTAGAACATAGAATGTCGTTTAATGATATAAAGTAGAAGTCACCGTCTTGCTCCATACTACTCACGTACACTATGCGTTACACCTTGCGGCAGAAAGGGTGGCGACGAAGTCAGAGTGCAGAAAACAGACCAGAATTCGATGTATTCATTTAATGAGAGATGAATCCTTACCTTGGCCTTGGTCACATCAGGTGTTTCTCTTCTCTTATGCCGCCTAACGACCATTGAAGGAAATCTTATCAGCAATTTTGCGACAGGACTGCACAATCCCGGATCTCAGCTGGCGAGAAAGAATCCCAGATGGTGAGCTCCATAGGCGTATCAAAACAAACAGATAGCCAAACAACGACTAATCGAGTGGAGAATGAGAAATGATGTAAAAAGGGACTATACTTACACTTGTCCAAAAAGCAATTATCAATGACTTACCTGGACAATCCAACCCAGACTATCCTTTTTTAGACAATGGAAAAACCTGCTCGATTGAGCCAAAGTCCAATTTGGAGACCATCAAGCTGCATACATCGTTACGTCTCCGCGTGGATCCATTTGCGGTTGGTACGCCGCGTCTGTCATTTCCACATCATTGGGCTGATATGATTCGGCCAGATATTCAAAATGTTTGTGTGAAAACACTTTCCATAGCAGATATGCCCGTCGCCTGTGTTTGGAATCGGAGAAAAAGGCATGTGCAATACTAGGCCCATTCATGGGGTTTTGATTCGGATGCAGCGATGCCTTCAAGCGTATGACATGTTCCTCGTAGCGTTTTGCTGGCCCGCTTTCGAATATATTGCTCCAGAGGACCAGATGCTCCTCAAGGATATCGATCGTCCAGCATTCTGGTGGGCCTTCTTCTCGAGCAAGTGACCACTGAAGGAAGCCAGACATCGGACTCCCCATGTGATGCAAAGCCCAACGGACGAGATGTGATTCCAAGAGTGCACTGCCACGTTTTGCGGAATCACAGTGAGCGTGAAGACAACCTATAAGCATAGCAAACCGAACGCGAGCTGCCTTTTCGGGAGCGCAGAAATCGACCAATTCTTCCCAATGCCTCATGTGGCCAGGACGGGCCTGCTCGCCTAGCGGGTTCGGCATCTTTCCGTTGTGCGCGCATATTTGAGAGAAATGGTCGTATGCACGAGTCTTTTCCAGCATAGTAAATTGGACGGTTGCCTGGTCTTGGTCAGTTGCGGCAATGCCCGTCTTTCTGCAGAAATCACCACAGTCATAACCGCAGTCATGGCATTCAGATGCCGATTTGGGCGTTGTGTTCCTGACTGGGGGCATACCTGAACACTTTGTAAGGAATGGGGGCCGGAAGAGACCAGTAAGTGAGTACTTTTTGCGAATGTGTCGAGTGTGCTGTTGATAGATTGATGAGAGAAGTGCAAATCGAGAAATTGAGGGACCGTCGAAGGTCGAAGACGTAATAACATAGAAACCGTTCTTTGAAGTATTGACCTTTGATCGTCGTGGAATGGCCTTTGTCCTGTTAGCCCGCCCTGTCACAATGCGTGCATTATAAGTTAGTCTTTGCAGAGTATTCCATTGAAACCTGTTCTGAGGGTATCCATTATCCACAGCAGTCTTTGTGACGGTTAAGAATTCACGGACTGGACCAGTCTTTAGCAGTTTAGCCTCATGTGAGTAGTCGGTCTTTTTAAAGAACATCGCAAGTCTTTTTTTCTGGAGGCGGTAGCTGAAAACTCGCTTCATATCTTGCCCTCCTCAGTCATTCTCCGAACTCGATTCAGCAACACGGTGCCCTGGCGCCCGAGCTTCATTTTTCCATCTTTACCAGGTCTTTTAGCCTTTGCCATGGCTTTGTGCTCCTTTTCACGAGCCTCTTTCGCTTTCCTCTTTGCTGCAAATTTTGCTTTGTGTTGAGCTCCAAGCTCAATTTCTTTCTTGTACCGTGACTGCTTCGCAGGGCGCTTCCTCGACTGGTTGTAGAAGTTTGCACCCTGCTTTTGAGCATTATCCCCGTGCACCTGCATCTGTCTGTCGCCCGCCTCTGGTCTCTCGAGCATTGCCTGTCGGTCCGGATGTAACTCAAGGCTTGCGGCAGCACCTTCGGGAGCGACATCGGTCAGGTCGGTTTCGGCATGAGACTGCGTCGCGATTTGTGCAATTCGTGCAGCCTCCTCTTGGGCCTTGACTTTTGCGTAAGCCTTCTTCACCTTCGCTTTTTGGATAAGGTCGTTTTTGATTTTTTGTGCTAGCAAGTGTGAACAGAAGACTACACAATATCGGGTGAGAAATACCTTTGCGCCTGTAGGTGCCATCAGGAAGATTGGCTGGTCCAACAGAGAATCCTTTGCGTTTCTTCTTGTCTGGCTCCTTTGCGCCGGCAAATGAGTCCTCGTTGGCTCGCTTGACACCCATAACCATCAATCGATTCTCTGTCTTTGAGTACTAAAAGAGCAAAGAAATACAGGCGTAGCAAAAAGTGGTAGAGGGTGTTTTGCCTTGGGGTTGGAGGCTGCTGGAAAATAAACTGGAACAAATTGTGGGGTCGGCGAACTTCACATCAAATTCCGCTCCTTATTAGTAGGCCTATGCAGCTTCTATCCCCATACACCAACATCCACTACAGCAAAGAGAATCAGGATATGCCTCTTTACGATATCCCCTTATCTCTATTCACCTTTGGAGAATTGGCGACTCTTACGGACATCACACGCCCTTTCCTCATCCAACATATGCTCTCTACCTCTTCTGAGCTGGATCAAATTATCTTTTAGAGGTAGTATTGCCTCAGGTGCGCCAAAATTCTGAATTTTCGAAGCGGAACGAAGAATCATGGTCTGCCACCTTCAGACTGTGGAAAGGCTGCCGCAAATCATTTTGGGGGGGCGGTGGGTGGGTGGCTTTGCTGGTCCTCTGAGCCTCGATCGATACAATTCACCGAAGCACCCCAGGCCATACATCGTAGCTTTGGCTAACATTCCGACGTGCGATGTTCCGTCGGCAAGTGAGACTGGCGCACCATTGATACCCCTCCTACGGCTAGGATGCAGCGTGCTCAGAGGTAGCTACAATAGCTACAATACACGAGGTACCCACCACGTCCTTTCGGATCCATCAGTGCCAATGGCACATGACACATGGGTTGGGCACGCACCCCTTTAAGGATCACACTGTCTGTGTTGTGCCACGCAGCAAAATATGGTACCGTAAACGTGTCCTTCGTAAATGTAGCATTCAATTGTGCACTTCGAACACGGAGTTGGCGCCTGAGGCACAGAGAGTAACTCCGAGTCAGTGGACAATGATAACAACGGGGTCACCAGGGTGGGGTGGACGATCAACTAATACTGCAGCCGCTGGCACAAAGGCGGGCCTCTCCTCCCTTGGCGCCCAACGTGATCATGTCGTGGGTGTGCCCGGATGACTCAATCACTCCACCATCTCCGGCCTGCGGTCGAGTCTTGTACCTCCCAACCTGGCACCAGGCAAAGGCACTTCAAACCACTCTTTCCCGACCCTCGTACTTGTTCCTAGCTCTACTCTGTTGCTGTTTCTGTTCACGAGTTGACCTTGAGTTGTAGCGTTTCAATCCCTGTCACCCGCCTGTATCAAGACTGCATCCCAGGAGTCTCCAGTCCTGCGTCTACGTCGCCACGTCCACCGCCAACAATCTCCTCAACCGATCGGCCATGCAACAATAACCTCAAGTATCGTTGTTTCCCCTGGCCTCTACGGTCCGGTCGTGATGTTCTCCACCTCTCCATTCTTTCCAGTTGAGGCTCTTCTTGGCGGCCTATCACTTCGAGTCTGTGTCGTCAAGCGTTTGTGCTCTGCGGGAGGGGAGCATGCCCTTTGTTTGGGAGCGTGAGGCATTTCCAGAACCGCCTGCCAAAAAAAGAAAAGTGTGTACAGATACAAATATGGCTCGGTACAGCACACCACGGTACGAGGATAACGATGAGGAACAGTTTCCGTTCGAGCAGGCCCCGAGCTCGGAGGAATATGGTGCCTTCAAACGAGAGGAGCACGGGGGAAAGAATGAGATACCTATCCGGACAAGTGACAGAGAGGAGCTGATTCAGTGCATCAAACGGGGACAGCGGACAACATGGGTTCCTAAACCTGGGTTGGAGGCTATATGTGCCGAAGTTACTGCTGATCAGAACGTCCCTTCACAGTCTCCCGTAGTCTCACCAAGGTTTGATGTGCCACCGGAGCAGAGCACAAGGGCTCGAGTGGGCACGGAGGAGGGGGAAACAAGACCCTTTCCACTATCTGCAGCGGATGCTTTACGCCGCTCCATGTCCCCCTTACATACGGGCGAATATCTTGCGGACTTTTGGGAGAGAGCAATGCGAACTCCACAGGAGCATACACCTCTTTCCACGCCACGGAGGCCGGATTTTCGACCCGAGTATGATGAGTCCACTCCATTCTGGCAGGGAGGAACCTCTCCGATTCTGAGTCTCAAGTCGCAGCAGAGTTCTCCCTCGGATATACTCAGAAGGTCGCGTGCCCCTTCGATGGGAAGCAGCTTGTCATCAAGTTTCGTCATGAGAATCCCCACGAGTCCCCTCGTTCACTCGACAAACAACCCTACACTGGATTTCTCGCCGAAAGATCCCCAGAAAGCCGAAATAGGAAAATCAGCAAGGAGGAGAACAATGCCTCCCAACGCCTTTGAATCTCTACACATCTCGCCTCCAGATGCTTCTACGCCGAACTTCAGCCGCCCGTTACCATACGTGCAATCGCCGTATCGCGATGGCTCAGGCTTCCCCCTCGGACACCGGCCACGTCGTTCGTTGAGCTCTTTCACGTATCAAGCAGCTATAGTCCCTCAGGTCCCTCCTTGGCTGAGACAACGTCGACCTTCGTTGGCAGCTGACGGCTCTCCACGGCATCGGGCATCGATGGTCGGCTCTTTCGAGGAGTCGATTCTTCGAGGCAGAATGTCTACTCCGCCGTCGAAGCCTCTCGACTTTGTGGCGCAAATTGGAGTCATGGGAAAAGGTAACTGCCCAGCCAGCCTGAAATGCCCGGCACATGTAACCATACCGTTTGGGGCGGTCTTCTATAATTATCCATCGGCAAGTACGTCCAGATCAATCTCAGACGATAACCCAAGCCCTTACGTTGGCAACATCGACCTAGAACATAATTTGAAAACGCCAGAAGACCCACGCCGCCGCACACGACGGTCTCAAGCCAACCTTGATCCTGATACATTTGCGGATGAAATCACAAAGCCCGAGAATACGGCTATTGGCAGGGCTTTGGCCAAAGAAGCACGAGAAAGGAAGGAAAATACTTCAGTGCCCTCCAAAGTACCTTCCGGTGGAGCATACCGGGTACCGCAGAAAGGGCAACTGCAGCTCATTATCAAGAATCCCAACAAGACCGCCGTTAAACTATTTTTGGTCCCTTATGATCTGGAAGGCATGCTTCCTGGCACAAAGACATTTGTTCGACAGCGCAGTTACTCCTCTGGTCCGATCCTCGAAGCCGGAATCCTGGAGAAACAAGCTGCCCTAGCGGCCCGAGATCCTCTGAGTACAAAGGATATCCTTCGCTATCTCATCCACCTCAAATTCTGCTGTACCGGAAAGGGTCGATTCTATCTCTACGACAATATTCGCGTGGTCTTTGCCAACCGCGTCCCAGATGACAAGGAGAAGCTCCGGAATGAAGTGCAACTGCCGGAGCCGAAATTCACTGCCTACAAACCTGCAGTGGGGCCGCATTCGCGAAGCTTGAGCCTGACAGATGAGAAGCTGTCTGCTCAATTGCAGCCACCTGCGACCCCTGATTTTGATAAGCTGCACGATGATGTTCGTTCAAGCAGCACGGACACCCTTTTCATGCAACCGGGAAGTTCATCCCCTACTTCATTCAACCTGGCGGCAACCTCGACGTTCGATCGTGACTCGACTGCGGCGGGGCAAGCGTCGCCGGTGAAGGACGAGTTATCTGGACTTGAGCGAACTGTTTCTCCCACTCCCGGCTTTCGGCCTTCAACATCGTCGCGAAGTTCGCCAGTACCATGGCCTGCTTCCAATGGTTCTTGCGTGGCACAAGGCTTCACTTCCATTCCAGTCGAGGCCGGACATGGCTTGCTGTCACGCAAGCTCAAGGAATTCGATGGGACAGCTGCGGGGCAAAAGGAGTAGCGCCCGATAGACGGCGCCTATCAACAAAAATGACGGAGTTCTGGGCGTTACAACCGGACGTGCATTATTTGGAGATACCCCCCTGTTTTACTAGCCGTACTCGTAGAGAGGAGAAGGCAGCTTTGTCCAGGTCAGTGTTTCCAGGATATATATATGTATGAGGTACAAGCACAACTGGCATTTCACGCGATATATACATATTTTCTTATGGGAGCCCGGTGTCCATCGTGAGATCGGTCATGTGGAAGAAAGAGCTTCGGTAACGGGTACTTCGTATGCCGTGGCTGCTTCTCCTGGGTAAGGTTTATCGGGCCTTGATTTTCTTACGAGGGTGGGTGGACGTGGGGGCGGAGCGATGCACCATGCGTTCTGCAGCGCCTTCGCTCCCCATTCGTCATCTTCCTTATGCACAGCCTAGGCACCTACGGCCTCTGGCAACCGCAGTTGGGCCGGTCAAGCTCACCCTATCTGGTTACTTGTGGCATAGTTATGTGAGCTTACGGGGGCATCTCATGGGCCGGGCCCTAAGTTCCTGGCCTTTCAGAAGGGGTAAACTGTTCCACCTGGCCCTGCTTGGGGACCCCTCCGTGTGCATGGATGCGTGAGTTGTGCGGCGAACCGCTAGACTCCCGCCAGTGGCAGTGTGTGTGCCAGTGGTCCAACTAAACCTGGCTGCCACGCACAGTCCACTCCAAGTTACGACTTTCAACCGCAACTACTCTCCATCATTTCGACTTCACCTTCGAACTCCGGTGAAACGTCGACCACCAAACATCTCCCTTTCGTGACCCTATCTCGCCGAACTTCCACATCTCCCTCTCCAGACCTCACTCTGTGCTCCAGATCCTTCTCGATGCAACAACCATAGCTCCTCTGTCCCTTCCCACTCCCTTCCGAACGTCGATGACCTGGGGAGTCATCCCGAGCTGAAGATGCACAAGATCAGCAACTTCACTGGCCAGGCCCGTCATGGCTGGGAACGGATGACTCCTGCAGCGTTTGGCATGTCCCGATTCCACCAGGACATGTCGACGCCGCAACCACTGAGACGTCCACAAGGCTCTCCAGGAATCGTGTCCCAACCGGCGTCCGAAGCCACCTCGGTCAACCTTTCTTTCAACGTCCCCTTCTCCTCGAGCCTTGCTGGCCCGAACCCCGACGAGATCCTCCACTCGAGCCCTGGTGCTTTCCAACGATGGACGTTCCCAGCGGGTACTCCCGAAGGCACGCCTATTCACAAATTGCCTGTGCATGTGCAAAATGAGGAGAGGCTACGCTCTTTGTGTGCATACATCAGTGATCAGAGTGGAGGCCACATCCAAGCGACAGTCACGTCGTCCGAGCCGAAGGCTGGTCCTGCCTTACATCGAAAATCTCAAGGCCTGGTAACAAACGTCTGCATATCAGGCGACGGGGACTTGGTCTACAAAATGAGATCGAAAATACTGAACGAGACCCCTATTATGATGGTATGAAGCATCCGACCCCCCTTTCATCCTTCCTTCCAGAGGGTGGCCACTGACGGGCACAAGCGCTCTGCAATTGTCGACATCGACCCGGCCTTGATCTTGGACGGTGCAGAGACTGGAATTCGCTCCAGTGTTCTGAGCCACATTGACCTTTGTGCCAAATATACCGGAACCGATATTTTCCTTCTCAAGCCTCGTAATGGCGAGTCGTCTGCGGCCAGCGCCTCTTACGGCAACGGTGTTGACAGCGGGCTGGATCAGCGATATCGAGTCCACATTTTTGGCGATATGGAAAGTGTGGAACATGCGAAGACCCGGGCACTGATGATGATTGACCAGATCGTAAATCCCCCATACGGGTCATGCGTTGGATTCTGACTGACACATGGACAGCTCAAGCACAAAATTGATGTGATCAAACTCGAGGTATCGATGCACACTCTGGTGTCAGGCCGTACCGGCAAGAACATCAAGATGATCGAATCGGCCACGAAGACTGCAATCTACTTCCCTCCACCGTTTCCCGGAGTTTTCGGTTACGTGCCCCCTCACGCAACGCGCCGAGCTGCGGATGAGGTCTTCATCACAGGAGAGACACAAGAACGTATCAATCAGGCAAAGCAGAAGCTGAAAGAGCTGGTCATGGGAATCAAACTCTACTCCAAAGATGCCGTGGTGTCTGCAAGCAAGATCGACAACATCCTCCTCGACCGGCTGGATAAGGTGCGGAAAATCATGGAGACGAACGGTTCTCACATCCTTTTTCCACAGCTTGGGAGCCAGCGAGGGCTTGTTCGGGTGCAAGGGACCGAAGTTCTCCATGTCGAGAGAACGGTCAAGGAGATCATGGCACTTGTATTTCACCCGGCTTCCCAATTGTCTGGCACGAGTAACTGACGATCGCTGGACAGGCTGGCCAGTTCTTCAGCGCTTCATGGTGGATCATGATGCCAGATCCCTCGCAAGGCCCCTCACTACGTGCCCCGTCCCCCGAAGACATTCGGATCATGCTGAGCGACATTTGCACAAATTCTGGCGCAGATATCAGTTTCGAGAAATTCACATTCACCATCAACGGCTCTGACGACGCGGTCAAAGCTGCAATGATGGTCATTAACCAGATTCCTTTCGTGAAGCGAACTCCGTATCAAATGCGCGTGAAGATCGAGTTGGCAAACGAGCACAAAGAGTTCGTGAGTGGCAAGAAGAACGGCAAGATTAACAAGATCATGGGGCAGAGTACGAACCCTTCTTCATAACTAGGCTTGACGCAAGTTAACCGTCACCGCAGGCAATGTCCAAATCATCTTCGATGGTTTCAACGAGTACAACTTCTACATTGACGTCGTTGGCAGTCAGTACGAGGCGACTAAGAATGGTTTGGATCTTGTGGAGCAAGAGATGCCGGCATCAATTTCATTCCATGTTCCTGACCAATACCACAAGCGCATCATTGGAATTGGTGGTCAACACATCCAACGCATTATGAAGAAGTATTCTGTTTTCGTGAAATTCTCCAACGCAATGGACCGCGGAGGAGTGGGTAAGGATGATGATGACATCAAAGTTGACAATGTCATCTGCCGCACACCAGCACGCAATGCGCAGAGTTTGGACTTGGTGAAGCAGGAGATTATGGACATGGTGGAGAAAGCAGTAAGCGAAGATGATCCCCTGAGCGATGCATCCATGTCCTTATCAGATGATTGAATTTAGGACGCCGAGTTCGTCTCCGAGACCGTGGTGATCAATAGACTCTACCATCGCGAACTGATTGCCCGGCTGCCTGAAATTGAGGAGCTGGAGAAGAAATGGAATTGCAAGATTGACTTCCCAAACACCGAACAAGCCAGTGACGTGGTCACCATTTCCGGCCCAGAATATCAAGTTCCTCAGGCGGTCGACGCGTTCCTGGGAATGGTTCCAGAAAGCCACGAGATTGCGTTCCAGAAGTCAGACGAGCTTGAGGCCTTCTTCAGCAGTCCGGAATTTTTCAATGACCTCCGCCAGAAGTTCAGGAACCAGTACGAAGTAGACGTGCACGCGAACCCGGAGTTTAGTACCCTACCGAAATCAGCGACTGCGTCTGTGGAGCGCATTGTCGGACCCTCCGAAGGACGACTGGTTCTCACCTACACGCGAAACAATGCGGGTGGCCTCAAGGACGCTATTGACTACCTCATATCACAACTTGTGCCACATGGGCTGGACGCCACCACGGTGAAGGGGGCCATTCCACGCCCGAAATCCGACTCCTTCGAGGATTCACTGCCCTTCTTTGAATCCAAGCTGTTACAAAATGCGCCATCCCTGCACTCGACAGATTCTCCGACCCGATCGAGCTTCGCAGATGGAGAGAATACATCGGTGTCTGAGCGGGCCTCTTTGTTTGACCGTCTCCGCAAGCCAGGCAGCATCTCGTCGTTTTCATCTTTTATGAGCCGCAAAAATCAGAACAATTCTCCGGGGACATTCTTCAAGCATGCGTCTTCTAACGCGAGCAAGGCATCTTTGATCTCCATGGAGAGTCGGGAGAGCGGATACAGAAACTTTTGGAACGACAGCGGCGTCAACCTCCCCGAAGAAGAAATTTCCAATTCTTCCATAAGTGGTGGCTGGCCATCACGTTTCCGAGAAGACAAATTCCCCTTTGGCACGGGTGGCAGCATCTCCGGAGATCGAACTCCCAAGCACGAGCCTCGTGCAAGCTTCGACTCGGGCAGGCCACCAACATCACATTCGTTTTCTTCATACCCGGCTCCAATCGGGCCACATCATCACAACCAGATCCTGGGCAGTTCGAATGGACCTTCCAGCAATTTGAATCTTCCTTTACGCTAGGCTTTGGAGAAGTCTGAGTTGATCAGAAAAAGTGAATGACCAATGATACCCCGACATCGATATGCAGTTATGATTATCTGCCATTATGTCTAGCGAGATACCCTTTGATGCTACAACGAAAAAGTCAAGAAGAGAAGGAGGAGGGCGCTGACAGTTTTGGATTACCGCTTGTTATGGAACCCAAGCAACGAGTTGCAATTTTGTTGTTTTCATGAAGCTGGACTTGCAAAAAGACGACTTACTTGTACTTCTTCTCCGTGTCTGACAGATGCTTGTTAGGTTTCTTGTGTTTCCAAGATACCCTACACGATTTACATACATGGTGGTGGTTGCAAGTGGTCCCGATTGAAGCCATGCAGACCGTCAAATTGCTGCAGCTGCATGGATTGTTGAAGTTCAAAAAAGAGATATACCCCAGAAAGCTATCTAGAGTAAAATGCATCTTCCACAAGATTCCGACGCCCGTGATCCTTGGATCGTGTACGTGTAGCCATGTGGACGAGCAAGACTGGATGGCGAGCCAACCCCTGACATTAGCACGAGTACCGAGTACCTCGTAGTGATTTGTTAAGAAGGGGGACCAGGGGACTATTTCTGGAAGACGGTCACGTGGTTGCAGTCACAACGGCTCCTCAACTGTCTCCGTGCGGCGCGACCCTTGTGGGCTTCCAAGTCGCGTCAAACCACTTTTGCTCACGTTTCCCAGTCTGTACTGCAGGCAAACATTGATGTTGTCCTTACATCCTGCAACCCCATACACTGGCTCAACCTGGTGGGCAGCATCCTTCCCATGTCTCTCGTCGACATCGACTCCCTGTCATGCAACTCTCGGGCAAGCAACTAGATGCCAAAAATGGCAGATCTCAGCGTCAAGGTTGGACTCCGAATCGAGACACAGGACGGCAAGCAAGGCACTGTCCGCTACATAGGGCATATTCACGTTGCCTCGGGAGAGTGGCTGGGCCTCGAACTGGCCGATGACTCAGGCAAGAATGATGGTTCCGTTAAAGGGGAGCGATACTTCAACTGCGCTCCCGGCCATGGCATCTTCGTCCGCAAAGAATCGGCTGTCAGAATCCTCAGTCAAACCACTCCCGGTGTAAAGCCCAATGGAACATCCACATCCAATGGATCGACGGCGAAGTCGAGACCCTCGAGCATAGTTGCTCCGGACGTTGCAAGGAAGAGGCAGAGTTTGATGAGCGCTGGTTCCGGCACAACTACAGGCTCAAGGTCCATGAAGGCATCTGTAAGACATCCCCTAGCATGCACGTGTTTCTGGCTAACTTATCGTCGCCAGTCTCCGATCAAGTCTCCTACGAAGCCTGCCCCGTCTTCCGTCAGTTCATCCACCTCTACTCCACGAACAGGTACTCCGGCGACTACCGCGCGAACGTCTGATTCGAGTACAAAATCAAGGCTCAGTTTGGCTGGGAAATCTGCAATGGCCCCCCCGGCTTCAATACACAGGCCGAGCGCCTCGACGAGTAGACAATCCATAGGTGGTCCGGTCAAACCCCCGGCACCTAGGCCTTCCTCAATGCAGCCACGCCCTTCTATGGCCACTTCCAGGTTATCTATGACACCCAAAGCGCTCTCTCGAACCGAGAAGAGCGAGCCTATATCCAATAGCGTCGATGCGAAACAAGCACCTCCGATCATGGAAGAGCGACCAACTCCGACTGCTTCGCCAGTGGCAGAAGAAGCAGGGGCTCAGGAGCCATCAGATATCGAAGCAAGAGTTTCATCGGCTGCCACCTCCCGTTCGCAGCCGCTGGCCGGTCAACGGAACGGGTTTAGTTCTCCCGCCGAAGACAGATCACGACAGGCACAGGTCATCAAGGCATTGGAAACGAAAGTTCGGACTCTGCAAAAGCAGAGACAAGAGGACCAAGCTCAGATACACAGCGTGCAGGAACTTCAAAACCAAGCGACACGCTACGAAGGAATTATTCAAACTTTGCAGAAAAAGCTCAAAAACAACCAACAAGAAATTCAAGAACTCAAAGCCAAGTATGACGACGCAGAGTCTCGTGCTGCCCAGGTGCCAGACCGTAGTGCCGAACACGACTCGGAACTAGAGCTTGCGACACTTGACAAAGAGATGGCTGAAGAGCGTGCTGACATGTTTGAGAGTGAACTGGAGGCCCTGAAGCTCAAGCACGAAGAGCTGGAGCTCGAGGCTGAAATTCTGAGAGAAGAGAACCGGGAATTAGCGTCAATCATGAGTCCTGAGGAGAAGGCCAGCGCAGGCTGGCTTCAGATGGAACGTGAGACGGAGAGGCTACGTCAGGCACTAGTCATGTTAAGAGACGTGACGCAGCAAAATGAGGGTGACTTGAAGAACGAGATCAAGGAGCTCCATGAGACCATTGACGAGCTTGAGCTGACATCCTCAAAATATGAAGAAGTTGCAGCGAAGCTCAGCAGGGCGGAAGAGACGAACCAACATCTCAGAGAACAGCTAGAGGCTGCGGAGGCGAATGACGAGATGTTGGACACCCTGGGCCAAGAGCGTGACCAGAATCGAACCGTGATCGAGCAGCTGAAGAGGCAGGTTCAGGATCTCGAAGAACACATCCAAGTGGCAGACGAGCTCGAGGCATTTCATGTCGAAGAGGAGAAGCGGCTACACTATCAGTTGGACGAAAGCGAAGCCATGCTACACGACAGATATCGACAAGCTGCCGAGCAGGAAAAGACAATCGAGGACCTGGAGTATACACTAACCAAATTCCGAGATGTTGTGCAGGGTCTGCAGGGTGATATTGACGAGCTCCGGCGGTCACGCGAGATCAGCGAACTCGAGGCGAACGAGATGAGTAGCAAGTCCAGAGCTATGATGGATCTCAATCTCAAGCTGCAGAACTCGGCGGCCAAAACTCAACTGAAGGCCATTGATCTCGAGCTTGGGAGGATGCGCGCAGAGCAAGCTAGCCTACATTTGGAAATCGTGCAGCACTTTATTCCAGACACGTTCGACGTCGACAAGAAACCCATCCAGGCTCTTTTATGTTTCAAAAGAATCCGGTCAAAGGCGCAGCTGTGCAAAGTCATACTGGCGGAGCGAATGCGCGACAGGGCCGAGCTCCATGAAAGTCCTATGGCAGTATTTGCTGTCATGGAAAGGATGAATTTCATTGCCAATCTCTGCGAAAGATTCGTGCAACATCTGTCAACATGTTCCACAGACGACTTCATGAGATACGCTGGCGCTCCGTTCGAGCTGGAGCCGGTGGAGCAGGCAATGACGAGCTGGGTGGAGGCCTTGCGCCGGGATGAACTCGGTCATGATGGTGCCCAATACCTCCAACGTATGGCCGACATTCTGGTTGACATGTCTGAGAAGTTTCTTCCGGACACTCACGAAGCCAAAGCAATGGAGATGAACTCATCCATCGCGATGGTTGAGAATTATACAGAAAACATTGCCAGTGAAACTCAGATCTTGAGCAAAGCTGTGCAAGCCAAGTTAGGGCCGCCAAATGACGACGACGAAGACTCTGCACTATTTGAAAAGAAAATGGACCAGCTCGGTATCAAGGCTAGAACGATCAAATATGTTTCTGGCAAGGTAATGCATGCGTTGAGCGATCTCTGGACGCGGTCAATGTGCCTGGGCGAGTCCATGTGGAGTAAATTCACCGAAGCTGAGTTGTGCGCTGAAGCTTTGGCTCATCTAACGCAAAAAGTTGGAGAGTCGGTGTTCGAGGAGCTTAACAAGATGGAGACGGATGAAGCGCTTTCGTATTCGCGGGTCATCGCTCTTATGACTGCGGCGGCATCTGTCGAGCAACAACAGAATGAGGCACAAGGAGCTGCTTCAGATGATGTCTTCGAGATTTTATTCGAGCAATTGCAAGTCCTGCAAGGAAAGATCGACGACCTCAACGCCAAGTCAGCAGATATATCTTGCGCCATTGAGTTCGAGAAATTCCCGGCACCCTGGACGGCTCGTGCCCGTGAAGTCAAGGCACAAAAGGCTCTGTCACAAGACTTGCAGGAGGAGATGACTCGTTTGAGGCTGAAAATCCAAGAGCAGATCATCAAGATCAGCGAAAAGGACAAGGAGCTCGAGGAACAGCAAGTCAAGGTCGAATTACTAGAATCCAGGGCCAAGGAGACCAAGGCTAAGGATGATGGCGTGAAAGAAATGAAAGAAGAAATCACCAAGCTTCGTACGGAGAATACTTTGGCCGTTGAAAACCTACAACGCCTCCAGACAGAGTATCAGGCGCTCCTCGAGTCTCATGAGAGTCAAAAGATGGAACTTGAGGCAATCAAGCATAAGCGAATGGCAGACGGGCAGGGTCTCCCGCTTGGGCCTGCGGACGAGTCAGCGTCGCTACGCCTCAAGGCGGAGGTCGATCAGCTCAGGCTGGAGATCATCAGTCTACAGTCAGCGGTACGCTTTCTGAAATCCGAGAATCGACAACTTATGATACCCGTGGGCGATTCAGTACGAAGAGCTGTTGAACATGAATGGCTTGATCCCAACCATCTCAAGCAAGCATCGACCAGGGATGCCAAGACCGAACAGTTGCGCACCGGATTGAAAGACGTGTTTGCGAGTTTGATGGACCTGGCGAAGACCGCGAAGCCTGTCAAACTCAAGCGTCCAACTGTCATCAGCCAAGATGCGGCGGGAAAGACGTCTTGCTGGCGAGCACAAACCGACACCACATTGTACCAAGTACTCCAGCAAAAAGAGGAGCTTGAGCAGTGGAATGAAATGAAGGACGACTTGCTTAGAAGGGCAAGGATCGTGGCTCGTCCCGGCTATATTCCTCAACCAAAAGCGCCCATGCAGCAGTATCACTTGGGCTCCAAAGTTGACCCCTTCAAGGTCGCTGATATGGAAGATGGAAACCTGGAGTTCGGGGTCCGAGTTGACGGAATCTGTATAGTACGATGAGGAAGTTTGTTTTGGTAACTGGGGGCCATCAGGAGTATGCCCCTTTGTGAATATAAGTCCCCCAAGAATATTATTTACTCCGTACGCCATATGCGGTATATGCAGGGCCCCTGTCGAAGACGTCTCACAATTCCAAAACGGAGAATTACATGGGAATTGACCTGTGGAGCGGGTGACTCTAGCTCCAAAGACCGATAGAGCCTGATCAGGCACCAGGGGACCAAGATGAGGCTAAGTAACGTCTATGACGACGATCCCCGTAGCTCGTGATGCGAAAGAAATGGGTTCCGGCTGAGTTGGCCATGGCGATGGCGACGGCGACGAGGACAGACCGGTTTCTTTGAGGCTGGGGCTTATGGCCAGGCAGCTTGAGCGAATTTGTGCCGGGAACGGAGTACGAGATATTACTGTATGTCTGGTAATCTGATCTGAGAAATAGATACGTTCGCTAAACGAGTGGCACCGTAGAAGTCGCCGACTTGTGATAGGGTCGAACCCCGTTGTTTCTATAGCCGCGGCGGCCCTTGTTCGGTAGGCTTTGGCTAGCCTGCCGCTGGTCACGTCGAGTCTCGCGTCGTGGGAGGGAGGACTTGTGCCAGGAAAGTCTTGTGGGATATATCCCCTGCATGATTGTTCCCTCTCTCTTTCATTCCCCGCATCTTTTCTCTGTTTTCTTTCTTCCCTGTGACACGTTTGTAACTCTCGAGTGCTGTTCTTTGTCGCTGTTTCCGGAAGGCCTCTAAGACGGATGATGGGGATTGTTCCGAAAGCTTAGGGCCCCTGCTGGAAGGATTGAATGGCTGAGATGAGAGGTCGATCGCGGAGTCAGGAAAGTCAAGAGGAAAGGCCAAGTGTGGCTGTGCAAGTTAGTGTCCTGATGCTGAGTGATGTGATGGGTTGATGGCCGGACTGCAGGTGGGCAGCGCACCTGTCCTTCGCTTCACAAACGTATCGCACTTCCTTCTCTCACCACGCACCCGCTGGAACTATTCGAATTCCATCTCGGAGGCATTTCTTGTCCCTTCTGCCTTCTGCTTCTTCCCCCTCCCCGCCACACCAGACAGCACGCAAAATCACTCGTCCGCAGCGCCTCCCCTTTGCCAAGTCCATCGGGCGGGTACATCAGAGGGAGACCCAGAAGCATTAGAGCTTCCTGCGTATCCTGCCCCGGGCAGTAGGGGAAGCTCTTTTCACCCTTTGTTTGCCCGGCTACAGTACGCTGCTCAACAGGGTTTTTCTTCTCTACTCGGCGCTGTCTTGGTGGTAGATATTTCTGCCCTCCAAGATATCGAATGGGTACGTGCATGTGCTATAGTATATTACACCATCTCCCTTCCCACCACAGCACATAGCTTTATGTCTGGTATCTCCTCCTGTTACTTTTGGTCGCATTCATTCTCCTGCACCAGACAACCCAGTACAGTATTGGCTAACTTGAGGATCTGGCGCCTGCTATGGCGTCGTTGCGGGAGTCATCTCTAGCTGCGAGCACTCTCCGCAGACATTTCTCTCAAACCGCGCACCCTTCCCGCGACGATATCCATATCATGCCTGAAGACGGCGGCATCAACGGCCGCGCAGACCCAACCGAACGAACAGGGCTCCTGTCGCGGATCACCACCACCGACTCAGGGACACCGTACCACAAGCATGAAAATGTCTGGATCAAATACCCTTTCTTAGTGCTACACTTGACCTGGGAGATTCTTAAGACCAACTACGTCAATGTCTTCTTGGTGTTTGTGCCGATAGGCATCCTGGCGGGCGTGTTGAAGTGGGCCCCTGCGCTCCAATTCGTTTTCAATTTTATTGCCATCATCCCCCTGGCATCTCTTCTCGCTTTTGCGACGGAAGAGCTCGCTGTTCCCTTGGGCCAGACAATTGGAGGGCTCTTGAATGCGACGTTTGGAAATGCCGTGGAGTTGATTGTAAGCACATTACGGCCACATCGAAACTCGAACCAAGTGCTAATGCTGGAAACAGGTGAGCATCATCGCTCTCCAAAAGGACGAGATCCGCATTGTCCAAGCGAGCATGCTGGGCAGTATCTTGTCCAACATCCTCCTCGTCCTGGGCTGCTGCTTTTTCGCTGGCGGCATCAGATACCCCGAACAGAGCTTCAATTCCACGGTGGCATCGACCATGTCATCGCTCATGACGGTGGCCACCTCGTCATTGATCATTCCTGCCACCTTGTACGCTGTCATGTCCAACAACAAGGCACAGGACGATAACATCATGATTCTGTCGCGCGGAACGGCGATCATTCTTCTGCTCATCTACGTCGCTTACCTGTACTTCCAGCTCAAATCACATGCCAGCCTGTTTGACGACGCCGAAGCGCAAGGGGCAGATGGCGAAGAAGCTCAGCTTCTCGGTCCGTGGGCTGCCGGCATTGTCTTGGTGGTCATCACGCTTCTTGTCGCCATCTGTGCCGAATATCTGGTCGACAGCATTGACGCCATTGTCGAAGAAGCGCACATTAGTAAGACCTTTATCGGTCTGATCTTAATTCCCATTGTCGGAAACGCCGCCGAGCACGTCACAGCGGTGATCGTCGCGTGGAAGAACAAGATGGACTTGGCCATTGGCGTTGCCATTGGATCTAGTCTGCAAATCGCCCTCTTCGTCACTCCTTTCCTGGTGGTGTTGGGCTGGATCATGGATAAAAACATGACGCTGCACTTTGAGACCTTTGAGACAGTCAGCTTCTTTTTGGCTTCACTGGTCGTGGTGCTCCTGATTCAGGACGGCAAGTCGAACTACCTCGAAGGATTGCTCTGCCTGGGCATGTATTTCATCATTGCATTGGCGTTCTACGTCTTGCCGGACGATGCGGGCTCCGGCTTGGACTTGGGGAAGATCTTTGGCGGCGGGAGCGGTGGTGCGTGAAAGGACGCGACATCATCGATCTCCAAGTTCGGGATATGAGGAGGAGGAGGAGGATATATCACAGAATCCTGCCCCGTTTCTCTTCTCGATTGTATTTTCATTTGTGGACAACTTTTCTATGAGATGCCGCCAAAGGACGCAGCTCTGGGGGGGCACAAAGCGGCGGCACCAGGACGACAAGGAACAGTCGTCACATTTCGGTTCTTTTCGGGGTTTCCAGCAACAAAGGTTCAACCTGAACAGAGCAGGGATTGATCATATGGCGTTTGGATGAAAAGGAAACAAATCATGCTCCTGTGGACTTGGAGGTTCACTTGATACCCCAGTTTGCACCAAAATTTGCTCGGTTCGGCTTGGGGAATGTGTAGGGTTTCAGCCTCTCATATGTATATGATTACCTTGACAACACCACGGATAACCATAAAGACAATCAAAATCCGGCATGTTGTGCCTGTTTGTCCAAGTCTCATTCAAGAACACCTGCACATCTATCTTGTGTAAAGCGGCGATTATTCCTGCTCAGAACGGCAAAGCTGGGCATTGAGCATTGAGCTTTCAGTCTCCGCTTCAAAGCCACGGGCGAGAACTGACTCTCCAAAACTTTGCCATCATTCAATACGCAATTCGAGCAGCAGGAACCATGGCGCCTCGATTATCCCTCTTTACAGCCCGCGCAGTGCCGTTCAGGACGAAACCTACGGTGCCCCAGAAAAGACTTGCTCCTACTCCCGGTCTCCTGCAACAGCGCGCAGCGAGCGATGATGCAGCGTCCAAGGACCAGTCCCCCAAAAAGACACCACTCCACCCCCAGGCAAAAGGTCCCACGATGGACCAGTTACCTCATGTGACAGAAGAAGCTGTGGCAATTGACAAGTCGATGGGGAATACGCCTCCGGACGTGGAACAGGGGACGCCAGTGCAGGAGGTGGGTGCCAACTTCTAATGGACTGCTGGAGTTGCCCCCATAAGGTTCAGTTGCAGTCTCGAAATGTGGTGGCTGACATGTCGTTGTGGTGATGTCTGTGTAGATCTTCCAGCGCGATAAAGACGCCCAAGACAAAGCGCCGCAAGTCTTGAAACAAGCCCTCAAGCCGGACTCGGCCAGCAGCAACCAGAAGGCCCCCTCGGGCACCCGTTCCTTTTCGACCGCGACCAGGAGGAATGCCGCTGGGTTGGAAGCCGTTCCAAGCTTGGGCGGAGGGTCATTAGATGGCTTGGTTCAGTTTCAGGATACACGAGTCGTGGGCCTGGAATACCCGGAGGCGGGCTTCGGGCACAAGTTTGGCCTACCGGATCTGAAGCCGCTGGGCAAAGCAGTCAACTTCAAGAGAAGATACGATCCTGTTGTGGAGCAGGTGACACGGAGTCTGATGAGGGATGGCAAATTGGGTCGGGCGCAGAAGGTAAAGAGATGACTCTGTCGTTACGGTCCGCAGATCAACATATGCTAAGAAGCGTCGCGCACAGAATATGCAGTTCATCCTCGATGCCTTGCGAACGTCGTCTGCCCCTCCCACCAACAAAGACCTCATCAGCCCTTTGCCCTTGCAGTCTCTCCCTCTCACACCAGTCGCCTACCTGACCGCCATCATCGATTCCGTCGCCCCTCTTGTCAAAATCCGCCAGCAAAGAGGTCTCCTGGGTGGTGGTGCCTCCATGCCCATTCCCGTTCCCCTACGCCTTCGTCAGCGGAGAAGGACAGCGATTCAATGGATATTGACGGCCGCGGAAGGGAGAAGAGAAGACAAATTGGCGGAGCGTGTCGCGAAGGAGCTGTTGGGGGTTGCTGAGGGTCGGAGCTCTGCGTGGGAGAAGCGAGCACGGATTCACAAGATGGCCATCAGCGCAAGAGCCAACGTCAAAATTGCGGCGAATGGGAGGAGGACTAGGACCAAGAGTATTAGAGGGAAGTGAAGGGCGGTAAAATGATTGTTGTTACTAGCTAAACCCAAGTTCGAATCCCACAGTCGTCGACCCTCAAAAATGGCAAAAACTTAACAACGAAGCAGCTCAACTCTGGTTCGTGCTAAGCGAAACTCGCCCTTTCGGGTTGGTTTTTCTCGGCCGGTTATACTACGAATTTTTATAAGTTGAGTCCCGGGAGGAGGAAGGGTGGTTCGGAATCGAGGGCCTGCTGCCCCCAACTCGGTTGTTGGTTCGACCTGGCAGACCCTAGATGATTTATTTATTCGACTTGAGGTTTGTGCTCGGAGCGAGGTTCGAATCGAGGTCCTGATGCCTTCTAGCCCGGTGCTAGTTTGTACCAGACAGGACCTGGACTGAGTTTTGGTCGTCGGTTCCATCTTCGCCCTAGTCGTGGGTAGGGGGTCTTTGTGTGAGAGAATTTGGAAAGAGAAACATGATATGCGTGACATTTTTGCAGTTTGAGTGGGGACTGGTTTTGTACCGGACCTGGTGGTAAGTGAAGATGGAGGTGGTGGTCTGCGGGCGCCAGGCTGAGAAGTGATGTGATGTTTACATACTATCTATTTACAACGTGAATGTGAATGGAAAGAAAAACCGAGGGCCCTCAACCCCTTCGGGCCCCCGGTTCCTACAGACGGCGGCTTTGGGATATACTCGGGCATTGTGTAGTTATATGCAAAACCTGGACCAAAAGCTCGAACAGTATGTAGCACATGGATGGAACGAAACACCTCGTACCTCAAGGACGGTTTCTATATACCGAGTACCTCGTATACGGCTGCTTATCGCCTTCGCCCACTTCTTCCTCGCAATCCATGCCCAGAGACACACCTCCTGGACCTTGTAAAGAGAGGACGGCGGTGCCGGATCATGTACTGTACGGAGCACCTATATATGGAACCCCAGGTCCTTTACCGTCGTCCATGCATCGCGAGCCCCAGCGTCTTTTTCACCCAGAGCCACCTCTCCAGGCCGATTGCCGCCCTTTGCTTTGCAGAGATATTGGCGCTGTGGCCCAGATCCTTGACGATCCTCAGAAACGTCGCCTTCGCCGTCGTCGGCACCCCTCCGTCCTCACCCGCCGATTCATTCTCAGCATACTGCAGCGCCGCCGCCATCTTGCAGCTGTGCGAGAAGCTCACGAAGTCGTCTTTGTCCCCGGCCGTCAGCAGCACGGGCGGATACCGCACCCCAGGCCGCACCTTGTCCAGCGGCGACCACTTGTACACCACGTCGAAGTCGACCGGGTTGTGCACGTCGCCGACGTCCTGGGCCCCGCGGTCGCTGCGCGCCAACTTCTGGCGGTGCAGGATGTCCAGAACCCCCGCGGTGAGGACCACGGCGTCGAACAGGTCGGGCTGCTGCACCATGGCCGTCGCGCAGTTCAGCCCGCCCATGCTCTCGCCCATGAGGATGATCGTGCGACTGCCGTACTGGGCGCGGAGATGCGCCGCCCCGGCTTTGATGTCGTCGAAGAGGTTCTGCCGCCGCTCCCTGCACGCCGCCTGGTACCATGCCTGGCCGTACTCGCCGCCGCCGCGGACGTTGGCGACCGCGAGCACGCCCCGGAACGACTGCAGGAAGGCCACGAAGTCGGGCCGGAAGTGCGGGATGACTGAGATCCCGAACCCGCCGTACAGGTACAGCAGGACGGGGTCGTCCGGGTGGATGGACTCGGGGTCGGCGGACGTGAGGAACATGGGGACTCTCGTCCCGTCGAGGGAGGGGTAGAAGATCTGCTTAGTCGAGAGCTGCTGCGAAGGCGGTGCCGCCGCGCTCCAGGTGAGGGAATCCTTGTTGCTGCTGCTGCTGCTGCTGCTCTGCGGGAACAGCTCGACGGGCCGGAAGGACGACATGTCCTCCAGTCCATCTCCTGCCCCGCGAGCATACCAGACGCGAGGAGGATAGCAAAAGGACGACTCGACGAGGAATATCGTTCCGGTCGTGGGGTCGTACGACGCGTCCAGGATGGTCCACAGGGGGACGTCGTCCAGCGTTTTCAGATGTTGGCCGCGGCCGGTGGTCGAAGACGAGAAGATCTGGACCTGGTCCCGCACGTCGATCGAGCGCACGACCAGGATCTTGCCGCCCGAGAGCATCCGTGCCTGTCGGAGGGTCTGCTGGCTGTTGGGCGCCACGACTTCCTCCACGGTTCCCGCTTGTGGGTGGTACAGCATCACCTTACCGTTGTCGGCGTTGGTCCAGAACAGATGTCTGTGGCCAGTATCCGTGTCCTCAGGAAGAGTGCCGACGTACCTAGAGAACAAGTCAGCGAGAGGGAGCATACATCCTGCGAGGATATTTTTTGTGCCGATAACGAAAGAGAGAGAGAGAGTGAGAGGTCGGAAAAGACTCACTCCCACTCTGCATTGGACTGCGTCGTCAACACACCGTCGAACCTCAGTCCGAGCCTACCTCTCTCTGCAGCGCCCTTGTCCGGTACATCGCTCTCTATCACCGCCGACCGTACCTGGCAACCTCTGCCCCGGTCATAGATCTCCAGAAAGACAGTCCTGTGGTCCTGAGCGACCACCGCTCTGAAATTGTAGCCTGGATGTTCGGCATCGTCATAGATGATCTCGTCTTCCTCCTGTGGACGACCGATCTCGTGGAAGCGCAGTTGAGCCGCACCGACGACTCCTTCCTTCCCCCCGCTGCTCTGTCCTCCGTCCGGATGATATGGGTAGAAGAAACCCCGGTCGCCCAGCCACGGGATCACCGACGAGGGTTTGCTTGTGAGCCGGGTCCCGCGGATTTCGTCGCTCAGAATCTGTCCGCTCGCGACATCCTTGACGCGGATGACGCCCCAGTCGGAGCCGGCGTCGCTGGTCGTGAACGCCCAGTACTTCCCGCTGCGGCTGGACGACGAGGCCGTGAGCACGGCTTTCTTCTCGCCCTCGTCGAGGAACACTTCCGGCTCGTCCGTCTCCGGGCCTGAGACATGGCCATTGCTATCCCGAGCCTCCCCATCACTGCAGCTGAGACTAGATTTGGGAACTCGGTAGGACACCGCAAACTCCTTGCCTCGACCCTGCACTCTAAAAACATAACTCTCCCCGATAACCTGCGGCACGCTTACCACCGCGGTCAACCCGGTCATGGCCATCAATCCCGAAGCCAGGTGCTGCTTCGCTTTGCCCAGGCTCTCGTCGCTACTGTCGTCAATGTACTCTGCGAAGGCGGCATTCTGGGCCTCAACGAACGCCGCCGTCTCGGGGCTGCTGTTGTCTTCAAGCCAGTCGTACGGGTTCGGAAGGGTGATGGTACCGTGTTCGGCGCTGGCGAAGGTGTCAACGGCCTGCGAGCGGCGAGCGAGGGGGATGCTGCTCTTCCCCATTTTTTCGACTGGTGATTTTGGGGCCTTGGTACGGTACGGTATGAATAGAGGTACGCTCTACAGCGGGTAGCTGAGAGTATAGGGGTTGGTGGTAGACTTAATATTATACTTCAACCGGTCCGAGCTGCCGACTCTGTGAAGGCATGCAACGTGAAACCTAGACAGTTCTTTTCCTCTGGCTAGGCTCTTCTTTTTTCCCACACGTGAGAAAGGCGGTTCGAGTCCCTTCTTTAATAATGCCGACGACCAGCACAATGAAAGACCTAGGCACTCATCACATCGTGGGTTGTTGTTATGACATACCATAACAACATGTCACAGCTATCTTCTGATCCAAGTCAGAGGTGGAAAACTCACTTCCGGAATCATCCCCCTCCCCAAAACTGCAACCGCGACGGCGCTCTCACACAACGCTTCGGACCCGAGACGGGGGTCGCAAAAAGGGCCGCATTCTGCTCCAGGTCTGGCCCCGTCTCCTGTACATTCACGTGGCAGGAAGGGCCTTATGAGGATGACAATAACTCGCAGGTCGGGGAGAGACGTACATTAGTGGGGGGCAAGGGTATACAAAACAGGTGGGCGGATGGCGTCTTGTTTCTTTCCTTCTTTCTTTTTCCTGACCACCCGAGCGGAGATATATCTAGGACCGCTGTAGCGAACTAGCAGCGTTATTCAATAGAGATCTACGTCCTTCGCAAGCCAACGGGTGCTGACGCGGGGATCCCATGCCGAGGTGGGATCATAACACGGGAGCGTGTGATAGAGGAAGTGAGGTTCGAACTCTCTCTCTCGGCGCCTGAAGGGATATTCAGCCTCGTCCGGGTCTTGGCAGCCGGATCTTCCCTGCTTGTGGCAATATGATTCGTCAGAGAGTGCTGGTCCCATACTCACTAACCTTATTTGGCTAGGCTGTCCTCTGTACTACATGTATGTAAGTACGGTGACCGGTCTGGCACCGAAACCGGACCCGGACATACCGAGCATCCCACCCACCGCTTCCTTTACCAGCTTGTGTTTGTTCATCTTTCACAAGTATTCATATCTCTTTCCCATAAGCCATATGACTACTCTAAGGTGGTGGATGGATGGAGTGAGGCGGATGGAGACACGAGATGAATGTGGATAGCGGGGTAGTAGTCTTCGTGGGAGGGAGGACAGTGGCAGGGAAATGGTTGTTCCCGCTTGTACACCGGAGGGGCTGGCTATAGGAGAAGTCGCCAAAAATCTTATCTGTCTATGGAGTCTAGGAGACGACGAGACGAGTTTCATTAAAGCACCCCATCAATTCTCGTTCTCGGAAAGCGTCTGGCCAACCGCCTTATCGGCAAGGAACCGGACATACAAGTATGAAGTATGTGTGTATATGTGGACTACATGCTTCATGGGGAGCATATCCTTATACCACACGCAGAACCGCACGCGAGTCCGGTCAACATTTCCAACGGGAATTTTCAATTGCTCTTCCAGACATTGCTGGATCCTCAACTCATGTGTTTCTGTCTTTTGCCTTCCTTTGCTATATTAGCCCTCATTGACAGCCAAAAAAGTCTCCTCTCTTTTCCATCTCGTTTCTAATCCCTTATGTGTGGAGAAATGTTGAAAGGAGGGAGCACTTTAGCACATATATTGAAACACCGGATTGACCTGGTCAGTCATGTCCGCGAATGCGATGCTCGGATCTGTGATTAACTCCGGGTGCTCTTCCCTCAGCGGAGCTTTCTTCTTGTTGCATCGGAGATAGTAGAGCCTGTATCGTGTTCCCCAGGAGGGGATGGTGGGTCAGCAAATGGGATTTTGTGGTGTACGAGGACTCCTGGGACTGTAGTGCAATACAACGCTAGTAAGTTCGGGAAACTCACCAAAGCAGAGCAAACACCCCCTGACTCACGCAGAGCAAACTCAGCGTCGTGATCTGCCCCGTCGGATACCCACGCGCAGCTTCATCGCCCTTGTAAGCCCACGGCCCAGAGAATCCGCCCAGATTGGCGAGCACGAAGATCGTCGCGTTGGTGACGGTCTTCTTCGTGTGGCCGGCGATGTTGGAAGAGAGGAGCGCGAATTGTTGCACCAATGCCCCATACAGGGTGGTTGACTGGGTGAATAGTCAGGTGCCACGGCTCTGTCCAATGTTCAGGGAGGGCAACTTACAATATACAGCCCGGTTAGAAGTGCTCCCTTGTTGGAGCGGTCGCTCTTCCAAAGAAGAATGTTGCCCGCCATGCTGGGCAGGAGGTAGAGCATAGCGATCAGAATCCGTCTCCGCGGAAATACTGTCCCCAGCACGCCTGATGAGACCATGCAAACAATGGCCACCGCACTCGCAGGCATGGAGAGAACGAGGGCTCTCGAGTTCGAGTATCCGAAGGACGACACCAGGAAGCCACCGAAGCTGGAAAAAACAACACAATGTCAGCGGATGAGGAACTCAATCACAGAAAGATACAGAGGGCGTCTAATGGCTTACCTTCCAATCGCGTTGTTGACAAAGGCGAATGTGAAGCTGTAAATTCCATAGATGTATAATTGAGGATCCATAAAAGCCTCCTTGACCTGCTTCCATTTGAATTTGCGGGTCTGAATACCCGTGTTGTTCTGGGCGAGTCTGCGCACTGCGATCTCTTTCTCCCTCGCCGTAAGGAACCATGCTTTCATCGGCGTGGCCGGGAAGATGAGCGTTGCAAGGACGCCATACCCCATCGTCACGGAGCCAAGGATCACGTAGATCCATTTCCAGGGGCTGCTGGCATAGGTACCACCGATCTTTACTGCGCCGAAGTCGATACCTTGTCCCACCAAGGAGCCGATTGCTGTGCCTGAAATGTAAATGCCCGCGCGGAGCGGTTGCTCTTTGTTCTTCCACCTGCATTGAAGTGCTTAGCCAAGCTATCCTAATGTAGTTCAGAAAAGCCATACCACATGGATGTAATGATGATAGACAGCGGCTGAGTTGCCACGGCGAAGCCGGTAAAGAACCTGTCAATCCGTCAGACAAACTCAGATGTATTCCCTCATAATTCTCTGACCGAAGCGCGGTTATTCCCGCAAAATCTGTACAGACGATGACCAGGATCGCTGTCATGCCGATGTATGTTATCAGTGCTCCGAAGAACTTGCCCACTGGAAGATACTGTGCTATCAGGAGGAGCGGATATTGGCCCTGTACAATGTCGTAAGCTTTTGCGCATTTCCAGCCTGAGATACTCTCACAGCCACTGCGCCCAGTGTAGCAATGCTTGCAGAAAGCTGGTATTTTGAGGTTTCGATCACCGGCTGGCCTCCAACCAACTTCAAAACAAACAATTTGAGATCCTTAACCAATCCAAACAAAGCGGCGAAGCCATAGGCTTGTGTGTCTGCATATGAGACGATCGAGCCAACGAAGAGCTGCGAGAAAGTCGCGAGTCAGCCAGGTTGAGCATTGATAATGAGTGCTCCAGAGGTGCCCCATCTTACCAACAACAGTATAACGGCGTCGATCTTCCTCACGACCTTTTTCTCCTCTGCCTCCGTCCACGTAATCGTTTCGCTCTCGGTAGCAAATCTCAAGGCATCGTCAACATCTCGAGTGCGTGGCTTCAGGTCGACGTTTTCAACCACGTCGACCGAAGCATTCTCGACCGTATCAGCCTCCGTTTTGGTAGCCATGGCGTTGATTAAGACTTGATGGTCTGGGTTTCGCCCTTGATAATGACAACAGGATGAGAAAAGGGAGATACTGCTCGCGATGAGTGGGAATGTGCAGCTAAGCTTTTTATCTGTCGAGGTATCCCCAGAGAAGGTATGCAACCTCTCTCAAAAGTTGACTCTGAGCAGCCCAGATGGCCCTTTGAAGAGCTGCAGGGACATTGGATTAATATTCGTAGTGAACCAGCTTCGACCAACCGAAGTCCAGACAGCCATCTGGTTCACTTCTTTCCTCCACAGACCGCCGACCGGGGCCCCGCATTTCAACTCTCAAGTCGTGCTGAAGGCAAGTGATAGGCATCGACTGGAGAGGGTGGTTTCTCAGAAGAACCGAGGCGCCAAACATGTGTTTCATGGGCCAGTTTGGCAGAGGCAAATCACAGGGTGGACGTTTTCTTTCTTGGGAAAGTGATAGGAGAGAAACATGGGCGAACGCCGTGGCAAATAGTCGCCGGGCACCGCTCACCGGAGCCAGATCTCGAGATTGCAAAGAGCCAGGTATTCTGAGTGCAGCAGACAGGGCGTTGTCCAGCCTGGGAACGGGACAATGTGTGGAAGAGTGACGCTGACTGGATAACTACCCCATCAGGAAAGTGGAAAATCTAGAAGAGGAATAGTGTATCGGGATTTGCCCCTTTCTTCATCTCTTCCTTCTCTTCTGATACCGTTTTGCTGCACATCACTCACTTAACCGGCCAAGGGGGAAGCTCGCTGGCTGTCCGCTGCCCGAGCTGCAATGTGCCCCGTGATCCTGGTTACCAACTCCGGGGGAGATCGCCTCCCGCTAGAAAACGCCATGATATGTACGTCCGGTGACCGAGGTTGCGTAAGGGTGAGGCGCTAGTCCTAAATCCTATGGTGGTCAGTCCCATGGGTGGTGATTGATGCTGCTCTGACCTTACCTCTCCGCGGCGTCTGGCGTCCCAAATTCCGCGAAAACCTGAAATTGTCGGATTTCTTGTCTCCGAGGGCACACTGAATGTGTTATTGAGAATTTGCGGCTAGGTTTGGACAAGGAACATCTAAGCCGAAAGGCTCTGAAAAGTCCGCGAAATGGAAGCCCTTAATACTTGTGTATGGTTTCTGTCAGGGAAAGGCGCTGGCTCAGAAATCTGCGACAAGTACAGCACGACACCAGAGTATGGCAAAACTTCGAAAGTCTCTGCTTTTGGAAAATGGCTGGAGATACAAAGCTCTCTCTTCCTCAACATCTTCCCAACTGACCTCATGGCAACCGAGCAGACCGCTTCCGACAGAAATTCATCTGGATTTGCTGGCTAATGGAGTCATCCCAGACCCCTTCAATGGGAAAAATGAGGAAGCTGTGCAATGGGTTGGAGAGCAGACCTGGGTGTACGAACGAAACTTCGAAGTGCCTGAAGATGCAGTGGGGGCGCCAGACCCCCATGCTGCCCTCGTGTTCGAAGGACTCGATACCTTCGCCACCGTTAAGCTCAACGGTCGAGACATTCTCAAGTCCGACAACATGTTCGTGTCTCATAGAGTCGAAATCTCGGAGGACATGCTTGTGAAGGAGAATGGCAGTTTTACAGCCCAGTGTTTGCAAATCGTCTTCGAAAACGCAGAACGCGTTGGCGACGAGGAGGTTCTCCAGCATCCGAGTCATGACTGGTTCACCTTCAACGCCGGTAGGGCACGCCTGGCAACGAGGAAAGCACAGTACCACTATGTAAGTACTCTTCGGCTCGAATCCCTCCTATTTCTACGGGCATGGTTCTTTGGCTGACACAAGAACGCAGGGTTGGGATTGGGGCCCGAAATTGATGTGCTGTGGGCCTTGGAAGCCAATATACCTGGACCTGTACTCAGCACGTATATCAGACATCTCAATTCACACAAATTTAGGTCCTGATCTGCAGTATGCAGAGCTGCAAGTTGTGGTTGCAATTGACGGTCCTGCCAGTCAAGCCGAAGTCAAACTCCGCCGCGAGGGTGTCATTCAGCAATCTCAGACGGTACATGTCGAGCAACACATCGCACGGGCAGTTTTTCACGTACAGAACCCCGACCTTTGGTGGCCTTTCACTCTAGGAGAAGCAAATTTGTATGAAGCTAGTGTTTCTTTGTACCAGTCTCAGGGTTCTGGATCGAGCGTCGTGGATAACATGCGCAAACCTTTTGGAATCCGGAAAGTGGAAATGGTCCAACATCCACTACCCGACCAGGGAGGCAGCACTTTTTTCTTCAGGATCAACAACGTCCCGATCTTTGCTGCTGGCTCGTGCTGGATCCCGGCAGACTCATTCCTGACTCGTGTCTCTCCACAGAGATACAGAGACTGGGTTAAGCTGGCTCGCGATTCCAACCAAGTTATGATTCGGGTATGGGGCGGCGGCGTGTACGAGCACGAATCATTTTATGATGCTTGTGACCAGATGGGCGTCCTCGTCTGGCAAGATTTCATGTTCGCTTGCGGCAACTTTCCAGCACATGTGCAAATGCGAAATCGCGTCGCGGTCGAAGCGGAGCAGAACGTCCGTCGATTGAGACATCACCCCTCTATTGTGTTGTGGTGTGGGAACAACGAGGACTATATCATCCCGGTGCTCAGGCAGCTGGAATACGACTCGAGCGAAAAGGACCTCGGCAAGATTCTCGAATCGAAATTTCCTGCGCGGTATTTCTATGAGCATATGCTTCCGGCCATTTGCGAAGATCTGACTCCAGGCACTCCATATTGGCCCGGATCTCCTTTCGGTGGTGCCATGGCCAATTCCCAAGAGGTCGGTGATATACACCAGTGGCACGTGTGGCATTTGGAAATGTTTCCATACCAAGACTTTCCCAGACTCGCTGGTAGATTCGTCAGTGAGTTCGGTATGCAAGCACTGCCCGGCCTCGACACTGTCAAAGAATTCTTTCCACCAGGATACCGCCCGCATGCGAGTGGCGACATACTGGAGAATGAGTATCTGAAATGGCACAATAAAATGGAAGATGGCAGCGACAGAATGGCGCACTACGGGCATGAGAACATCAAGTTCGAGACCGGATCTCTTCCCGCGTACGTCTACTCGACCCAGCTGATCCAGTCCGAGGCGCTGTCTGCGGCGTATCGATCCTGGCGACGGCTCTGGCAGGGCCCTGGCAAGGAGTACTGTGGTGGAGCTCTTGTTTGGCAACTCAATGACTGTTGGCCCGTGATATCCTGGGCTATTGCGGATTACTATCTTCGACCAAAGATGGCATACTGGGCAGTCAAGCGTGAATGTGCGAGCATAACCACCGGCATAGCAAGAGTCAAGCAAGATAACAGGACGGATCATCTGGAGGTATGGGCTGTCAATATGATGCTATCAAACGTCAAGGTCGATGTCCACGTTGACGGATGGAGCGTCGTGACAGGCAAGCCCGTTTTCCACCATCTGATGCTTGAGGCTTTCACTCTGAAGATGAACCAAAGTACGGAGCTCGGAAGGCTAGACCTGAAAGCTTTCGCCCCTTTGCGCTTCAAGTCTTCTGGAAAAGGCTCAAATTTCGAAGATGTGGTCTTTGCAGTTCGACTGGTCGAGTCCCGATCAGATGGGCATGGAGCCTCTCACAGTGCTTCGAAGCTTGGGATCTCTCCAAAGATACTGGCCCACCACATCAATTTTCACGAACCGCTGAAGGAGGTTCCCTTTCAAGCGAAGGCCAGGAATCTTATTTTGAGGGTTGTAAGAAACGAGACCGAAATCGTGGTGGAGGCGACAGCCAATTTGCCCATCAAAGGCCTCCTGGTACAAATCGCTGATGATCCGGATACCAAGTGGGAGGACAACGGTGTCGATCTAGTTCCTGGACAGGCTGCTCGCTTGAGGCTTTTGGGCAAAGGACTCGAAGTTGGTCAAGAGGATCGCCTCCGTGCTCGATGGTTGGGAGGAGAGTGGAGAGGACAGGACAAGGTCTGGCCGTCGCTGTAGTGCTGGGCCAGGTCCGAGGGTGTGATTGTCTCTGCTGGCGACCAATGATGATTTGGGTACCAAACATACAGTAGGGGTGACTAATTGTAGGAAGCAGGGGGGGCTCGTTAGGCATGTTAGTGGTCGAGTTTTAGACCTCCTCTTAACTGACAACACCCTATTAATCTCACATCTTAGGTACTTAGGTAATAGAGGCGGCCACCCATGAGGTGCCCTTGGCCCCAGCCAGCTTAACTAACTCCTCGTACGTAGCTACTCCGCACATACAGTACTGTGTGTACACCAACACTCGCCACCTTGTCTTTACTAAACCGGAGAATCGTCTTATAAAGCATCTCCAGCCACCGTTCTTCACCTTAATTACTCTGGATAGAGTCAGATGAAACTCTGCAACAGCCCCTTGAGTTCCACATCGCTGCGTCGGGCACGATGGCGACGACTGCACCGCTTCCACAAAAGCCACTACTGGGCTCTGCGCCTGTGGCATGCTCCGCGTGTCGGCGGCTGAAGGTGAAAAGTCACAGCAATGAACGACCCCTAAACCACTCAAGAGCTGACTTGACGCCTGCAGATGCGCTGCATAGGAGCTGAGAACCCACCATGCGCCCGATGCTCCAAAACCGGTCGAAATTGCGTCGTTCATGCCTCTCGGAGGGGACAACAGCAGTCAGCCCAATCTCTACGAAAGAGGCCGCTACCAGTCTCATCCTCACCTTCTGACGTTCTACACCGGCGGGACAGCCAGATTAAGATTGATGCTGCCATCAGCTCAGTACTGCGCTCACCCGTGGTTCATCCAGCATCGTCTCCAGCATATGCGCTTCAAAGCCCTTCTTACAGAGGCGGACGTGTGTCTCCTGCGAGCACTTCACGCCCGGACCAAAATGGCTCACCCAGCTTGCCATCAGTCTACTCCTCGTCCCCCTTGGACGTGCTTGACTCGGTGGCACCCCAGCAACCGTTGCCGCCAGAGCCCCAGCCCCAGCCCCAGCCTGAACTAGACGACAATGCCGTCAGCCTCCAGGCATCGTCCAGAAGGAATCCGACTGACATACCCGACAACATTTTAGTGGAGCTCATTGAATTGTAAGCATCATCCAGGATTGTGAGGAAAGAGCACTGATCAACCCACCTGGTGGCAGTTTTCGAGAGAAGATTCTGTATTATGTGCCTGTTATTGACGACACAGACCTCAGGGACTCACTATATGTGGTGAAGCACAGACGGCCACTCGCCTACTGTGCAAGTTTCGTTGCATCACAGTTTATCCCTGGAAGTGCCAGTGTTCGCGAACAACTTGTCTGGTCGATCTCAGAGTTCTTCAGGGCCACCAGCGGGCCCCTGGCGGAGGATGAAAACACTGTGTGGACGCAACTGCAGGCCTTTGCGATCCTGTATGCGTATCGCCCAGCCGTAGACGCCTTTCATTCCGCAGGCGTTCCTCAGTCTTTGGGATTCCTTAACCATTGGATTCTGAAGTATTCTATCGAAGCGTTTGCGCTGCGAGTCGGGCTACACCGGTCTATCGACGGGCTAAAGGTTCAGCTTCAGCAGGATCCAACAGAGATATCAAAGTCGCCAGCCTTTCAGAGATACGTCTACTGGCTTTGGCTCGTGACCATGTCTCATCATTTCTCTTTAATGACGCGCACGCCTCCGAGTATCAGAGAAGACAGTACCATCAGCTCAGCCGTCGACTTGCTGAGAGATGTGCCAAAACCAGCACGGGTGACTCGTATCCTCGCCGAGGTCGATCTCTACATGCTGTGGCAACAAGCAGGCCGAAGTGCTCCTGGCCTGGCAGAATGGTGGTGTAAGCCTTCTGGCACCATGAATATTGAGGAAGTGCTAGCAGTTTTGGAAGATATGGAGGGCGCCCTGGAGGTCTGGGGTCAGCGATGGGGTCTCCGTGGAGAATCCCATATGACCATTTCGAATGTGGATGTGTCCAGAAATGGAGCCGTGGATTTCCACTTTCAAAGTACTCGCTTCTGCATCAGCACTTTCGGCACCCGGTATATACTTGAAAAGGCAAGATCAGCTCTTGATGCACATACTGCATCTCACCGCATCCTGGCTCAGGTTGCCAGAGAGTCCCTGGTAAAATCCGTGGAAGCTGCTCATGCTTGTTCTCGATGTCTCCTGGATATACCGCCTCTGAGACGCGAGAATATCCGATACATGGCCGACTTTGGGTATGCGCTGATAGCCTTCTGCTGTCTCTACCAAATCCAGGCTTGCCAACTATTCGGCTCCACCCTTCAAGATCCGACAAAATACCTAGATTCAGTTGAAGAAGTGGCCGCGTTCATGAGAGAAATGGCGGTTGCGAATAACACCGCTCCTCGGTTCTATGGCAACTCAATATTACAGCAGCTCAAAAAGGTTCCTCGAACCACGGAGAATTCCGGCTTCGACAACCAATCATGGACAGCATGGAATGAGGGAGCTTCAACGAGTCATGCAGCGGTCTTCCCAAGCCCAGTTGCGTCGATCTCAGAAGGGTATCAAGTTCGGATGGCAAGCTTTGACGATATACCCGAAGCCGATGGACTAGAAGGTTTTTCGCGGCCCAGCCCACAACTTTCTGGCTTCCCCATTTTCGACCCTAGCTGGGGGGCCCTTCTGGGATAGAGTATAAGAGATCAAAGGCCTCGATTGTGGCGAGTGGTTGCAAACAATGCAATAATGCATCGGCTCTGAAGCACCAGCCCTGAATTCTGTGCCAGAGCTAACACGCACTACCAGGGTTTAGAGCAAGGCCACCACTGGGAGAGCGTCCCTCAAAGCTCACTAGCTCATTTAGTGGGCTCGAATCCGATCCGGCCAAGATTTCCGGGAGGTAGGGACAGATGAGCGTCCACTTATAACAGAAATGTCAACTGCTGTTCGCGAGATTGGCAAAGGCCATGCAGTTTCCAGCTTTTCAAGGGAGTGCAGCACAACTGACAGGGCACACTCTCAACTTCCAACTGGCTGAATCCACCAAACCTTTGTGGCCGCCCCTCACGCAGATGTGAGTGAAGCAGATCTTAGCACATCACACATGGACATGGAAGGACCCTGGAGCAGCAGACAGACAATAGCCCACATGTTGTTACCCAGCTTGCCTTGGTTGCAACCTCGCTTGAGTTTCTTTCCTCTCCGTTGAGATAACGTCAGTGCGGCACCCCCAGGCCTGCCGTACTGCGTATCGCCCACAGAGATCGACTCACAAACTTGCATGCTGGTCGCCAGTCAGATCGCAGAGTGACCCTGTTTCACAGCTGATTGTCAGAGTCTTGTACCTTTCACAGATCTTGCATTCCAGCCCCTTTTCAATAGTGAATCCTCTCAACCTGATCCACGCAATGTTTGAAAAAGTCAAAGCACTACGTCCTTTCATCCTGGGCTTCGCACCCACTCCTGGCCGCCGCCACACTTAACGCCCCCATAAGCTCGCGATCCAAGGCTAGGCTCTAATTTCCATCTTGGTTTTTAAACCTTCCTCGGAATGCTCATCCGGCATTCGCTGGACTGTTTCCTCGCAACTCCATTGTCCTTGGCATCGTCCAGAACCTCAATCGTGCCCGTAGAAGCTGGACCTCGTGCTTCTAGCTATCTCTTTTTTCTCTGGTAGACTGTCCATTCTCAGACCGGGCATCCCGAGACTTGTCAGTGGCCTATTGGGAGAGCGACAAACGGCACCAACACGCCGAACCTCCTGTACCATCCCTTACTTTCGACTTTGACAGCGGTCAATTTTTTGATTCCTACTGACAGTGTATGCGCCACTCTACGGTGGGCCTAGCTAATTGCTCGCCGGGGGCTTGGGAGCGCCCTTCCGTGCCGGTGCGCAAGAACGGGTTGGACCACAATCAAAACTCTCAGCCAAAGACTAACATGAGCGACCAGGTGCAGACGTACGAGTACATGGCATCTGAAGTTCCACTGGGCCCATCTCGACCTATTCCAGCCAGGCCTGTATGCTTGAGACAGCTTCCCATGGCTCGAACGGCACGGAAACGCCGTATTTCCGACTTGACAGGTCGCTCACTCCACCCTTCCCACCTCATGAGGATAGGCGGGGGAGAGCAAACAGTTTTGAACTCTGAAATCGAGCCCTTGCAAACCCAGGTTTCGGAAGCTCCCTCCAAAGTGGCCATTGGCCGGAGACATCTGCGGTACTTCGCTAGCCTGCAAACTGACATGTTGGACTTATACGATTCTGGTGCGAGCTTGTTCTACAGACCTCGCCACGGACACAGGTGGCAAGGAATGCCATTTGGACCCATGAAAATATTACGAAAGCCAGGGCAACGGGGCTGTGGTGCACGGAAAGTTGCGAGTGTGTTCTATATATCGGGTGTTTGACACCCCTTGGGTATTCGGATAGGTTTACGCCTTTTTCTGAGGTTACCTTTGCACGGCGACTTGCAGCACTTTCAAACATGTTGGAATCAAAGGACGCCGTCCTCGTGGCTACAAGCCTTGTGCTTGCCGTTTCGACAATCGTCTCAGTATCGTTTGAGTTGGAAAGGCAATTGGCGACCGTTGGGCGATTGACCGCTAGCAAATGTGAGTTCGTCGCAGAAAGGCAGGCGGCTGGTTCATCGACGGTGACTGACTGACCTTTCGCAGGGTTCTTGGTATTGAGCGCGGTAGGATAGACCCCTTCAGCCTTTGAAACTGTTACTTATCTCGACGCAGTTCTTTGCTCTCGTCATGACATCCATTGTTTGTGCAGGTAAGAAGAAACGAACTGAAGGTATGTTGTTATGGTGATTGATGTGCGTTACAGCCGCGGCCAAAGGGCTTGGAGCTTCCATTACCCCTATCGAGTTCCTCCAGAGGGAGAGTCTGCAGAAGGCGAGTCCTCCTTTTCCCATCGGTGTCCTTCCTGTCACGGGCGCTGACACGAAAATAGCTCATCGTTGCGGCCCTCCCTCCTTACTTCTTGTGCAACATGTTCGTCAAGCATGCATGGTTGACGTTCTATTACGGCCTGGCACAAAGCCGTGCTCAGAGATACTTCATCCACTTCATGCAGTTGTCTGCAGTCACTTTTGGCCTCAGCTCTGTCTTGGTCATCTTGCTGCAATGCGTGCCCTTGAATTATGCGTGGCGCCAATACCACGAACCGGCCAACGGACCTGAGAAGGGGAAGTGCATCAACTTGTTGGCTTACTTCTACTTCAATGCGAGCTTCATGATTGCCAACGACGTGGTCATGTACTTGATACCAATGGTATTGCTGTGGAAGGTTGAAACACTTCGTGAACACCGATGGAGCCTATATGCGTTGTTTGCAATCTGCTTCGTGTATGTGGCACCTTTCTTTGATTTCTGTTGAAGGACAGTAGTACTGACGTGCTTTTCTACAACCAGCGTCATCTTGGCCAGCATCTTTCGACTCGTCGCCGTCCATGATATTGCCACTTCTCCTAATCTCTCAGGTATGCTATCCTCCTCCTCGCCGACCCCGCTTTTCTCAGACCTCCCAACATCCATTCTTTGGAAAACCCTGTCATCTCAGAAGGGGTACGAATCATTGGCATCTGGCTGACAAAAACGTGTCCAACTTCAAACAGAAAATTATGCATTGGTCTTCATCTGGGCATGCGTGGAGAACCACATCGGGATTTGCGCCGCTTGTGCTGGTGCACTCAAGGCGAGACTATGCATGGGCTACCGGAGGGTCAGGATGCTCTCTGTTGACTTGCGCAGCAAGTCCTGGCGTGCGTCGACGGCGGGACCTAGGCCTAGGTCGACATCGGTGGGGACAACCACGGAGGCTCTTACCCGAAGTCAGATTACCGAGGAACGAACACTCTACGAGCGAACGGCCAGTCTACCATCGTTGCATGTAGACTTGCCACTGTCGTTCGAGAAAGAGCCCACCGGCACAATTACGGAACTGCTCGAGTTCCAACGGCCCAGGTCAATCCACATCCTGGCCACACATTCACGAGCGACGTCGGAAGACAGTCAGACCTCTACACTCCAGCACTAATCGGCGACAAGCTCGAAGTGTGGGTATTACTTCGAAGCCGGGAGGTCACGCATCGTTGTTGTCGACAGCAGCATACCCCGTCCCGCGCCTCACACCCTCTCTCGGCTTTATATGTTTGTGTATTCATGTATCTATACACGGATGGGTGGATGAATGAACGGCTGAACGGACGGCCCTTATTGAATCTCACGCGAAAAGGAGAAAAGATTTAAAACGCGAAGTTTTTATGACTGATGTACGTAGCTGCAACGGGTTGGGAGACATGTATCTCTAAATGACAGCAAAAAGCAAATGGATTTGAGGGCGTCGGGGCATGGTGAGGGGCATGGGTTACGATGATGGCTACGGCCTCCATGGTGGTTCCGCCGATGGTCAACGGTTGGTTACGTAGCTGGGTATCTATGTGCTGGATGTCTGGTATAGATAGGTACAAGTCAGTCGCTCCCGATGCGACGACGGACTGATACAACGATTCTTACCAAGTTATACTTGACTCTGTCTCCGTCAGCACGGGATGTGGTTTGGCTATAAGCACTAACGCTATATTCGTGTTCGCCTGGATATATTATGAACCCCATGCTTAAGAGGGTACCGGCAGGTCGTAGCTGAGAGGAGTGGCTCACTGAAAGATAGTCATAGATGGAGTCTTGTTCGTCGCCTTACCTCGTACATATCTATGCTAGATACATGCGTCCTGTATATCACGTTCGTGAGGCATATAGCACACCCGTGTCTCTGCCTCCTCTCTCTCCCCAGCGTCGCGAATATAGTAAACTCTCAACCCCCCTTCTCTCTCTCTCTCTCCCTGCGGATGGACCTTTACACGACGACCTGATAGATGGCATACTCGACCTTTTCGACGCCCTTGGGCCCCAGGACCAGCGCGACCTTGGCGACCAACACGGCAAAGTTCATCCACCAGTACTCCTTGCTGGAGGTGTTGCACCAGAGCACCTCGGTGCCGTACAGGGCCGAGGGCATCTCTCCTCCCTCTGGCGGCGCGGCGGCGGCGGCGGCGGCTGCACTATCCCCGTCGAGGGCGCCCATGATCGGCTTGATCAGCTTGTCGTAGCCGACGCTCTGGAACTTGAACAGCGTGGAAGCGCCCGTGCTCGGGTCCGGCTCCGTCTGCGCCACCACGCGCAGGTCAACCTCCAGCATCAGATCGTCCACGTGCCGCGTGCAGTAGTCGCCACCCCCAGGGAGGACGGTGGCGATCTTCTCCCCCGTCGGCGTCGTCAGTTCGCCCGACGGCGTTTCGACCCAGCTGATCCGCCCGCGCGGCGTGGCGCCGGCGTCCAGCACCACCGTCGGCGTCAGGTTGAGGTTGAGGACGTGTTTGAGCGTCGGGGGCGTGGAAGAGGCCATGGTCAGGTTCAGGTTGGCTTGGGTTGACTTGGGTGGACTTGGCCTGGGTATGCTGCTGTGGCTTAGAACTGGGACGAATGTACCGGGGTTTGAATTTCGAGATAAAGTCGTGCGTGTTCCTCGAGATGAGCCGTGTGTATGTGTGTGTGAGAAGACGGGAACAGACAACCCCCTCCCATCGTTCTGTTAGGGTGGTCACATATATATACTCGCGAGGCACACACACACACTTCACAAGCTCAAGCTCAAGCTCAAGCTCAATATCACCTTCTTTTTTCAGCTCCCAGTTATCAGCCAGTAGTAGGTAGCGAGCAAGCAACCCATCAGCATATCTACCTTCCCCTGATAGTTTTTTTTAAACTCCGAAATACGAGCTGAGCCTGCCTGATCAGGCCTACCTTGACACGTCGTTGAGTGGTTTACGTGCGAAGTTCGTGTTGTGCTGACTACATTATGCATTCAGGCTCGCGCGCTTAAACTTGTTATGTGGTTACTTATCGAACCTGTACCGACCGACCGACCTACCAGGTTGTACAAATCATCAGTAAAGTGCCGAGGAGGAGGGGGGGGAAGGGGTACGTTGCATCAAGGTATCGAGTGCTGTAACACACTCCCCATCGCATGGCGACACAGTGGTGCTTATGTATGGAGTCAGCTCAGGTCTGGACAGGACCGGAAGCGGAGAAGCGACCTCCAACCCGTACCAGCGTCCATAAAGAGTTTCAGTTCGAAAGGGCAGCTGTGGTGTCGGTAGTGGTGGCGGCGTATTCGGCTCTGCTGACATCAAGCTTCAGGCCGTGTCTGTTCAGTACTACTATTGTTATGTAGCCACAGCCTTTCAATGTTTCCGCGATACGAGTTTCAGATTAGATCCTTTTGACACGCGTTGCATCGAGGCTTTGATTCGTCGTCGCCGTCGCCGTAGTTGTCGTCGTAGGTGTCGTCCTCCTCGAATCACTTATCGTGATCTTTAGCCAAACTCGGTCGAATCCATAATCTTGGGTTTTCGTAGACGGGTAAGAAATACCAGGGACACTCTTTATGCGGGAGAGAGTCTCTTACAGCCAGTCCCCCAAATGGCAAGTGTTATGACAGAGTGTGAAGGAGGAGAGGTACCAAGGAAGCCACCTACTAAAGCGGCGGGCTTGCGGAGACTTCAGGTTCACCATCTTCCCCAACGTCTCCGTTGAAGCAGCAAGGCATCGCGTCCCGAACTGGTGAGGCGTCTTTGCATTGAACTTGATGCATACATGCGACTGCATAAACTCGGTTCGCACTTCTTTCTCTACTCACGGACCAGATTTCTTCTTGAAACCCCTCAAACCCCCTGAGGAATGTAGACTGTATGCTGGGTAGCTGCTCCTCCTCCTTTTCATACTCCTCCTGGGGCAGCAGCAGCCGCAAATATGGCAGGACAATCACTTCACAACTCCTCCGACGTGTGACGACGTCCAGCAACCTTCTTCCCTGCTCCGTCACTCCAAGACGTGGCCTGGCCCTGCGTCCTCGATGCTTGCGTGGCCCAACCGCCCGTCGAGACGCGATCAGATGGCTCTCGCACTCGGTACCGGGTCATGAGAATAAGAAGAAGAAGAAGAAGAAGACGGTGATGGCACCGCCGCCCTCTCCTTCTACCCCACAAGCTTCCTCTCTCTTGGACCCGTTCTCCCCGCACAGCTCGCTGGACTCCTTCCACGCTCACGCCCTGCGCACGGGCCTGTCACCCAGCAGCACGGTCTATGCCGGCACTACCTACGAGTACCTCGCGCAGGACACCCTCCGGCCGTACGGCTTCCGTCTGCACCGTGTGGGCGGCCGGGGCGATCGCGGCGTCGACCTCGCGGGTATCTGGGAGGTGCCGGCCCTGTCACGCTCTGACGGATGGAAGGAGAAGGAGAAGGACAAGAAGAAGAGGGATGACATTACGACTACGAGACATTGGCGTGAGTCTCCGGGCATCGAAGAATTAGGGGATGCCGTCGACACCCTCCGCCTCCAGGTCCTCGTCCAGTGTAAGCGGCTGGCGGGCAGGCATGCGAGGATCGGGCCAAACTTGGTCAGGGAGTTGGACGGGGCCGTCAGGGCGACTAGAAGTGCAGCGTTGGTCAATATGGTGTACTCTAAGGCCACGATGGAGGGTTCAGCGAAAGAAGATGGAGACTCGGGGAGCAGCAGCGAAGACGAGCCGCGACAGTCGAGCTTAATGGTCGGCCCGGCCATTGGTGTCCTGGTGGGTACGAGGCCAGCAACCAAAGGCGTGGTCGACAGTATGAGCCGGTCGACTCGTGGGCTGGTCTGGGTCATGATGGAAGAAGTCACCGATCAAGAGACAGGGGTCGGGGGAGAACGACATGCTGTTAGCCAGCCAGAGTCGATTGCCTCCGCGGCGAACTTGAGAGGCCGCATCAAGCAGATCCTCTGGAACCACGCCGCACGCGAAGCAGGACTCGAAGGCGTCGACGTGGTCAAACGCTACGACTCGGACGGCCAGGAAGAGGTGGTTCTGATGCGCGGCGGCCGGGTCTGGGGTGGAGGGATGAACAGGTGAATCTGGGACGTCGGCTGCATAGCTTGCAATGTAATATAGATGATATCCCTGGCAAACTGCAAAATAAACGGGCAATATCACTGGGTATCGTACATTGATTGCCTTTCCTCCTTCCCTCCCTCCCTCCCTGACACATCGTCACTTGATGTCTTGCTCCGCGGAACCTCTCGTCCCCATGGTAAATATGTGCACTGTGCTGCCCAGTACAAAAAGGGAGAAAGCAAATGACTTATGGTTGATGAGTGCCGGGAACAGGCCCATCAGGAAAGAAACACACACAAACACACAAGATGATGGAGAGATCTATCCCCCGTCCACGCTCCGTCCCACACGTCTGATACATGCTGCTGGCGGAGAGTGTCGTCGCTCTTCGATGCTCTGCCTCTGCACACCAGGATATTCTCCTACCTGGTCGTGGTCCATCCATGCATTTCGTGCTCTCTTGAATGCTGGCGCCAGACCAGGCGGCGTCGACCGATGCGGTGGCTGTCACGCGCCCGTCGTCAAACATAGGAAATTTGCATAAAATCAATCGTGCCGGACCGCCATTTACAGCTTGGCCTTGGGCGTCTCCATGCTGGGGAGGAGCATGTCCCGGATGTCGTTGGCGGCTTCATTGAGGTAGAAGCTCATCCGTTCACAACCGAGTTTCTTGGAGACAATGTTGAATTGTAGACTGCAGGTGGTTTGTCAGAAGATATGCGACCACTAACGAGCGGATGGACGATAGAGGGAGAGGGGCAAAAACGGGACGAAAGCGCCAACATACCTGTTCTCATTGATCATATAAGCAATGCCCCATCCTTGGTCCACAACTTGACTCCATCCGTAGCCGTTAAAGTACTCGGAACTCAACTGACTGCTCGAAATATACCAGGTGCTCGAGTAGGTGTATGCGGGATCGGTAAAGACCTCGGGTGTCTCCTCGCCGGGCTGGATGAGTTTCTTCAATCCGAACAGATGACGGTCCACGCCATACCCGTCACTTGCATCGGCAGTATATTTCACATGCGCCTGAACGGCGGCGCGGAAGAGCCGTTCGGACTCCTCGCGGGAGATCGAGGGGTCGGCCATGGCGTTGCAGAACGCCACGCTCTCGTCAGAGACGGTGCGAGTGGTTTCGGTGCGGCCCTGCTGGTACTTGCGTGTTGCGGCGGACTCGTAGGTGGGTCGGTTCTTGCCGTACATCTTGTGGTACGCCAGCTGGATGACCATCTGCACGTACGCGTCCGGAGAGCATTTGAACTTTTTGATCAGTCCCTTTCCGTAGCCCTGGTATGCTTGCACGCGGAGGTCGTGGGAAGCGATGACTTGACGGAACTGCGCCTGTGCGCTGGCCAGGTCGTCAAGCACGGCGGCCGAGGTTTCAAACCTCAAGGCCACGGGGTCGGGCAGGTCGGACCGGACGGACGGGTTATCAAAGTCGAGTTTATTGTGGGTGATGAGGGCGTTGACCGTGTCGCAAAGACGGTGGGTCGGCGTACCATCCATCATCGAGTGCTCGCCCATGAAGCCGGCGGTGCCGTTATCGTTGACGATGAATTGGATGGGCTTGTCGTACCAGCGGTTCGAGCCGTCGCCGTGCCAGTAGACGTGAGCGCGTTCCTCGAGGGTGACGGGCATGCTGGAATCCAAGCACACGAAGAATGAGGAGGACTCGATCTCTTTCAGGACTTCGGCGTTCAAGGGAGATGCGGCCAGGAGGTTTTCGCGGGCTTTTGCGCCCTGGTCGCGGGGGAAAGAGGTGATGGCACCAATGGGGTCGGCCATCTGGGCATTCTTGTAGACCTTGTTGAACTGGAGCTCGAGCTCGGACGTGTTGAGCTGTCTGCCAGACACGTGGGTCTGGACCTTCCAGAACTGGTTGTTTCGCATGACAATGATGTGCTCGTGGCCTTCGGCGGGATATTGGATGGGGTAATCGACCGGAAGGGCGGCCACCCGGGAGGTGTTGAACATGTATTGGTAGCTGCTCATGGCCATGGGCTTCTTCCGCATGTACTCGGGCTCCAGAGTCTTGTCGTCGACCTGTCTCTTAAACTCCAGAGCCGCGGTGGTGATGGCCGCAGCACGTTTGGCCGGGTTTCTTCTTCGGCGGTCATCGCGGAAGGAGTAGAAGTACGAGACATACGGCACCACCGGGTCACGGTAGCCCAGGTAGGCCGCCTCGTTCCACCAGTCAATGATCCAGTTCTTGACCTGGGGATCCTGTGCTCTTGCGATTAACCTCTCTTGCAGCTTCTGGCCGATCCCTCCCGGCTTGTTGAAGGCCGCCACGGCCCTTTCGGAGGCAGCATACTCCTCCTTGGTCAGGAGAGGGTGGAGGCTTTTCAAGTAGCGGGCGGAGGTCTCCTCGAGGGAAGGGACGGGCAGTCTGGGGAGAGATTCCTCGAACCGCAGCATGGGGCCTTTGGAGAGATCTTCTCGGTATTCTGTAGCCATGCACATGTGTCAACCAGTTGCTCTGTTCGCCGGGTGTTTGCAGGGTCAACTCACCCTCCGTCACCCAGAATTGAGGTCTGTTCGAAGCCTTCCGCTTGTTTGTGGGCGCCATGGCAAAGGACTGTGAGCGTGTCAGTCTCCCCCACCTGACGTCAACCGACAGCAACAGATGATGATCACTGACCTTGAGGGCAGCCGACGTTGGAGAAGCACGGGGGATGGCACGAAGAGTTGATTGTGCTCCTAGTCGAGGCAGTGTGGGAAACATCCCCAAGAAGACAAGGTCACCAAAGAGTTAAGGGAAGAGCAGCAAAGAAAAAGTCTATGGCTGGATAGAGCGAACGATTGAAGGTGACGCGCAGTTTTTAGATCGGAGGGGACCCGGAGAGCATTGGACGATGCACGATGCCGATGCACGAGGCGAGAAAAGAATGAGGAATTGCCGCGGCGAAGCCAGATGGTCCGCTGGAGCGTTGACGGCTTTGACGGGTTGCGAAAGGGAGAGACCGAGACTGCGACTTGCGCTGAACAGGAAGAATTGTGCCTGTGTCCGGTGAGCCGAGGCACATCACATCATCGTGTCGAAATTAATTACGAGGTACCTTGGGAGAAAAACACCACGGGCAAACATCGGTAACCGGCCAGAAGGGAAAACTCGGACATGATCCATACGCACGCATGGTCCCCTTGATCCGCTCCATTGATATTGAAAATCCACAGATGGACAGTATAAGATGGCCCGACCTCTTGCTACTTACTACCACCCTCTCCCTACTCCTCCGCTGCAAATCTGTGCAACGCCACCCCCAAACTGACTGCATCCTCGTGTCCATCTTCGCCCTCACGCCACGGCTGCAGCGAGTCCAGACTGCACAGATGTCGCATCGTCGGCCGTCCGTGCGGGCAGTTCCAGGGCTTGTCGATGGTCCCCATGTTTGTCACAACCCTCTCCATCTGCTTCTTGGATAGTGTCTTGCCGATCATGATGCTCGATCGACAGGCTCGCATGGCGAACATTTTCCTCACTTTGCTAGGTCGAGGGATATCAGAATCCCTGCGTCCTGGCGTATCGGCTAATAGCTGGATGAGCTCCTCTAGGTCTTTCATGCCAAAGACAACTTCTTTGCTGAGTGGCAGGCTGACGAGACGGCAACGTCGTCCCACCATTCGTTCGCCGCTCGTGTCTACCTCTACGAGGAACCCGTTCTTCTCCAGAGCCTGGTTGTTCTCCAGCACAATTTCTTCTTCCACGGCTGTCAAGTCGAGTGTTACCGGGCGGACGAGCCGTTGGTTGCCCACGACAGTCTCGGCCTGTAGTCTTTCAAAGTTGTATTTTTCGTCTGATGCGTGCTGGTCGATGATGAACAGTTCATCCTGAGTGGTTTGGGCCTCGTCGTCGGATTCCAGCTTGGCGGGTCGCACCGCCAGAACGAAACCAAGATTGAACTGCCCAACAATCTTCATTCTCGCAAAGTCCGGCTTCGACACGGTCAGTGAAAGTCGTGCCTCCGGGTCCTGGGCAGTACCGTCGTCAAGTCCGTCAGCTTGCGAAGATCCGTGCCTCATGTTGTCCTCTACCAATTCAATGTAGTCGCGCAGTTGTCGGGACACGGTCGGAACCGACAACTCAATTGTCGCTAACAAATTCGTTGTGGTCTCCTTGGCCCGTCCTCCTGCCAGAGCTCTGGTTGCTCGTTGCAGATTCGCTTTCGTTGGAAGTGCTGAGCTTGCTTCGGCGGCTAGGATAAGCTCGGCAACTCTAGCTTCTTCAATCCTTTTCTTCTCTTCGTCGTCAACATAGTCTGTGTCCGATTCCTCTTCCATGTCTGGCGCGGCATCCACTTCGTTCTCGGCCACGTCCTCGTCATTCCCGAGGCTCTGCTCGTCCGACTTGGATTCGTCTTCACTGTGAGATTTCTCATCCTCCTCGCTGTTAATGTCGACATCTTCCGTCTCAGCCTGTTCATCACCATCATCTTCCCCTTCGTCGAGCATTTCCGACTCTTGAGCACCAAACCTGCGTAATTGTTGAGAGAACTGCACAGTGCCAGGACTTTTCGTCCGCTTTTGGGCATTGCGAGTGCCACTCAGGCTGCTAGGGACATCGCGCTTCTCCTGCGGCTTGGAAAATTGACTGCCTAGGACTGTGGTGATGGTCCGGTCTCCGATCGTGACAGAAGCGACTTCTGCTGGCATCCTCTTCGGCCTTATGCGGTCAAATGCGTTGTGCACAAGCCCTTTTTCCTCGCCATTTCTTGACTGCACAACGGCTTTGATCTGTGGGGATCGCTGTGTAGGGTCCGGGCGTATGGCGGAATGGTCCTTCAATCTGGGCTGGGCTTCAGCCAATCTCGCGTTAAATTCGCTGACATGTATCTTGACTGGATCAAACTGGGAAGGCTCTTCCTCGGCTGGGAACTGTTGGGATTTTGCCTGGGTCTCGATCCTTTCTTGGACATCGTCTTCTTCAGTAGCCCCTTCACTTGCTGTATCGTGCCAAGCCATCTCTTCAACTGCTTCTTGTTCTGTACGTCTTTCTGGTGGGCTCTTCGTTATTGATTGCGATTTCCGGCTCGGTCCCGCCTTCTCTGTCGTCCGGGAAAATCTTTGCAAGCCATCCTTCAACGATGCCTTCGAGGACTGCTTCTCTTCAGATCCGTCCTCGTCTTGGTCGCTGATAGGATTTGTGGTCTCCGAAAACGAGGTTTGTTGACTTGCGTTTTCGGGACTGCTTGAGGACGTCTGGCGCAGGAAGCTCAGTTTCTGGAAAGCAGGCAGCTTAGGCGCGGCCAGTTGAGATTGAGGCACTGTTTGATCTTGCTGATCAAACATTTCATTCAGTGCAGTCTTCAGATTCTCCACAAGCGACGCCGAGTCGTGGATCAATATTGTGCGTTTGTCAGGCGATACATTCACGTCATACGCGTTGGTGTCCATTTGAAGGTCCGCCAATATAAAAGGTGACTGTGAGACATTAAAAGCCTTGTATACTTCATTGATGGCCTTTGCGATTTGGGGTAAACCACATGGCCTACCATTGACGAAAAACAACTGTCGATCAGGCGTCTGCCGGCCTTCCCCAAACACCGGCTTTGAAATGTGGCCCTTGACACGTATCGTGCTACGCTTTCCTTTGCGGGCCAGTTGGGTCAATGTGGGCTGATAATCAAGCTCGAGGTCCACGGCAACCAATGCACTTAGCGTCTTAGCTCCGTAGACATTTGCAATATTCTCCCGGGTTGTGGCATTGCCTTTTGTAGAAAAGACCGTCATGCTCTTGCCTTTCGGCATGGCATTCTTGACGGTAAATTTAACATTGACGCCGATACAAGCGTAGGCCTGAAGCAAGCCCAGGACTTTTCCATACTCCCGTTTGATATTCTTGGTCAGCTCTTTGCGCCGGACAGGGAGACTCTCGAAAAGATTCTCAACGCTGGCTATAGTGCCTCTCTGCGCGGCAATGATCGTGACAGATTTGAGCTTGCCCAAAGAATCAAAATCGAGCCGTTTGCCCTTGGGCGCTTCATCCGCTTGTGCGGTTACGACTGAAAACTTGGAAAGAGCGCAGAGCGAAGAGAGAGCTTCTCCCCGAAAGCCAAATGTCTGCAGACGGGAGAGGTCATCGAAGCTGGATAGTTTGGACGTGTAGTGCTTCAGGGCGAGAGTCTCGTAGTTGGCTGGAGCAATGCCGGAGCCATTGTCTTGTACTTCGATTGAGTCCAAGCCATGGTTTTTGAAGCGGACTTCCACAGCAGTAGCACCTGCATCGAGGCTGTTCTCCACGAGTTCTTTGACCACGGAACACAGGTCAACGATGACCTGCCCAGATTGGATCTGGTGGACTGACTTGGGCTCGATGGCCTTGATGGTAGCCATCCCAGGCCATATTGCTACCGAAGAACGACAAAGAAGAAAGACGCGGGATCGACACGCCCGAGCGTCTCTTGCCCAAGCAGGATGAAAGCCCGATCGCGATTGATGATAATTCGTGAAGCGCGACAGACGTGAAGTGAAAATCAGGCCGAAGCTGATTCGCGGAGAATTGACGTCGGCGCTCAGTTTGCCAAGCATGACGTCAATTGGCTGGTCTGTGTTGAGAGGCGGATTTCGATTTTGTCGATGTTGATGGCGAAACCAGGAGGCAACTTGCCTCTCTCCTCCTCCTACAAAACATCAAGAAATCTTCTGCTGATGCTGAGGTACTCGGTCTTCACGAAATAGAACCACCTCATCCAATGTTTCAAGACCTACCTGTCGAGGTGATAGAACAGATCATTGGCTACCTGCCTACCGCTTCATCGATCGCCAACCTCTCGCTCGCAAACCACAAGATCCATGCTATTGTTTCAGCAGACGACCATGGTGTTTTCCGAACATTTGTGCAAAGAGCCTTTCCAACCATCAATACACCACCATATTGGCAAGATGTCGCGCGCACCTTGACGTCGCGGTCACGGGCATGGGACCGCCGGGCATTCATCGCCAGAGAATGCTGCCCACCAACTGACAATAGCGACTACCCACCCCAACTGGCCCCTGGTTTTCCGGTAGGTTATCGACCGGCCATCGACAGCTATGAGACATGGCAGGGAGGGTCGTGGGCAGACCGAAAGGAAGTACTTGCATGGGGGGCGGCGGGGAGACTGCAGCTTCGAACTATCCACAACAGTGTAACGACTTGGAGCTCCTTCAAAGTCCCAGAAGATCACAGACAAGAACTAGACATTCTCGACGTCAGGATCTTGCGACCCCATCAGCACCAAAATTCGGGGGGCGAGACAATCATCCTTCAAAGAGCCAACGGCGAGGTCGTCACCGTCGAGACCACCTCTCAGCCCGACGTCTTCACGCAAAAGGCTCGCTATACGAATCTCCCCGATGAGTTTACCTGTTTAGATGTCAGCCAGAGTGCTGAGCCAATCCTTGCAGCCTGTGGAGACAGCAGCATCAACCTCTATGCGGTGCATAGTCCAGACCGAGCTGTGCGGCCCTCGAGCTCCAGTAAGGTGCAAGCGAGGAATAACCTTCGATCACGCATGCGATGTGTCAAGTTTCTGTCCGAGAACACGATTGCAATTGCCAACCAGTTCCTCGAAGGTCGCGAGCGTGCACCGATCAACATCTATGACATTACCCCTAGTGGTCTCTCCTCGACACCAGTTGCTGCATCAATGTCTTTTATTGAACCTGGCTATCCGGGGCTGGGCCGCCATAGCGCCAATACCATTGCGCGGCTAGATGATGTGGGAAGCCGCACTCAGCCCTTGTTCCTCTCTGGCTGGACTGATGGTGTCGCTCGGCTCTATGATATTCGAGTTCCTCGGAGATCAGTGGCGGAGTACATTGATCCTGTGGACGACGGGCAGATTATTTCTCTTCTCCCCGTGGGACACGAACGCTTCTTCGCCGGCAGCCATCAGAACGGCTGCCTGAAGTCCTTTGATCTTCGCATGCCGGGAGCCAGGGCCTACTCGTATCTAGATGCCCGACCACGACCACCCCAGACGATCAAGCGCCCGACGCCGCAGAGGGATATCAACATCTTTCTCACCCCCACAGTCAACATTGGTGAACGACTATGGGAACCACTCCCCCGCCATCCTCGCAAACGCTCTCAGCGCTACCGTGGTAGCGTTTACTCTCTCTCAAGCCCTTCATCAAGCTCGCCCACGATCTTTGCTGGGATAGAGAACCATGTACTACAACTCGACTTTATTTCCACCGATGACTTTCGCAATGCTCACAGAATTTCTGGTATTGGTGATTCAAAAGCTAATGTCCTGCAAGACGAGAAGAATGAGATCCTTCAAGATCACATATTGAACTTTTCATGCTATGAGAGGCCTAGAGAAGGCAAAGAAAGTACGGATCCCGTCCTCCTGAGGAAGCAAACGGACTTGATGGACGATTCAGTGAGCGGTGATATAGACAGCCACGGGCGAAGGGAAGGCGGATGGGACGAACGGTGGCGGTTGAACACGTCCGGCAAAGATCGCGGGTACGGGCATCCAGAATGGCGCTCTACTCGGCGACCCTCATGGAGCCGGCGTAGCCGATAGACTATGCAGAAGCCAGACACGGCAACGGACTTGGATTATTTTGTGTAGGAATGGCATCGAAGGTCTTGGGAAGGGTTGCTATTTGATGTGGTATTAGTGATATCGTTCAAAGGAAGGCACCAACTTTGGCAATCGCTCAATAAGCCGTTTATTCAACAATTTGGCTGCGGTGGTGTCGTTGCCACGAGGCTGGATATCCTCCAAACATGCCAAGGCTGTATGTGGACGTTGGGATACGGATCAGGAAGCCTGACATCTCCCCTATGCCTACAAGATGGTGTTGGGTCTCCAATGCCTTGGAGCAAACCCCGTTGTGGATGAGTTTCCCTTGACGCCCCCAAGCCGAGGGTAACCCTGCCTACGATATGCGGAGAAACACACTGGCCGTGTACCAGCAATCTCTCCTCACGCCGAAACTTCGCTCAGGGCAAGATACCCCGACGTCGCTGGCTGACGCCAGAAATATGGGGATGAAGAGACAAATGGCCTTCTTTGGGGTTGGAGACCAGATCCACAGTCGAGCAGCTTCTCTCTCGACATACGATACCTGACCACATCCAAGATTGTGTGCTCTGTCATAGGACATACTTGCGGTCCACGGCCTGGAACAGGGAAAAGGAGTCAAAGGTCTGGATAGAATACGTGTGGAAAGACACCGAGAACAGTCACGACAGAGAAGATCAAAGGTCAATATGGCGTCGCCAGAGAACGCCATCGCCTTCATAGGCAAGCATCCCCTTTCCTCAACTCTAGATGTACACGTTGCCAACGAAGGCCAGGGCTCGGTGTGATGGGCTACAATATGGCCGTCAACTTACGCACTAAAATGCCCAAGACCATGACTCTTGTAGTCGGCGATGTGTCTCAGGCTGCAATATCCAAGTTCCAGGAGCAAATGAAAGACGTGGGCCCGGTGGTCGTGGCGGCCAACGGGTGCGAAGCCATCCAGAAGGCCGTAAGTATTAGTCTCGACGTCCAACGCATGAGATACCTAAATTGAGAACTGGCTTAGAACACGATCATCACAGTCCTGCCCAATGACGCCGCCTGCAACAGCGTCTACCTCGATCCATCAACCGGAGTCCTCGCTGGCGTCAAGCAAGCAGATCCTTCTCAGGCCAAGATCGCCATGGAGTGCGGCACGATGAGCCTCGATATCGTCAACAAAGTCCGGGACGCCTCGTCTCAGAGCGGGCTCACGTTCGTGGACAGCCCCATCTCTGGGGGGCCACTCGGCGCCAAAGCCGGCACACTAACCATCATGGTCGGGTGCGACGAGCCCGTATTCCCCCAGATCCAGCCGCTACTCGAGCACATGGGCAGCAGCGTGCGGCGGTGCGGCGCCGTGGGGACGGGCACGGCGTTCAAGACCATCAACAACTACATGTCCATCAACAACGTGCTGGTGGCCAGCGAGGCGCTGAACATCGGGGCGAAGCTGAACCTCAACATGGAGGACCTGATCGACACGGTCAACTCCAGCAGCGGCATGAGCTGGATCACGCTCAAGAACAACCCCGTGCCTGGCATAACGCCCGGCGGCGCCGCGAGCAATGACTACAACGGCGGTTTCCGGATAGAACTTGGCCAGAAGGATCTGACGCTGGGCGTGCAGCTGGCCAAGATGGTGGGTGCGAGACCCGTGGTTGCGGTTGAGACGCTGAAGACACTGGGAGAAGTGGCAGCTGACCCGAGATATGCTGGCAAGGACTTGCGGGTTGTGTACAAGTGGCTGAACGAGCAGTAAGCCGGATGGGTTGTGGTTGGTTCTGGAGGCCGGAGTGGTGAGAGTAGACTCTGGGCCCGAGTCGATAACACGAGAGGGTATGGGTATCTTGAAAACACATACAACAGCTATGTTTTCTCCTCACCTCGCCGTGTTCGATTGATGCCGGAAGTGAGTGGAAGTATGAATGGATACTGGTGGTATACTGTATATCTACCTCGTACCTCGTAAAAGCGGCGTATGGATGAAATCTCGGTGTCTTTTACCGCGAAGAAAATAAATTACTCCAGTTGGGGGCTTTTCCAACTTCTTCCCCGTTCAATCCTGAGTCCTGAGTCCTGAGACCTTCAATCAATCCGTCTCTTTCTTCCATCTCCTACTACAACACCACCATGTCTTCTTCGGCGAGCACCCCGTCCCTGCGCACGCTGTACCGGCGTCTCCTGCGTGAACTCCCTCCGACGCCACAACCACGGCACACGCTGCCGCGGTCGCCCATCCACGCCTCGATCCGCACGCACCTATCTTCGATCCAGCAACAGCAGCAGGCGGACAACTCTTCCCACGGCACGTCCCCGACCCCCGCCGCCAATGCGGAACCCCACAAGCAAGTCGCCCGCCTGCAGGAGCTCGAGCAGTTCGTCATGTACCTGCGCGCCCAGCGCATGTACGGCACGCTGCTGCATCGGTATAACCCGGGCATGGGCATGGACGAAGAGGAGCGGGTGCGGTTGACGGCCCGGCGCGTGGGCATGGATCTGCCCGTCGAGTATGAGTGGAAGATGAAGCGGTGAAAAAATAATGCATTTGATGAGACTGATGCCATCCATGGTGGGATGGGTTGGTTTGGGAATGTGAAGCAAGGGCCAGGCCAGGCCAGGCAGGGCAAGACTCTCTGGGGGAGAGATTGGGTGGTGCATGGACGTATGTGGAGGGGAGGAAATGAAAATCACCTCGCATTGGGTTTTGGCGAGCTTCGATGTGGTGGCATTCACGAGTGTCTGTCGGACTTGCATGATGGAAGAAAGGAGCCGACATGCTCTATCTTCACAGCCATGCTTTCCAAGTCTCAGGATGGATGACTTTATGTGATGGACCCCTCATCAATGCCGTGTGAAACCATGGGTGTCGCAGACAGCAACATCGTTATGAACATCGACATCAACATCGACATCTCGATTCGGACCCAATGCCACAGCATACCAGTCCAGCTCCATCCACACGTCCCGGCGGGAACCACCTGAGCAGCATTGTCTCTCTATCCTCAAAGACGGAAGCTTCGGCCTCGCTCAGCCATGTCGAGAGGTCCTGTTTCCCCAACCAAACTCAATACCAGACCAGGACGACAACCAGCTCTCACCCCGACCGACAGAGCCCAGTCACAATGCGTCTCCGATCTCCACCCCAGAAAAGACGAAGAACACGAAGAGGCGGTCGCCAGCAGTAGGAAAACGGACACGCGCGCATATCGGTCGATGTTCTGGTCGCTCGCGTGAGAAGGGGTGCTGGCTGCATTACTCTACTTTCTTTCTTTTACTTCACTTGGTGGTATGTAGTGTATACACCGTGTGTCTGCAGTTGAGTTGAGTGGGATATGCATGTGCAGTCTTCGCCCGACCAAGGCAAGGGCAGGGCAGGACCACCACAGAGAACAGAACACACAGGTCGGATTCCAGGGCGTGTAAAGATGGAGAGACGGGGTCGTGTGGAGCGGGAGGTCCTCCGATGGATGGATAGTCAGATAGATAGATGGATATGGATGGGTCTAAGAGAAGATAGACAGACAGACAGACAGGGAGGTTATGGAAGATGTCCAGAAGAGGAAAGAAGAACGTCTAGATTCAATCATTCGACAAGGGGGAGGGGGAGTGGTGGTTGTGGGATATATATATATGTATTAGATATCGGTGTCATTTGTCCACAATGAATAAGATTCAGAGAGAGAGAGAGAGATATACTCCTGTAGTCGGTAGGTAGAGAACAAAGCCTCCGTACATTGGTGGCAGAAATCCTGACTCCCTTTCACCGCTGTGGCAATCCAGCAGTCCTGAAAACATCGCCCATTCAGCGTCACCGTTAATTTTTCTCATCTAACGTCTCTTCATCCGACACAACCCGTTTTCCATCCATCCATCCTTCCTTACTTCCCTTTAATTTGCGTCGCTCAAGATGTACTAGCCCTGTGTCGCAAATCCCCGAAGTCCCTTTTTCAAAGCCCGTCAGTGTCCTCCCTTTTTTCACCATACTAAAAAATCTTGCTCCTCGTGCAGCTCCTGGCCTTGGATCGCCTGGCATGCTTGCAGGTCGACATCGTCAAGAAAGCTCAGGTCGAAGGTGTTGACGAAGTCGCCGTTGGGGTCGTAGGTCGTCGGGCCAATGGCGATGTCATCGCACGTGTCCCTGACAATGTCGGATTCTTGGTACTCCCGCTCGAGCTCCATGGGGTCAACGTTACGATTGTCACCGGTACTTCTTCCGGTGCAGGCGAATCGTTGGTAGTCAGAGTCGAGCATCATTGGGTGAGTATTTTCAAAGCCAACCCTGCTATTCCTAGCGGTATCGAATTCTTGAAACTCGGGGTCGTCGTTGATTGTGGGCAGAGTCCCAATGTATGTTAACGCGGTGTGAGAATATTTCCCACTTGCTGGCAGTGACGATGGGAGAGTAGGTTCCTCAGGTAGGAATGCTGGTAGGGCTTCGTTATCCAGTCCGCACGCATCGATCCAAGAAGTCGGCATCAAACCCATTCCATCCTCGCCAAACGCTTCAAAAGGTCCGCATGGCAGAAGAGTTTGCAAAGGCTGTGCGTGTGCTGAGTACTCATACTTCGTCGAGGATCCGAGGTCATTTGTGTCGTCCCAGATTAGTCCTGGAACACAAGATGTGCTGCAATTGGAGTCTGTGAATTCAACTTGGTCGCTCCGGTGGTCATCCCCACCGAGAGTCTTGTCAATTGGCGAAACAGCTTCCTCCAAGGATTCACGACTCTGTGAAGTGTTGTTGTCCTTCGCACCGGGAACATCATCGTCCCACTCGTTCCATGGCTCAGCGTGGGACTTGAGGTTCTCTGATTCTTCATGTTGCAAGTGCAGGAGCGAGATTTCATGTTGAAGCTCCTCAAGGACATCTTCATTACCTGCATCATCGATCTCGGACAGCTCCTCGCCCTCCCTCAGTCTTGCGCGCATCCGGTCGAGTTCCTGCAAAATTAGCAACGTGAAGGCGTCCTTCGGGGGCAAGATGTGACAAGAAGCATTATACGCTTTGAGATACCACTCCTCTGCTCCTGAAAAGTCTTGTGCCGTCTCACAAATCCATCCGAGGCCTCTGGTGGCAGAAACGGACGACGATCCTATGTCGTTGCTACCTTGGACATAGGCATCATCTAGCCTCAAAACATCTAACCAAGCTTTTTTTGCCTGGCAGTCGAGGCCGTGTTCAAAATGAACATACCCAATCCGGTACAGAATTCTTCTACTGCACTCAGCCTTCTCGCCCCATGCGTCCACACTTCGCTGCAGCAAACTGTGCCAGCATGTCATGGATGTCATGAAGTCCCCATGGACGTCTAGGGCCTTGGCTCTATCATATTCGAGCTCGAAGGCCAGCTCGGAATGACAACCCTCTTCTCTCCGGACAACGTCGCATATCATTTTCAATAGCAGTGATGTTGATCTTTGCTGTGTCTCATGGCTTTGGAGCACTTTTAGAATCATCGATATGGGATGTCTGTCTCGGAGAACGCTTCTGGCTTGACTGAGAAGATACGAATACACACCCCTTATTAGGGGTTGGACGTGAGTACGATAGCTCTTGGCGTAGTCAAGTAGTAAAGTATCGGGCAATCTGGGATGTTGTTGCTGTAGCATTATCGATGCGCGATGGCGGATATACATCCAATTCTGGCTGGGACGTAGCGGGCCATTGTCAAGACCATATCTGAGATAATTCACCGCATTGAAGAAATGGTGGAGAGTTGATAAGCTCGAGTCGGCACCCTGTTGTAGGAAGTATTCGTCACTTTGCCGAAGTCGCCAAGCGTAGTAATTGTTGATTTGGATCATCGCCATCTCAAGCTCGTGCATGTCTTCAGACTGCTTCAAGATGATCTTTGGCATAGTCACTCCTCGGCGACGGCGCCCAGCTTCTGCCTCGTGGTCCCGACTTTGGGAGCTTTCAAGACCGCGCAGAGAGGTCGTCTCTGGAAACAGCGTGGCGGTCGTCGAGTCCCGCGATTTGTTGTGAGAAAGCAAGGAGCTGAAACGGCGCTTGACGCGATGTGTCGGAACTGGCCGACCATCAACAACGGCGATTGGCGTTCTCAACCCAGCCTGCACAAAGGTTTCGAGTAACTCTGCAACGGCGGCCAATTCTTCCTTTCTGAAGTTCTTTTTTGTCCCCACCTGTTTGATACGGGTTTTGTACATGGAGATTCTTATAAGATTAGCAGGCACTGTGGTCTATGGGGTTGTTGCATACCCTGCTTCGAAGTTGTGCTCATGCTTAAGTATCGTAGCCACCTTGGACAGAGGAAGCTTCTGGCGGATATACAATTGATGGAACGATTCGCTGATGCGGTCCCACTCTGCTTTTCTTGGAGCCCGCTTTCGGGACTGCTTGGGCTTCGTAGGCGCCATGTGATCGGAGAGCCACTGGTGCAATGGGGGGAAACACCCGTGGACGGGACTTCAGCCTGATCGGGATCTGCGACGGGTGAAAGACGCCAAAAAGTAGCAAGAGATGCGGCAAAAGATAATTCACAAGAAGCTAGTCTTGCATGGGAATTGAAGAAATAACTCGAGGTCCAGAGACAACCCGGAACCTGCGTGGGAATATATGCGGCTCTTGATCAGCCGGACACTCGACCAGAAGGTGTTAATGAGGAAAGACAACCATGCTCAATCAAGTTAGACGATTGATGACTCGTGAGGCTGCGGCGAAACCAACAAGCCATCCTGGTTCGTCGGCTTCTGGCATAACGACTTTTGTCACAGCCAATCATGATGGAGCGGTGTCAGTGATCAGGTCTCCATGAGGACACACAACGGCCGGCAACGAGCGGTGGAAGCGCCCCAATGACAAGGGGAGGCTGACATTCTCGCCCCCCTTTAAAGTGTTTCCGGCTTACGGGGGCTGAAGAAAAGGACCGAGGATAACGGAGAAGGGTTTGAGGAAGAGGCAGAGCGGGAGTGATAGAGCGGAAAGTGGATGCCAAGAACTATTTCCACAACGGGACTAGCTCGCCCTCTCGCGGGACCAAATGCCCGCGAACAGTGCGTGCACCTTGCTGCGACAGTTTTTCCATGATCTCCCGGGCGACATGGTGCAATACGGCCGTCGTGTAGTTAACTGCCTCGCAGACTTATCTGAAAGTGGTGGTGGCCAAGCAAAAGTCTAAGTTGCGGGGGGACAGGGGAACCCAGCCTCGTCCCGAAAGCCAAATTCAACACTTCGACATTTCGGATGAGGATATCATTCTCTCTGTGCCAATTATGAAACGCCGTCAACATTCTGGCTCGACTGCCAGTCCAGAAATGGATCCATGTTGTCCATGTTGTCCATGTCTAAGTTGAACTCGGGCGGGTTGTCTTGAAAAAAGATGGGCGGACCCTGTCTGGATGAAGTAGCAGGTTCATCAAATGCCATGTCAGCGACAATTCCTTGTGAACCACCAGGTGCCGGGGTGCCGGGCGTCCACACGTAAGAGTCCTCCGGAGCCTGGATAAACAGATCCGCACTCGGGCTGTGCAACTCAAAGACGGACTCTAGGAGCAGTGCATTTTCATTATGCGCACCCTCGCAGTCCTCGTTCGTGCTCGCAGGAAGGACATTGCCGACCCCTTGCGAGCTGGATTCATTCCCAGGGAGGGTGATGGGGGTGAACTCTGGGCCGCCCGCAAATTGGGTGGATGTGGCGGCCTCGAGAACAAAATCCTGAGAATCTTGTCCTGGTTGGTTCTCCTGGTTGCAAGTCAACTGACGGTCATGCTCTTCTTCTTCAGGTTTGATGTCTACGAGACCAAGTCCCACCAGCTTCTGCAAAGCTTCGTAGTCATCCACCACCAGAGAGGTGAACGAGTGAAATGGGCCGAGTTTCCGGGCAGACCAGAGTACCGCCAGACCGTAGTACCTATGTGCATTCTGAAAGTCTTGCTTTGAAAAGTAGAGACGAGCAAGATCTCGCGCGGCGAGCAGGTAAGAGCCAACCCGGGAAAGGTCGTCTGGAAACTTCTCGCCCTGGCGCACAATCTTGAGCAGGATCTTTTCAGCCTTGCGTTCCGATGCTTCCTTTTCATGTCCATTCTCTCGGGGATCGAACCCCCGAGCGTCGCATAGGTGCATTTGCGCAATGTCGGAAAGCATCGACAGCGTATACTGGTTCCGCTCGCCGAGCGTTGCTCTATAGTGCGAGAATTTGGCCTGCACCAGCTGTCGGACGGCGTGTTGTCCGAGCCGCCCATTGATCTTGTCCATGAGACTCACTTCCAGAGACCGGATGTAGAAAGACGCGATCTTCACCTCCCTTTCTTGTTCAACCAGATCTAACATGACTTTCAGCGCTAACTCCGGCACAATACCGAACGCTTCCAGACTGTCCTCGGCAAGTAAGGCGACAAACATACGCAAGATATGGCTCAGAGGGTGCTCGGATCCCACAAGATCACGCGACACGTTGAGGACATATTTGGCGATTGCCGACAGCAATTGAGGATGGACAGTCCAACTCCTCGCTGAGAAGAGGGAGAAGAGCTCCGCCAGAAGATCAGGCTCTCGTGACCGGAAGACATTGATGACTTTGCCACACGTAGTGTGGATCTCGCGCCATCCCTGCTTGTCACGGCCCTTCTTGATGAGTTCCAGTCCACCGAGAAAGCCAATTCTCAGGGCCTGAGGTTCGTAGCTTTTCGTTTCCGGCTTCTTTTCCTGTCCGACAATAATTATGCCCCAATATGTTGAGACGTCTCTCAACGTCAATTCGAGGAAGTGGTCGGTAGGACACGTTTTCAGACAAAGACGTGAGACGAGGGCACGCCACTCCGTATTCTTTTGCAGCCAGGGAGATGTGTACTCCGCGTCGTTTCGGCACTGGCGATATACACGGTCCCAAGACGGGTGTCTCCCGTCAATTTTTACTTCGACAGGAGATTCCAGCCCGAGGTCGGAGCGCCGCTTCAGCTCCTTCGCTGCTGCCTGTTTCTCTGCCTTTGTGTAATTCTTCTTCATATTCCACTGCCTCAGCCTCGTCTTTAGCATGTTCAATCTGGCACAGCGTCAGTTTCAGCAGTGACTTTAGTTGTTGTAAACTAACTTCACATCATGCCCATGTTTCTTGGACAAAAGATTGAGTATTTCATCCTGATTTAATCCCTCCTCAACGTAGTATCGCATTATGAACGGCTTTACCCGTTCCCATGCTTCCACTGAAGGTCCCCTTGTTCGTGGCTGCCATTGCTTGTTGACAGTGCCGCGACTAGATCGATTAGGGGTACCTGATCGCAGAGCGAGAGGACCTGCCATGATGACACGTGCGTTCTGGATGCACAATATGCAACTCTCTGTTCCTGTTTGTCACTGGAAGGGAGCAAGGCATAGGGAAGACGATCTATCCTCAGGACATAGCAGAGAGATAGAGGCTGAAGAATGGAAATGGGTATGGCATGATCCTTTGGCCAGCATTCTTGAGCGTCTCGCCCGAGAGTTTCAGAAGGCGACCTTTTGAGGCTGTGCATGTTTAGGTGAAACATGACGCCTTTCAGCCTTGCAGAAAATAACCACCGCAGGTTTATCCATGTGAAGCAGTCGTCTGCCCAGGACGAACAGTCGTGTGCCAGCAACAGACGAACCGGCACTGCTTTCACATATTCAACAAGGTACTCCCCAGTCGCAAACGCTCAAGCGTCGTGCGAAGGAGAGTCTGCAGGTCATGAAAGCCCCGAGGAGTTGCGGGAAGGCTGGTGGAAGGTGATTGGCGCTGGCACCGCCTTCTTGTGTCCTAACGAGAAACCCATCAATTTCCTGCGGCCGAAATACCCACAGGACATCTACCATATCAACTTCGTTGATTATATCGAGGATCTTTACCCACGACACTTGAGACCAGAAGAGCCCGCAATATGTTGTCGCCATTGCTAATCCTTGATATTGAACAGCTAAACAGAATCTATTCACAAAGCTGAAGTGGGTGGCCAGGAAAATCGAACTAGGCCAAAGCATTCAAACTGAGGAGGCATTCTTGCTTCTTACCTTGGCCATCTTCGCGATCCCGACGCCCGGTCTCTGTGCCTCGTCAGCAGCTGGCTGCGAAGCGGTTCACATGTGTATATATATGGGTCTTGGGCTCGTAGAATGTGCTTTCATTCAGGGCCGCCTAGGCCCGAATCGTCGCTGCATGTGGAAATACATGGGAAACATATGCAGGGACATAGACAAGAAAGTGTAGATATATTAGTGTCATGCTAACAGCGCAACGACTCCAGCCAACAGACCGGCAGCACCGAGGACGAGTTCACCACCCCGTCGTTTCTGGCCATTGGCGGTGTTTGTGCTCCCAGCACTTGGCGCAACAGCGCCATTCGACTCGCTGCTTGCTCTGCTCGTTGTGCTAGTCGCAAAGCTGCTCTCAGTGCGGGAATTGGTTGCCGACGTCGTTGCTTTACTTCCAGTCACTGTTCCGGACAGGGTAATAACCCCGACCGAGTTGATCGTTGCCGTTGGGACGTTGCTGTCTGTGCCATCATGTCCACCTGAGGTAGTGGAAGCAGCTGGGGTTGGAATGACGGTGGCTGTCGTGACCAAGGTCACCGGCCCATTGCCACCTTTGCTACCAAATGTCAACCCCGTGATCTGGGCAAGATTGTCCCCGTTTCCAACAGCCACTATCTCATAGCCAGACCCCGAACCTTGTATGGTGCCAGCTGGCACAGTGTAGGAGCCAGTGTATGAAACGACCCCCGTTGCAATAGTCAGATCCGTGCCCAGATCAGAGTTGCTGAGTTTGAGGTCAATAGTCGACGGGTCTGTGTAACTGACAGACCATGAAATGACCACACTCTTGCTCGGGTCTATTTGCGAATCGGAGCTTGGGGAGGTGAATTCGAGCGCGAGAGAGGAGGAAAAGAGTGTCGCCAGGCAGGCTACCGAGCAGAAAGACGAGCGCATCGGCGGGATCGACGGTCGTCCGCAGTTTCTGTCGGCGAACTTGATGGCGGTCCAAAACGTGCGAACGGTGTATTGCGTTGGGTATTGTTTGCTCCGCAAATATTGGCAAAAGGAGGTCAAGACTAGCGAATTGGTAAAGAACGGACGCACTTGACGATGGCCAGATGCAGCAAACAAGGACAAAACCACGAGGAGTGTGGAGGAATCGACGAAAAACGCGAGAAGGAGGGTGCGAGGGTGGAAACAGAAGGGAAACGCAGGCGTCATTAAGGCCCGCGAAAGCAATCAAACCCTGTCGCGCCTTCCGTCCGCATTGGGAATTTTGGCGCTGGGGAGGTCGAGGGGCTTTTCCTCTTGCGGATTGTCGGCTTCCATTAGTAAAAATAATACAGAGGACGTGCCCCTCTCTATACGAGCATGGTTGAGGGAGCTCCGTACTTGTTACTTCGGTCCTGGATATATCATATATGTAGCACAATATGCTTCAGCTTTGTGACAAGTTGGGGTGTCGGGAGGAAAGTCCCAAGTAGTGCAATTTCAGGTCAAATGATGGTTCACCGATGGGAACAGAGAGGCAGTCCTCGAGCCCTAATGATAATCTCCTGTCAAGCAATACATCGTATATATAAACGATAGTTTAGGAGCGAACAATTTCGTATCATGACCGGTGTGCAAAAGGTATCCCATCTCTTAGCCAGACCCCTCCAAAATGTCAACCCAATCGCTGTCCGTCCTCCCAGGTCTACAAGTCAATCAGACTTCCCCCCTGCTGCCCAACTGGTCGAGCTCCAAAGGGATTACTGTTCTGCTGGCCATATCCACCCGAAAACCCACCGACTGGCCCGGTTTGGGCCGGCATTTGTTGGCCAAATCCTCCTTGTGCCTGGCCGAATCCAGTAGCTTGTGCTGAAAAGAATGGATTGGTGCCGGTCTGAGCAGCGCGGAGGCGATCGAGACCTTGTCCGGCCGAGTTGACGAATGTCCCCGGCGCAGTATGTTGAGCAGGAATACGCAGATCGCCCGTGTTCCCAAATGTATCCTGTCCCTCCCCAGAAGCCAGCAAGGCATTGAGCCTGGCATGCTGCGGATTGACGGGCTTCTGCTGTTGTTGAAAACTCGGCTGCGGAGCCGAGTAATTCGCGATTGGGTTGGGCTGGGAAGGCTGCGTAAATTGCACAGTTGGCTGCGACTCGAATAGAGTGCCCAGCGAAGGCTGAGTGCTCGGCCGTGCGAAGGGCGAGGGAGATGACTGTGGTGGTCTTTGTGCAAAGGGATTGTTTGACCCGGTGGGCAAAGGTTTTAAGGCATCAGGGACTTGGGATGAGGGAGATGCCCAAGGATTGTTGGTTCCCGCCTGGAGGTTAGGTTGCTGAGGTGCTTGTACGCCGAACAAGTCACCAGAAGGCTGCACACCATAAGGGTTATTGGTCTGAAAGGCAGTCTGCTGGGGTTGGATGGTGTTCTGCTGCTGCAAGAAAGGCTGTTGGCCAAATTGGTCGTAACCAGTTGGTTGCGCAGGTTGAAAGCCGTTGGCAAAGCCGGTTTGGTAGCCTGTCTGTTGTGGTTGGGAATACTGATTGTTCAAGAACCCGGTGCTTTGTGGCTGCTGTTGAAGTGGGTTGCCAAACCAATCCACGGCGGGCTGTTGCTGGTAGCCCTGATTGTGTCCAGTTGGCTGGCTCTGCGCTGGCGGAGGTGCAGGCGTGTCATCAAAAAGCAAAGCCGCATTTTGCTCCTGAAGTTGCCGAGCATGTAGATCCGCCTCCTCCAGACTGAGCTGCATTGCACTGAGCACATCTGGATCGCTTTCGTCCTGGGCTTGCCGACGCTTGCGCGCCTCCTCTTCAGCAAGCAATTTGCTCTCATATATTGCGCGGTCGAGTTGACTTCGCTCTTCGGCGGCGAGGTCATCTGCATGATTGTGCTGAGTCCGGCTGCGTCGCGGCTGCGCAGGGCCAGCTATAGCCTGAGGCGCATGTTCGTCAATTCCCGTGACACGAGTTTTCCACAACTTCCGGTCGGAGCGTTCGCTGCGAAGGCGGTCTTCGTCCAGAATGAGTGAGGTCAATTCCTTAGCCGATGTGCGGACTGCATCTATTAGCATCTGCGATTCTGGTCGATAATGGGCAAGTGCTCACCGTTCTGACCCACGTCTTTTTGATCTTCATCAATGTATTGGAACTCTCGCAATGTCTTGATGATGTAAATGTTCTTTCGAGCCCAGGTGACCACCAATTCTGAACCCTCATGCAGACAGTAGTCAAGGACCTTCAATGACTTCAGCACATGCCGCCAATTCTTGCCCTTATCGTTCAGCCGCTTATCGAGCATGTCCATGATCTCGTAGAAGTCACTCGGGCTGCGAAGGCGGCGTCAGCACAGGCATCAACCGTTTCGTCAGCCGGATCTTACTTGTTGAAGGTGAGGGCTGCGATCTCAGCCATGTCCGTGCCCGTCGGACCCCACGGATCGTTGGAGGTAGCTGTTTTTTTTCATTGATTCAGCATGGGAACGAAAGCCAATGGAGGCGAAACACCTACCATTTCGCACCTTGATCTGGACGGGGCTATATCCCTTCGTGACATTTTTGACGCTTCTCACAACTTTCGACATGCTTCCTCCCTTTCTGTAGATAGGCGCAGTTTGAAGCGTCGAACCTCTGTAGATGTTCTCAGGAGACCGCTGGCTGCGGGAATCCTGGCTAAGTTCGTTGGAAACTCCGACAACGGTACTGCGACGAGAAGGCTGATCCCGAAACGAGCGGAGAGGCGTCTCAGTGACCGAATAGCTGCGGCCGGTTCGATCGGTCACTGTGCGCACAGTTGGGATGTTTTGGTAAAGAAGAGGTGAAGCGAAGAATGCCAGGTTGACGGATGGCTAGGGTGAACGTCCGGAGAAGCCTTAAAGTCAGTGGTTAGGTAAGGGCTGTTAACGTCAGGTGGGCGGCGAGGCAAGCGCCCGCAAAGCCCACAAAAACTCTGGATCGAAGGCTGCCTTAGGGATGCTGTTTTGCAGCTCCGCAGGGGACGCTGGGACCTGACGGAAGCTGGAGGCTGCTGACGATGATGGATTATCGCCTAGACCTGGCTAGTGAGTGCTTGCGAGGTGGAGGGAAATGATGGCGTGGCGCAGTTTGGTGCCGGTATGAACAAGGCAGTGGCTGAGGAAGGAGGACGAGATCCACTGGATATGCAATTGATTCCTTGATCGTGCGTTTCTTTCTTTTCAGGTCAGGTACAAAATGCTTTGTGAGAAACTTAGACGGAGTCAGAGGGGCACGATATGAATATTATTATCATCACCACCACCACCACCACCACTACCACCATCACCACCGCATTGACAAGGAAGAGGAGGGGGGACAAGGTCCATGTGACAGATAGCGTCGCCCGGTTAGTGTGAGTCCCCTCTCGTCTACGTTTACTTTCATTAACCACTCACCCCTCTCGCTACGTCTGTGCTGCCACTGGAACTGCAGGTGTCGCCCCTGTCAAGCTTCTCGCTTGGATGTCAGCGATGAACCGACCGACCCGAAGCAACAATGTTGATGTTCCCATTTTAAAAAAATGCCTCGCAGAAAATCGACCACCGACTGCGCCTTTCCTCACGATGCCGCGGCTGGAAAAATACAAAGCGCTGACAACAATGATCTTGCACACCAGCTAGACTAACTTCGTCTTTCACTGGCGCATCTCTCCAACATGCATCAATCTCGCATGTTTGATATCCGAACCCTCCTCCCTGTCGTTCCTGATCTGACTGTGTTTCTGGAATTCTTCCATATTGGCGAACCCCAGGTGTTGCTCCACGCTATCCCAGCCGATCAAGAGAACGAACTGCTCCTTTGGTTTCTCGTTTTTGCTTGATGGATCGTACCCTTTGTCGAGGCGCCATCCCCAGGTAAGCCGGCCTGATTCCCCCACGTATGACTCCAACGAAGGTTTGTTGTCTTCGAATGTAGTTTTGAATTGCTCCTTGCTATCATCTTCGACGATGTATCGGTCAATTGAGAGGACGTCGTGGTTGAGAGGCAGTGGATGTGTGCGTTGGTCAATGTCCAGGTGGAACATCCATTCCACCGTGACCTGATCTTTGAGCAGAGCGAGCAGTTCTTGATTCTGCGGGCTCGGAATGAATTCGTGCATATGGAAGTCGACAGAGGGCCACGATCCTAGGATGAAGATGACATTCGGCTCTTCCACGCAATGGTAATACCAGAATTCAAACCCACTGGCCTCTTCCATGACGTTCTTGGCTCTGGCGAGGTTGGCATGGAGAGATGCCGACGAGGCTTCCGTGCCATCCTGCAGACGGAGTCGTGCCAGCTCGGTGACTGCCATAATTCAAGATGAATAGAACAATGATTACACGGCAGTACGAACTGTAGGCATGAAGAACATACTTCGATTTCCCCGTCGAGGCGAGGGAGGTATTTAGATCTGAGCCCCTAGGTATTCGTCATATGTCTTCTGCCTGGGCCTTATTCGCTTTTGCTAGCCCCGGTCCAGGCTTTACTATGTACAATCCCCTTGTCTGGTTCCCACCGTACACAATCTCATGGCAGAGATCCCTGGCTCGCAGCACGGATACGAGAGAACGCGTCTAGCTTCCCTGCACCGAGCCCGGCGTCGGCTCATAGTAGTGTATGGCGCCTTTGGCCTTCGCACAGCTGGTATTGGGGCTCGAAGCATTGACCGGGACGGAATTGCCATCCTGAGGGCGTCCGACGACCTGGACACGTGCGGTAACCGTTAGCCATGATCAGCCCAGAGCAGTAGTTCTCACAAAGGCCCATCCTGGAGGCCATGCAGCCATGTCCTGGAAAAGCTACTCACATGCATGTAATACCAGACTTCGCTAAGGACGGTGCCGCCGCTGTCGGTACTATTTGCTGCCATTCCTTTTGCGGTCGTATTGTACTTTGGTCCTGTACACCCGACGTATGGGATCGCACCATGCTTCTTCGCCAGCTGACCCTGAATGTCACTCAACGAATAGGTCGTGCTATTACTGGGAAGGATCTTCGCCTCGTTCAACCACTCCCATGTCGGCAATCTCATATAATACTTAATTGCCGTCTGGAAGAAGTCTAGCACTTCTTCATGTTCGACATACTCGGGGCCGTAGCAAGGCACGTCAAACGTCGAGTAGCAGGTGGCGTGTTTGGAGAATTCGTGGCCCCAGAAATCGTAGTTTGGGCCGCCTTGATTGATCCAAAACTTGTTCATCCAAGCCAGTAAGTCGTATCGTCCAAAGGGCTCGAGAAACGTGCCAATGTTGGGCCCAGTGTAAGCAGGTATTACGGTGCCGTCAGGCAGACCATTCGTGGTATTTGGTGAAGGCGCAGGATCAAATTGCCGCGTCAAATCGCAATATTGCGTATAGCTGGAATTGCACTCGTCTGGCCAAAGTCCATGAAGTGTGAAAGCATTGGGTGGTAGCTTTTGGCCTTGAGCTTCGAGACCTGTGTAGGTGTTCCAAAACTGCGTGGAAAGCAAGAGGCCGCCAAAGGTCTCCGTGCAACAGCTGTCGACCTGACCAAGAGTGGCTTTTGGAGAACAGGAGAGGATAGCAGGCTCTGGCAGATGAAATTCGTGAGACTTCCAGCAATTGTGGGAAGACAAGAGCAAAAGCTCGGGTATAGGTCGAAAGCAGACATCCACTTACCAAGGATACAAGTGTGGTTCAGATTGCTTTCACCGTAGAGAGAGGCTTGCACCGTGCTCGCCAGAGACACGACGAACGCAACAGACTTGATCGAAGCCATTTTCCAATAGAGTCTTTGACCAAAAGGTAAAGGAAACAGGAGGCAGCAGTGATGGCGCAACCACAAGCTCTGTCAAGCTTTACAGCCGGAAGGACAAGACCGAGCTTATAGGACAACTTACAGAGCTTCAGCCAGTCTGCAGTAGCGCTGACGTCGTTCTCTTCCCTAGACCATGTCGGCAGGATATCTTCACAAATCGATCTTGCATCTGCAGACATCCATCGTGCTCTCCACAAAGCGGATGCTGTCCGGGGGAGAGAGCAGGAGCTTTTGACCAGTCGGAGAGCGTAGTCCAGGCACTTACATACCGTGGGTCGGGCTTGGAGCAGAAACAGGAAAACAGTTGGAGGGCTCTCAGCACCAAGTAATCCACAGGGTAGCACTGTGCTGAGTTCGAAGGTACATACGAAAAAGGCAGCTGGTCGCGTGCACGACTGATTGCAGATCAGATAACGAAGGTGGGAGTCGTGGGATGCGAGGTTACAACCAGAGTCACCAGTCGCAACAGTGTCGAGTGGCAGAAATCGCATGCATGGTAATCAGCGGCTCGGAGGTCGCCGTCCTCGCAGGACACAATATCGAATGGCTTAAACCGGAAGTGGGCTTTTAACGCCCTCTTTTCGTTGGAGGTGCAGAATTGCAAAAAGTGCAGAGTTGGTCTATGGCATTCCAACATGCTGGTACACTCGGGAGGAGAGGGAATCAGGGTTCTTGCCAGAAAGAATTATATATCTAATTTCCGCCAAGGGCAGCCAATCACAAGAAAAAAGTCATTCATCCGGGCGATAGTCGGTTTGTCCGAGCATCTCCTGTCCTTTGGGCAAGTCGGGCGCACTCGTCGTGGTTGGCTGAACGGGGGCTCGACTGGCCGCAGCATTGAGCCGTTCGTCTAACGCCTTGAGGGCCAGAGCGCGCCGTCGTTCTGCCTCTTCCCGTTTGCTCATACCCCGTGCTCCGCGCGCGTGTTTGTTGAAACTCGGCAGGCCTGCTTCCCCTCGTGCTGCAGCCTGTTCATTTCCAGTCGCAATTTCTTCCTCGGAGAAAGGCGTGCAAATCTTCAGATTGCACAACAAAATATAGATCTGGTTGCAGAACGCGGCAATCGGCGGTTGGACGGCATCAGGAAAGAACGTCGCAAAGGCAAATGTTTCGCTGGCATCGCCCTTTAAGCCCCGGCCATCGAATCCCGTTCCTGATAGATCAGGCTGGCGCTTGTAGAAGCGGAGGTACGTCCAAGTGGTGATCAACCCGTACCAAGCAAGGAAGAGACCGACATCGGTACCAATAATCAGGCCGGACAGGGTGTTTAGGACGAGGAAAACAGCCGGGAAATGCTTGACGCGCATCTTGATCATGCCCTTGTATATGCTGACGGTGTGCTCGGGGACAAGCTGCTTGAAAGCAACCAGGAATGCTGCTTGTGTCGCAATGCCACCAGTTATCGGAGTCATGGCTCTTTCAGGATTGCCGGTCATAGCGGCCCAGACGATGTAGGTTGGGGCCATTAAGAAGTTGGGTATAATAGATGAGATCAGGATAACGTAGACAAAACCCTGAGTTCCCCATGCTCTTTCAAGGTATTTTCCACCGAAGAAAATGTTGATGCCATTGATCAGGAGGGTAAGGATATTTTGCTCGACAAAGGTTGCGCTGAGAAACGTCCAAGGGTACCAGATACATTGTGAAGGAACCAGGGCTAGATACGGGACGATGGGTCGTACGGACGGAGTTGCGCTTGTCGGGTCGCCAACACTAGCATTGTCTGTCGACAGCCTCCATCGAGCAATGTTGTAGAGGAAGGATAAGGCCACAAGAACCCCAAGCAGGACCCGAGTGACGGGAGGAAGGTTGATGCGGATTGCCATTGCGCTGGAACTGAAGGCCTCAATCACATCCCGGCGCTGCCAGAGAAAGACAGCGATCCTGATGACCGTGGCAGCGCAGTGGTGATATCGAGAGCACAGAGTAGGGTGTTTTGCAGGAGCACGATGCCCAAAAGTTGATTGAGCCGGAGAGATTTGCGGCAGCAGCCTGCAGGGGCCTGGGGGAAGTTGTCTAGCCGCTTCCGAGCAGCGCGCAGGTAATGCTAACTGTAACGGGCACGTACGGGGAGGTGGCTGAATTTTCTTGGGCTTGGACCACACGAAGAATACTGGATAATACAGGAACAACACCGGAAGATAAATATTCAAGAGCGGTGGTTGTCGAAGGTCGTGGTCGACAGCTGTCATATCGGTTAATGAAGTCTGTCTCCCATGACCAACCCTCTCTACTCGGGACAGTCGCACCACGGGCTGTGGTTTGGGTCACGAGAGATGCTGGCTGGCCGATGAAGATGATGTGGCGCACCGAGTCACTTAACGTCGATCCACGAGTAAGCTGCGAGTCCTCGAGGTGCTGCGTCGACCCAGGTGCAGCAGTTCGGGAGTTTTGCACACCTGAAACTTGAACAGCCAGCTGCAGGTGATTGATTGGTTCTAGGCGGGGAGTGCCTGGGGGTTGCAGGTGGATGCCAGGGATGCCGTGCTTGGCCCCTCCGCCGAAACCCACTAACGCGGTGGTGCTACTGGGCCCCAAATGGCTAGACGAGCTCCCCCAACTGCTGCCGCACATCCAGCCTAGGCCGTCCTAGCAGGCTAGCAGCCTGTTCTTCGGTTCTCACAAGTGACAAAGTGACAACCTTGCCATTCCGTCCATCGCAAAACTCCATCTCCATCACCACTTTTCCCCGAGCACCTGGTCAAAACACGTCCTCAAATCGCCGTCAGCCATCCGGGCGTCTTCAACTGCTTTTCGCCTTCAAGTCTGTACAATTGTCACGTCCGGGACCCGTGTCAAGCATCTTAATACCTTGTTTCCTCATTATTGATTCACCCGACTAATAGCTTCCCATCTCATTTTCGCCCACCGGTAATTCATCGCCATTGTCTTCGCAATCCAACCACATTGGGGACGACGAGCTATATCATCTTGCGCATCGTTCCCTTTCTACAGTGCCCATTGCCCAATTGATTCAGCATCTCAGGACACCTTACTGTGAACTGCGATTTGCCCCGACCAACGCCCCTCCGGACTTGGACACCAAGAAACGACTCAGTGGCACGCTGCAATTCCAGCGGAATGTCGGCATGGAGACCGATGCTGCATCAACGTTCAGCGCAAAGCCACCTCCATTGAGTTCGGACCAACTGAATTATCTGATATGGAGGTGAGCGCGTCTGGTCCCCTCTCATGTTATAGGGTGCTCAGAGCAGTACTGACGAATTTTCGCAGATATCTTCAGGAATCAGGTAGGGCCGCGTTCCGGGATCCACCGCTGGCTGCAAAGCACTAAACCAGTTGTAATAGGCTACGCCGAGGCTGCTGTCAAGCTTCAACGCGATTGGAATGTCGACGCAGAGAGCCTCCCATTTGCGAAATGTGTCAAGGGCCACGCGCTGGTTTCTCTGGTGCAAAAGGGTCTTCGCTATCACCACTTATCACTCACAATCGATGAGGTATCCTAACCCACTGACCTGCGAGTGGGAATTGTGCAACCGCTAACCCCAATCTAGAATGGCCGACCCTCGAAACAGCTCAATCCGTCCATGTTCTTCTTTGGGCCCGAAAGCGAGAAACCCCCTCGAGAAGTGCCCGATGAACCTGTCGTGTCAGCACCTTCGCCCAATGATTCTATCACGGACTCCCGAAGACAGCCTCGGGATGGCATTACAAACGGTCTTCAGGAAGCCTTGGCTGCACAGCCGGCGCTCAAACGAGGCCGCAAAACAGCACCCAGTTCAGAACGAAATGGAAGCGTGGCGCGCAAACCCTCAGCATCTGCAAACCGACACGTTCATGCATCCGCGATGGACGTGGATATGCCGAATGGCCACCTCGCCCCTCTTGTTGATGCCAGATCCCCGTCTGCCACCGAGCTTGGAGGCGATGACAATGGCCCTCTTATTAACGGCATCAAGGGCGATGAGCGTATGGACATTGACGAAGAATCACTAGCCGCAGACCACCACAATCACGAAACACATATCGAGCTTGTGCTACCGACTGTTCATACTCTAGCCACAGGGCAGAGCATCGGTATCCAAGTTGCTCCCGCAAAAGTTGCAAACCTGAGCGCATCTACCACCATCCTTCAAATACCCTCTGCTACTGGCCCTGAGATATCCAATTCCCTTACCCATCTTGCATGGCGTCCCGGGAATGACCAACTGCTAACAGCAATGGGGGATAACGTCTGCGGGTTCTGGAACGCCGCCGACCGAGCCTCGGATGCCATTGGACCACCTCGCTTCCAAGAGCTACTGGAAACGGGAGATGGGAAACTGGTAAGTGCGATGGCTTGGGAGCCGAACGGGGAATTGCTTGCAGTCGCAACCTACAGCGACCACTCTGGCCAGATACATTTATTCGACGGCCAAGAACTCTCTATGCTCGAGGCCCTACCGGCATCGCAAAGGGCCATTACCTCGCTCCTGTGGCATCGACAAGGCTCCCGGTTGCTTGGAGTCGCTCCCTATGGTTCCGACACCACGGATCCTTCTCAGGCCGGTGGCTCTTCCATTCTTCTATGGGATCTATCCAGATTATCCGGGCTTGCCGAACCATCAACGGTCCTTGTTCCTGAGATCCTGGTTGATGTAGACAGCGCATTTTTTGACGGCAATGGCATTATCTGCGCTGCCGGCAAGAATGTCGTCTACTATTGTCGGGCCTTTACAGACATCGGGATTGAACACAAGTGGATCTCGGATCCTAGTGAGGGCGACTCGTGGACCTTTATCAGATGCGCCTGGCACGGGGAAAGAGACGCCATATTGGTTGCAGCGTCTGCCGAGACTGGTGCTCTGTGGATGCCGGCGCAGAACATTTTCAAAAGAGGGGCGCATGATTCACATATCACGGGCCTCGAACTTCGACCTCGCTTAGCCAGCACGTTCAATATCTCGTGGAAGCAAGAGTTTGCCACTTCCTCCATGGACGGGACGATCAAAGTCTGGCAGTACGACGGGGAAAACAATTCCATCACGTCGGTGTGCAAACTCATCATAGGACATGGCTCGCCTATTATGGCGCTGTCGTATTCTCCCGATGGCTTCTGCTTAGCAGGGGCCAGCTACGATGCCGCTCGTGTCTGGAATGCTGAACATAGCCACAATCTGATGGCAACATGGAAGGACGAACAGAGTCTATGGAGAGGTTCGCAGCTGAAAGATGATGACATGATGAGCACCGGTGGTGTTTCCAGTCTTAACGGCGATACGATTCAAACGAGTTCTGATCATGCATTGAAATGGGATGGCCAGAGCAAGATCCTCGCTTTTGGCCTTGGATCCCAGGTAAGCCTAAGCTTAAACAGCTCATCCCATTCGTACCCGACTGACATATTCAGGTTGCTCTCATTGATTTTCAACGGTGAAAGTCAGCATCCTCGTCCTAACCATCATCGACTGGATTTGAAAAAAATTGATGTACTACTAATATGTATGACCATCAACGTCCCGGATATTGGAGCATCTCCAATAGTTGCTGGCGCGATCCTGGATAATCAAACGCCATGCTCACACACAAATGAGACCGGTGTATAACGGAAGGTACACATGGATGCAATGAGACGGGAACTGATCCAAAGGTTGGGCAATGCCAATAACCGCTGGACACTTATTAATCATGCTCCAGTGGCTGTCTCAAAATCACCCCATTCATTATCGCTGTCGTCTCGGATAGTTCTGAAATCCTTCGCTGGAGCGAACCGAGCCGCGGTCTCTGACGATCTCAACTCCTCTTCCACATCGCGGAAACCTCTAAGCCACGCTGTGACACCCTCCTGTAAAGCCTTTGCGTCGGAAGCGCCATCGAGACCATAATACCCCCGGTTGTCGACTGGCTCCTCAACATAGTACCGGCCACGAAATCTGCCTCGGCCTCTGGTAACAATCCTCCGGGAATGAGGAGTTCGGTCTGCTGTTGGAGAACCATTAATCCATCCTTCTAGACCGGATACCGCGCTCGACATGGCCTTGACCGCCGTCTCTTTCTTGGCCGACTCGGATTGGATCTCACTCAGATGGATGTTGAGACTCTGATTCTGCTGGGTCAGGGTGCGATTCTGCTTCTTGAGGCTGACTATCTCTTCGGCGAACTCTCGCACGCGCCGTTCTTGTTGGATACACCGCTGCGCGATCGCCTCGAGCTTTTCCACGGTCAATTGGTGCAGATGTCGTTGCTCCTGCTGCCTCATGCGCATCGATTCGACCGTGGACGACAAGTGTGCCTGGATAAGTTCAAGGTCTGCCTCCGAGGCACCAGCCCCATGGAGCAGTGGCGAGGGCACGGATTGGCTTTGATGCATTGTCTCGGAATCGCTCTCTTCATCCTCCTCTAATGCTGCTTCGATCTCGTCCATGGCTTTTTCAATCCTCCGTCTCTTCTCGCCTCGAATCGATCCATCCTGCTCGCAGGCCCAAATTTCAGAGACCAAGCCATTGAGGCGGTCCGCAATCGCGGATTCATCAAGTGTTTCGTCGGGCTGCAAAGGACTTGATTCTTTCTCGAGAGGAGCTGGTGACCGGGTTCTCATACTGATGGCGGAATCGGTGAACAGGGAGTTGTTGGTCCAGGCTGAACTAGGCCGGGTTGGCGAAGCAGTGGCTGCGCCGTCAGACTGATTGTCGCCGAGCGACATACCTGTGCGATGTTGAGGATACTTTGTGGTTAAGTGACATGTGCGAACTGTGTTAATAGACCTCCGAGTTCAATTCAAACCTTTCTCCTAGTATTGTTAAGAGTTCAAAGAATGAACGCAGCCTGCCAACTTGAGCGGATGTCCAAAATGCGCATGTGCCGCCATTGATCGTGGCTGGTGTTCAAGTGGCTGGCAAGTAAGAAGTGATTGGGTCCTGGAATGTGGCAGAGGCACGTGAGAGGGCATGAGGACCTGCTGCTTCGCTACTGCCGAGGATGTGCCGAATTCATCCTTGCTCCAAAACCAAACGACGGCGGTGACTCTATTCAGTGACCCTCTTCCTTACTACTCCGTACTACTCCTCGTCTCCGGTCTCTGTTATAAAAAGCATCGTCTCCAGAGGAACAACTTCTCGCAAACGGCGAACTCGAAGGTCTAACGGCTTTGAACCGACATGCCCCGTTATTCGAGTCACACCCCGTAATATCCCGCTACCTCTGGTGACTTCCTCCATGGTATGAGGAATTTCTTGCTCACACGACTGCACCTACTTTGAATCATAGCTCACAGGCGCCAGGAAAAAGTCCAACCTTCCCTCGAGGAGGTATCCTCTATCCTCTCCAAATCAAGAACCTCCAAATTCCCTCCGAATCTTGTGCCGCTATGCGCCCAGATCCCCGCAGACCTTTTTACACCCACACAAGCATATCTAAAAGTATCAGAGGGTTCCAAACTCTCGTTTCTCTATGAAAGTGCGGCAACGACTGGGACAATCGGGCGATACAGTTTTGTCGGAGCGAATCCCCTCAAAGTCATTAAATCAGGCCCGGGCCATGGACCGGAAGAAGATCCTCTTCCTCGACTCGAACAAGAGCTTGCACAGTACAGAGTCGCCAGTGTACCCTCCCTCCGACTGCCGCCCTTGACTGGAGGAGTTATTGGGTATGTTGGCTATGACTGTGTCCGATACTTCGAGCCCAAGACGGCTCGACCTATGAAAGATGTCTTGAAACTGCCCGAGAGTTTCTTCATGCTCTACGACACAATAGTGGCCTTCGATCATTTCTTCAACGTCTGCAAGGTCATTACATATCTACGGGTCCCATCATCCGGGTCCGCCACAGATCTGCAGACGGCGTATGAGAAAGCATGCGGAACACTGCACAGAACGATTTCCCTCCTGCAGGCGGAACACATACCTCTACCATACCAACCGCCCATAGCCCTCGACCAGCCTTCAAAATCAAATTTCGGCAAGACAGGATATGAAGCCCACGTTACACGGCTTAAGAAGCATGTGTGTAAAGGAGACATCATTCAGGCCGTGCCTTCACATCGGATATCCCGACCCACGACGCTCCATCCCTTCAACATCTATCGGCATTTACGAACGGTCAACCCGTCGCCGTACCTGTTCTACATCGACTGCGAGGATTTCAGCATTGTGGGCGCATCGCCAGAACTCCTTGTGAAAGAAGAGGCCGGTCGGATCATAACCCATCCCATCGCCGGCACCGTTAAACGAGGCCAGTCGCCAGAAGAAGACGAGCGGTTGGCCGAGGAGCTGAGCAACAGCATTAAAGACCGTGCTGAGCATGTCATGCTGGTCGACCTGGCCAGGAACGACATCAACCGCGTCTGTGACCCTTTGTCGACTCGCGTTGACCGACTCATGGTCGTGGAGCGATTCAGTCACGTCCAGCATCTGGTCAGTCAAGTCTCAGGCGTACTCAGAGAGGGCGAGAATCGCTTTACTGCTTTCCGAAGCATTTTCCCTGCGGGCACAGTGTCGGGCGCGCCCAAGGTAAAGGCTATGGAGCTCATTGCAGAACTAGAGCAGGAGAAACGAGGCGTCTATGCTGGTGCGGTCGGGTATTTTGGCTTTTCCCGCGTGTCACTCGACGGATCCAAGATTGAAGACGAGGGGGCGATGGATACCTGCATTGCGTTACGCACGATGGTGGTGAAGGACGGAGTTGCATACTTGCAAGCCGGCGGAGGTATTGTCTTTGATAGTGTCGAAGAGGATGAATGGATCGAGACGATGAACAAGCTAGGAGCGAATATTAGAACGATCGAAGAGGCGGAGAAAAGGTATTTGGAACTCGAAAAGCTGCGGAATGGGAATGCAGCCGGCCAGCCAAATGGTGTGGCTATATAGATCAAGTACTCCGTACAAATCTGGACTACGCGGATGCCACAATGGTCAAGATGATCCTATCATAATCGAATATTTAGAGGAAGACAGTGAGCAGATCTGAGTCTGGCATGGAGATTGTGCGCCCTGAATTGTTTTTGATGTGAGCTAATACTTTTGTGGAATAGTGCACTGGGGCTTGGCAAGAAATCGCACAGAGGAAATTATCCTGCGTTGATTGAACTTGCACTCGAGTGTTCACAGCCAACACTTTCTTCACCTTCGACAATCCTCAACTGCTGGTAACTGTCAAGGCTCTCCTCAGTCTTGACAGCCCTGATCAGCAAACCGCCGACAATATGAAGTTGAATATCTCGTACCCGGCCAACGGGTCGCAGAAATTGATCGAAGTCGAAGATGACCGCAAGCTGCGCGTCTTCATGGAGAAGCGCATGGGCAACGAAGTCCCAGGCGACAGTTTGGGAGACGAATGGAAGGGCTATGTATGATCATCTTGTCATCCTTGTTCCTGAACACAGCGCATGAATTAATAATGACAAATTTTGTGCGAAACAGATCTTCCGCATCACCGGTGGTAATGACAAGCAAGGCTTTCCCATGAAGCAGGGTGTCGTACGTGCCGCCGTCCCTTAGCTTGGTGAAAGCGCCAGCGAATGTTGATGAAGAATCTTCGCTGAGACTTGGTCATAACAGATGCTCCCTACTCGTGTCAAGCTCCTCCTCGCCGATGGCCACTCCTGCTACCGACCTCGACGAACCGGAGAACGCAAGCGCAAGTCTGTCCGCGGCTGCATTGTTGGCCAAGATCTCGCCGTCCTCGCTCTTTCCATCGTCAAGCAAGGCGATGGCGAGATTCCGGGTCTCACCGACGTGGTCAACCCCAAGCGCCTGGGTCCCAAGCGAGCCACCAAGATCCGAAGGTTCTTTGGCTTGAGCAAGCAAGATGATGTCAGGTATGTGCCTCGATACAAACCATCTAGGTCGACACCGCCAGTTGCCAACACCATTATTCTACAGGAAATTTGTCATCCGTCGCGAAGTCGTCCCTAAGAAAGAAGGCGCCAAGCCGTACACCAAGGCCCCCAAGATCCAGAGACTTGTCACTCCCCAACGCATGCAACACAAGAGACACCGCATCGCCCTCAAAAGAAGACGCGCCGAGGCTGCCAAAGATGCTGCGAACGAGTATGCTCAGTTGCTGGCCAAGCGTGTGCACGAAGAGCGTGAGAAGAGAACCGAGTTGAGGAAGAGACGTGCATCCTCGATGAGGAAGGAGTAGGCTCGCAAAACGTTCCAAACAGATGCCGTTTCCACAATAGGTTCATGCATACTGCGTCTCCCTCCCCATGGAAGCTGAAGGATGTCACCCGAGCATATTGGAGACAAGTTCTGATGTGACGGTGCTGGGTCGTCAAAAGGCACAGAATGCCACTCAACGGCTCAAGTCCTTCAAGATGAAGTGGGAGAGGGGCAAGGGGAACCGGGAATGGAGAGTGCTGAATGCGGACTGTGGTGTGGTGTCACGGATATTGATGGAGGGTCAAATATCGAAACCCTTGTGGCATGGGAGACATAGATCAGGTGAAAAGTGGCCCGACTTGCCAAAAGCAAAGATTGAACCCGATTGATTACTTTGCACCAGCACTACCTTCCTCTCTAGGTGCCTTTCATTTCTTTTCCATGGCATTTCATGCCCGGCAGAACCAGGTACAAGGACGTGCTTCACCTCGAGTCTTTGCGAAAGTTCAGCGCCAGGCCTGCATGAGAGTAGCAGACCAGTGACTGCACTGTAAATTGCCTACCCAAAGTGCCCCGCCACCTAGAGCGTTGTGCGGGCGTCCTCGCCTGAGTCAGTGTCGCGGGGAATCTATACCCGTGAAATTTTTCGGTTCAGCTTAAATAACTTTTAACCTATGCCAGACCCAAATGTTCCTCTTGCTCTTGCTGCCGCCCTCCAGAATGCCTCTTCGGTGATCGCATCTCATCAAAACTTCTCTGAAGTCATGGCGTCAAACTCCATCAAGCTCTTGACGGGCAACAGTCACCCCGAGCTGGCGCATGCTGTCGCGAAAAGGTACTTGCTGCCTCCCATGGCCCCTCAGGACGCATGATCGGGTTCACTTATTACGTGAACAAGCTGCTGACTCTTGGTCGCGCATGTCTCAGGCTAGGCATCGAGCTCGTCAAGATCATGGTATTACAATACTCGAACCAAGAGACTAGTGTCACGATCGGTGAATCGGTCAGAGACGAAGATGGTATAACATCCCTTTTACCGCGCCAACGTGATTCTTTGTCAATTCATATCCTCTGTCTGCACGCGGGTTTGTCTACAGCTGCCTAATTCTTGGTGAAATAGTCTTCATCCTCCAATCTACCCGTCCGAACGACATCAACGACGGCCTCATGGAACTTCTCATCATCTGCAACGCCTGCAAGACTGCTTCCGCTCGTCGTGTCACTGCGATCCTCCCGAACTTCCCATATGCGAGACAAGACAAAAAGGACAAGTCGCGGGCTCCTATCACGGCAAAGCTCATGGCAAACATGCTCCAAACCGCGGGTTGTAACCATGTGATTACGATGGACTTGCACGCTTCGCAGATTCAAGGCTTCTTCAACGTCCCCGTGGATAACCTCTACGCCGAGCCCAACAGTGTGAAATGGATTCGAGAGAACCTCATGCATGCCAGCGAGACGGGGTTGGAGATGAACGGTCCCCGGCAGGAGTGCGTCATTGTGAGCCCCGACGCCGGGGGAGCGAAGAGAGCTACTTCCATGGCCGACAAACTCGATTTGCCGTTCGCTTTGATCCACAAAGAACGATCGCGACCTAATGAAGTCTCACGCATGACACTGGTCGGCACGGTGAAAGACAAAGTTGCCATCGTGGTGGACGATATGGCAGATACATGTGGCACGCTTGCAAAGGCCGCCGATACGCTGATCAAACATGGTGCGAAAGATGTGGTCGCGCTGGTCACTCATGGAATCTTGTCAGGGAAAGCCGTGGAGACTCTGAGGAATTCGGCGCTGAGTCGGTTGGTCATGACAAACACTGTGCCGGTCAGTGAGGACAAACTCGAAGCTCTTAAGGTACCCGAGGGCCAAAAAGGATGCAGGCTGGAGTTTATTGATATTGCCCCTGTCCTGGCGGAGGCCATTAGGCGGACGCACAATGGTGAAAGCGTGAGTTATCTGTTCAACAACCCGGTGTCATAGCCTGGAGTCCGCAAGTCGCACATGGGGATGGGATGGCCGCTGCAACAGTCGTATCATGGACGGATGCAGCCTTCCTGTTCTCTTTGACTGTCGATATTCTCATATGCTGGTGGGGATGAATCTTGCTGGAACCTTTAGACATCAAGGCTGCCAACGTTTCCGAAGGCGTTGATACCCAGATGAAGTGGCTATTTTCACTAGGTTTGGAAGCCAGTCCTTCCTTCCGACTACTGCGGATACAGAAAGTCCCAGACCTGGCATCTTGAATGGATTTGCCTCAGAATTGTACCTTCTTGGAGGTAATTTGAGACAAAAAAAAATCGAAGGGTCGTTGTCCCTTCTCAGCCTCGATCTGCTCCCGTGGGCCCAGAAAGCCCTTATTCGCCCGGGCTACTTACTCCATGCTGGTTCGAGCGCCGGTTATACGAGCGTGACACGGCTATGCACTACTGATACCTGGGTAGGGAGTGCATGCAAACGCTACCAGGAATAAATGAGACTAGCCAAGTGAGAAGAGGTCAAATGGAACGGGAAGTAATTAATTGGGGATTCGGTGCAAGAAGGATAGAAGGATAGGAGCTGCGATACCAGGGAAACTTTACACATAGTCGAGAAGCTCAACAGAGTGAGTGGTTTGCCCGTCGTCGGGAGCTGTGTATTGACAAGTCGAGGAACAGCGATCAACAGCCACACAGCTTCAGCTAACTCCAGAATAAACTCATTGCCAAGACTACTAGCGCTCTGTCGAAAGCTTCGCCTTCCATCAACGGTCGCAACCTTCCAACTCAACGACTACTACTAGATCCCCAATTCTTCGTTGCCCCCAGATGGACTCGGTCACAAACTTCATCTAATGCTACGAATGGATCTGGGGAAAGTCAGATCTGGACGAGGCTCTCCCGCGCCCTCGCTGCTTCGATCTGCCCTGTGGCTTCCACTAGGCGGGACCGATACATTTTCCCTGCTCATCCGTTCCATCGCCTTCTGAACGCCACCATTCCCTCAGGTAACTACCTTGTCTATGTATGCCTATACTGCACCCGGCGGAGGTCCTCGGCGCGACTTGATCGCCAGATGGGCTTGAGTCCATGCGAAGACGGGAACTTTGGTGCAACCCAGTCAGCTCTTATGGGCCCTGGCGGGAATCCCATCATTTTCCAGCAAGGTCTCGACCGCGGGAACGCTCATGGCCTCCCTCTTCGACATAGAGGAGCTGGAAACGTTCAGGGTCACACCTTGTACAGGTGTTTTGGGTCGCTTTGCCCCAGGATCTACCGGTCGCGTCGCAAGCTGTGACTACCTCCTCAGCTCTGATCATGTGCTCGAACTAGTCAGTGGAGACATGCGTCGCTGTCTCAATGCCGTGCCCTTCCAATGGTCAAGCGCAAAGAGGCAAAGAGCCACCAGGCAGAGGCCGGCCAAGAACGTGAACGTCCATCCGATTCCCACGGCGTCTATCAGGTCCTGCAGAAAAGATACCGCAATTGCTGCCATCGTACAGCGTACGATGTTACTAGCAGCCTGAGCGGCGGCGGGCGTGCGATGGTTCTTATCTACCAGGAGTGTATTGTAGATCTTATCAGGTTTCTTGAGTTAGCTCGGAGTTGATTCGCCCCCTCATCAGGAGGGACCTTACGCTGAAGTCGAGTTGCATACATAACCCCGCAATGAATTGTAGACATAGTGGGATTGCAATGTGCTAGGAGTGTGTTTTAGTTCGCGAGGCTGAGGGCGGAAGGCATGTGCCAGATGCTGACCTGGTGATAGTCCAAGACCCAGCCAAAAGCGAGCACCGAGCAGATGGTCACGAGCATGGGGATCCATATAACACTGAGGCGCGCCTTCTCGATCGCGAAGTTGTCCAGGTCATCGCCGGCCACTTTGTCTGTGCTCAGACCTCGTTTTGTTCTCGTTTGGCGGTAGGCATTGTCCAACAGCGAGCCGGAAAAGAAAGTCGAAATCGTTCCACCAAGGCCGAATGGGAGGTATATGAGGCCTGCCTGCCACTGATCCAACTTGTAGATGTCAATAAACAATGTCGCACCAAGATACAAAGTCAAAGCGACCATGTATATTGGCCTTCGACCTAGCACATCAGCCGTGCTGCCTACAAGCGTCGGGGCGATCGTAGCAACGGCCATGTAAGTTGTGATTGTCAAGTTGATCTTGCTAACGGACACAGACAAGGCCTGAGAGAGTGCATGTAAGGCTGGGTAGTAGATAAAGCTGCTCAAGGTCGAAAACCCAGGCAGCATACAAAACAAGTGCGACAATACACCATCTTTCAGAGGTAGTAAAGACCGAGTAGCGCACGACTGCTTCAATTTCCGGGTTGGTGTTCGCCTTTTCGGCAGCCATGATCTCAGGTTCTCGTGTAGAGGGGAGAGCTTTTGAAACTATTCGTGGTGAGCTATCGGCATGCATCAGAAAGGGATGGTCATGTCTGCGCCATGAGCACTCGCACCTACTTGAGTCCTTGTTTGTTGATCTAAGCACTCTACGTCCTCGAAACGACTGCTAGATCGTTCTCCGGATCGTCCTCTTCTCTGAGAAAGAAAAACGCGGTGGGACGCCGAAGATTGACAGAATGTCAATGCGGTGTTTGGAAATGCCAGTCCTTGAAGCAGCATTCCGGGGCGATGGATTCAGTATGGCATTCCTTTCGCTCAAGACTCCCAGACTTCATCCTGGATAGTCGGTAGGCCGCGCTTTTACCCAGTAGATAAGTCGCGAGATACGCCTGGTAGAGTATCTTTGCCTTAAGTACTCCGTATACCCGTATTCCCGTCTGGTTTGGTTCGCTTCGTTAGTGGAACCTTACCTTGCTGGTATGTTTGTCTTTGTGCCTCTGATTGGCCGGTGAATAGTCGCCATTACCGCTTTAGGCTGCTTACAAGTATTTAACTCTGTAGCACTTCTCGGCAGCTGGACTTGTTTGATGCTTGATTGCAGGATCCGTTTCAGGACATCGGCGAGGTTTGTCCCACGATGTGGAGTGGCGAGAAAAGTGATTGCGGAGATAGCCTTGACGATTGATTCATATTCTGGGTCATTTTGACCTTGTATATACGCCTGGTGGATAGTGAGCAACGAATACACAATCATGGTTATCCTCACCTCCTTGATAATCAGCCCTCCCATGCTGTGAACAACAAAGATAAAAGGGATCTGACGGCATACTTGAGATTGAATAGCAAGTCTTTCGCAAAATCCAACACGGAGCTGCTGACACTGCTTGCTGTGAGAAAATTGGCATTGTATCCAAATATCAGTATCCTCGCTTCACGTATATCGGGTTCCACGGAGAGAAATTTCAACGGCCAGAATCGCTCTGGGTCTTTGTCTTTTGACCACGTCAGACGACTTGTCCCTCCGAGTCCATGTATGAAGACAATATCCACTTTGTTCCCATGCTCGGGAGTGTATACCACACTCAGTCCAAGTGGCCCTGGGTCGACTTCGCTATTCCTCCGTGAGCGGCTGCGACTCGTTGAACTGTCATCGTCCTCGTTTGGAGGTTTTAACAGGGCAGAAGTCCCTTGTTCTTGATGCTGATCTGCAATTCGTGTATGGGTTGTGGAGTCATTTCGAGGTAGTCCAGGTGGGCTTGAGTTTGGACTTTGGGACTGCGATTCATTCCGTTGAAACCTCGAGAGGCGATCTTCATCACTGGACTTCCTTCTGAAGCCAAATCTCCCTCGGAACTAGCAATCAGAAGTGAGTTATCTGATGCTCCTGGTATCATGGCGCTCATTGCTCACAATGGCAGACTGGATTGAACTTGCAGTACAGCAACGGAAGCAGCTCATTCAACAGAGTCGTCAATGCCAAGCCACTCTATCTGCTTTAGAGGGCGCGGCTGGAGCGCGACAGGGCACATTTCTATCTACGGATAGAGGCAAGCAATCTAAAGGTGGCTGTAGGTGCAGGAGCAGGAGTACGAATAGATACGGAGGGATGCGTGGTGTTAGGCGTTGACAAGGGCAACTATGACCCACTAGTAGCTCGCCCGCCTACAGCAATTGATTCAGCCAAACATCACCTTTACCATCTACTACACCTATCAGAAGCCTTCATCATCAGAGAGCCATTACCGGGAGGTGAAACTCTTATTCAAGATTGAGGTTGCCACCACCAATCACAGCCCCTGGCTGAATCGTCCGATTCAAAAGGATCACTGGAACAGATGGCTGCTTCAGCGTCTGCCCGTATGCAAGGGGTGTAGTTATGTATCTCTCCGGCTCACATTTTTTGGCACTGGACCCTCTCGCCACGCGTACCACGTCAGTTCTATGTAATTTTCTTCTGTCGACATTTAAATATGCTGCTCGGTCGCCTCGACATTGGCGGGAGACGCGCTCCTGGTTTCTTCTCTGGTTTAAATTGAGGGATCGTCTGTCAAACCACTCATCGATTCTGCCTGGCCATTGACCGATGGCTTGTCTGGATCAATTCCAGACGGGAGTCATTGGAGACTCGTCTGAGTGGGAAGATGGCGTCGAGGGGAATTTTCCCGTCCATAAAGCCGTCACAAGAGGTAGGAATATCTTGCTACGTACAATTGATCCGGCTGACACTGATATGCAAATACTAGTCATGCCTCCAGGAACCAAGGTGGTGTCTGCAGAGACTAGTGGTATCTCGGCCTGGACAAAGACGGCAAAGGTCTCGACCATTCTACCTGGAGGAAAGTCTAAGAGGTATTTCCTAAAGGCAAGTCACCCCGTGTGACATTTCTTCACGACTCATTGGTTTCGAGCAGTGCGCGATGGGGAAAACCGCTCGGGCCTTAGCTGAAGGCGAATTCCACATACATGGATTTGTACCGACAACATATCCCAGCCTCAGACCCCGCCGAAGAGTGAGACGACCGTAATCGACTGTACAGTATACACCCCTATTTGACCGACTCAGCCGGCCATCCAGGGAGTAAGTCGAGGCAAATGTGAGTAATCCCTCCCAACTTCAATGGCGCCCGACCCAATAACTTGCACAGTGCCTACAATGAGATGCTGTACTTGTGTGAAAAATACGGACCTCTTGAGACCCTCGAGCGGTACGACCCTGAGAAGGATATCAGCCTCACCGGCGCATACACAACCTTCGTCATCAATCAGCTCAAATGAACGCCAGATCTATATTCATTTCAGAGAGTCAGTTGGAGAATGTTATAGGTGAGAATTGGGTCAACGGGAGTCGGATCGATGAGAGTCGGATCTATGAGAATTACATCTTTGGGAATTGGATCGATATAAATTATAGCTGAGTCTGGAGATTTTGAAGTTTGAACCGGATACTCGGCACTCCTTGTTTGGTATGATGTCCCCACCAGTAGACAGCCATATTGGGTTAGTGGCATTCACAAGGGCTCCCCGGCCTTGCTAGGTACATGTATGAGGGCCTGGAGTATGGCAAGTCATCTCCCTAGCTCCCCCTTTCCGTCATTCTCCCAGGCCTGGTCGTATCCTCTGTGTCCGTATACGGAATTCCATGCTACAAGATACCGAAGCCAAATCCAAAGCAGGCTGAGAGGTCAGGACAAGGCTGGCCTGGAAACGCCCATAGTCCTTGGTGCATGATGGGTGGGAGACTACGGTGGCTGGTGCAACAAAGAGGTTGAGAAATACAAAACTCGATTTCAAGAGGCCAGAACATAGCTGACAAGTGGGTTATCTTGAACCGCGATACTCGAAGAATTGAACGAGCGTGCTTATCAGAAGCCCAACGCTTCCAGCCATCCAGTGTCAAGAAAAATCAAACCAGGACAGGAACTTCGATGCCATACTTGCACGGTGGTCATCACGGCTCCATCACGATAATACCTCCACTCTTGCCCTGCTTCTCCGCCGTGTCGAACGCCTGTTCCCACTCCTCCAGCTTGAACTTGGCCACCACCTTCGACCCGGGCGGATTGACACTGTCGGCGTCTCTGTGCAGCTTGACGACGCCAGACTCCACGAGGCCGATCAGGCGCTTCACGTCGGTAGGTTCGTACATCCACTTGCCCTTGACGGTGATGTCCTTGCGCATCAACATGCCATGCGGTAGGGCCACGTCGTGGTTCCCTCCACCCATTAGGCACATCCTGCCGCCGTGTCTCAGGGCGTGCACCCCGGCCTTGAGGTGCTGGGAGTCTGCGGCCGCAGGTGGCGAAATGTCGAAGAAGACGTCGATCACGCCGCCTAGGCCCTTCAGCGCCTTCAAGTCAGTCTCCCAGTCCCCGGTGAGAGGGATGGTTTCAACCCTCGCCCTCTTCTCCGGGGCGGTCGCATTCTTCAGCTGCGCCAGAATGTCCTGGTTTCTCCCCATGCATATAACTCTGCCCGCGCCCAGCTCCAGACACAGGTGCACAGCCGCAGATCCGAACCCACCGGTCGCGGGGCTGACGACGACGGTCTCGCCTGGCTTGAGGTCGGTGCACAAGGGTCCCAGCCCGCCGTAGGCGACCATCATCTTGGGGATGAACATCAGGTCTTCCCGCCGATAGCCAAGCTTGGTGACAAGCTTTTGTTCATCGAGCACGAAACAGTTCTCCAGCGGCCAGCGCACGTACTCGGCGTAGGTGCCGTCGCGCCAGGCGTCGCGGAACAGCTTGGCCGCGGCCGGGGTGCCGCCTGCCGCGATGGCGCTGAGGAAGGTAGCCCCCGCGGCGCGGCCGACGTCGTCGCGCCCACGGATCGTCACGTCCAGCAAGCACAGATCCCCGACGTTCAGTGTCGTCGCGTCCGGTCCCGGCGCCACTACACGAGCCAGGGCCGTCTGCCCCAGTGTCAGCGGCGTCGGGTACGGGTACTGCCGCACCCCGTTGTAGATGTCCTTGGTGTAGCTGATCACCGAGGCCGTGAGCACGCGTAGCACCGCAGACCCGGGGGTCGGTTGGGGCGTGGGGATCTGTTGCACCGTTGGGGGCTGGGCGTAGATGTCCTGGCGCAGGGCGCGGTGGGTGGGCGGGATGGACGACATTGTTGGTGGCTATTGCTGTATGGATATATGAGGGAGGAGGGGGGGGGGTGTGTGTGTACCACGGTGTTTGAGATGGATTGTCTCGATTTCCCTGCTTTTACTCCGATGTCGTTTGCCCCTTCTTGTGACAAAGATAGAAGGCGAGAGAGGGAGGAGCTTTATACCTGTCAGCCGTCCCTGGCCTTACTTCTCCCTGGGCCTCCCTGTCCGGCTACCAGTCTGCGTGTCATCACCACCGCCAGTCCCGTACCCAAGTAATTGTCCCGACTCCGTCTCGTCCCACCCCATCTCGTCGTATCGCGTAGCTCCACATACCTTATTTCGGCACTTCATCCATCCGTCCACGGACGCTGGCCCGGGCCTCGAATAGCTTTCTGTCTCGTCTGAATGACTGCCTACCTGCGTGTTTGAATAACTGACTTGATGACTGGACGGGAAATTTGGCAGCCAGGATCGAAGATCGAAGATCCCCCATGGCCCCAAGGACGAGATCTCACTTGCTCTTGCGCACGTACGTACGGGCCCCACGGCGACGACGACGGGGACAACAAAAACGCCTGTATGCACGACGAGCGTGCACCCTCGTAAATACAGACATAAACACCGCGTAGGCACCCTAACTCCGACAGATGAGAGGGTGGGGGAAGCAGAAAGGAAGGGGAAGGGAAATGGTCGTCGATTATGAAGAAAGAGAAACCTTCAACTTTTCGGGCTCACTAACGACTTTAACAACCGTCAGAACATCAGCCAGATATTCATAGAGGACGGATCTATACCCTTTCCGATGGATGCGGTTTAGCGCTGGCGCCGACCGGGCCACGGCTGGTGGGTTCGTAGTACTTACTTATCGAGTACAAGGTCGGGACGGAGTGGCGCGAGCGAGTCCTCTTTACAGCTGACTCCGTGCTCTCGCATCCCGTGCTGTTGGACAGATATACAGAGGTGGATCCGGGATATTGCAAGCCTTAACGCCGGCCCATCAGGCGGCGTCCGATACACACCACCACCAATTGCGCGGACGGGCATCGGACGAACTATTTCACAGCCTGTTGGCGGGCCCTTGTTCGAATGATCTCCGTCGTAGAAGAGACTTGTAGTGCATAGACCGGGATATATGGGCTCACGCGAGCCATCACAACACAGCGAGAATTCGTCCTGTTGAGTGCCTAACTCCTGCTCATCTGCATCAAAAGGGATTGATTCAACACCTCCTCTAGACCCACGGCACAGCGCGTTTGTGATTTCAAAGAATCAAACATGTTAGATTGATAATATTGCAGTTTCGTCCTCTTCAAGCCATGGCCTGGAGCAAGGTCTCGTGCGCGGATGCACAGGACAATCACCATGATGCAACTCTGCCTCAGACGATCTTGGAAATCCTTGTCCTTGTCCTCGTTCTCGTCTGAACCGTGTTCTTCTGATCTTCGAGGTCACTCTCTACTGGCATAACCATTCCAGCGACCTTCGCAGACAAAAAGTTGGAATTCGGTCCCACGGGCAGAGGAATGTTGGTTGTCTTCTTCGGTGCCGGCGTCCCATTCACGCTCCCGGCGGTCAATTTCCTCAGCTTGCGCACCTTTTTGATGCCTCGATTTTGGTGTTGAAGGAGCGAATGTGGCTTCTCGGCGGCTGCCTTGCTTCCCCTCTCCGCCTCAGAGTTGTTGTCCGATGTGCTCTGCTCATTTCGTTCCTCTCCTGTTTCATCACCAGAGCCTTCGGCATCTCGTTCCTCCTGGAAAGTCGCAAGCTTCTCGGCCCATGTCACTTCCTTTTTCTTGTTGTTCTTCTTCTTCGATAAAGTCTCTGGGTTTGGTTCTTTAACACCCTCCGCTGCCGAAGACTGTCTGGCTTTTAGCTCAGCATTCAATTGTATCAGCCTGACCTTTGCCGAGACCGCGCCACTTTTATTACTCTTAGTGTTTGTGCGGGTGGCCACTGCCATGGATTGAGCTTCGTGATTTGCGGCAATAAACTCGGTGCCGCTTAGTCGCTTGAGGGGAACGTTGTTCGGCAAGCTGGTGACAGGTTTCTGAAGTCTCGGGAGTCGGGTGACCAGTCGAGAGCTTCGCCGAGGAGACATGCTGATCTCAGGCTCTGGAGCGGCAGGCAGGTTCGTTGGTGTTTTCTCTTCGTCGACCACGGGGACGGAGAGACTGGTTACATCTTCAATGTGACAAAACCGGGACTCTTCGACCAACGAATTCGCAGTTTCTGCCGCCGTCTCCCCCGTCTGTGCCAAAATGTCCCCGAGGCCTTGTTCTTTGGCAGCTTTCCGAGCGCGGGCTCGAGACAGGAAGTCGTGCAGGAAAGCCGTGTCATCGTGATCAGGAGGGTTGTCAATGGATTCCATCGTGCTGCGATCACTCGAGACAGGTATTGAAGATGACGGCGAATCCTGCTCTCGAACTCCACAAGAGGTGGTATCCCCATCGAGAGGCGTCATAGGTATATGTGATACAGATTGTATCGTTACAGGCTGAAGCGAAAAAGTAGAGGAGACATGCGGCGGCTGAGTGGTCGGCGAAAGAACTTGAGGCAAAGCCACTGCCTCCAGAGAAGCATCGAAGATGTCTGAGACAGTTGAAGGCACGGTTTCAATACCGACGCCTTCGCCCTCCATCCAGCTCTCTGCCTTGTCATGGCTTCCGAGGATAGGTGACGCCGTGCCGTGCTCTGGAGGTCCGCTGTCCTCGTCGTCTTCGATGCGATCATCCAGCCCCCGTTCACGGTCTGCGACGGCCCCACATTCCAATGCCTTTCGTTTTGGACTGGGTGTCGTCATGCCATCCTCGTCCCATCTAGACGCAACGTAGTCAACATTCTCTTTCTCCTCTTCTTCGCCGAGATGAGCAATCCTCAATTTCTTGACCGGTCGTGTACTCAATCTCTTGGTTTCCTTCCTCCAGTTCTTCCCGATATTGGTCCCGATGACACCCAATGGGACGCGTTTCCATATCTTCTGTGTGTCGTTTCGCGCAACGAACGGCGTCGCTGGCCGTCTTTCCCACGCTCTAGGTAAGGATTTGACGTGCTGAGGGGTAAACGTGTAGCACCGCGGAGGACTTGAGGACTTGTTTTCCGTGTCTGGTTCTGGCAGCGGCGTCGAAGAGTTGGCGAAGTCGGGTGATCGCCGAGGTGACTTCGAACAGGACGAGCTCAAGAAAGCTGTCGATGGATCTTCGCTCAGGGTATGAGGTTGTCGTGGGAGGGTGTCAACAGCCACTGCCGAAGCCATGACGAGATGTCGGTCTCTGCTGATTGCGATTGTGCCAGAGCCCCGACCGGTCAGTAGGTGGTCTGGATACCGACAGATGATAAAGCAATGCAATTTCTGGCTCATAGACAATCGGCGGCAGAGAGCAGGAACGCCTCTCGCTCGCCGTGCAGATGCCGAGTGAGTTGGCTGTGTGTTTTGCGCAATGGGCCGCCTATCTTCTTTGCGTGACTGGCGATGTTTATGGTGACGGATATGGCTTAGTCGCGTCCGGCACACTTACCCTCTTTAAGCATTTCACACGTGAGCACTTCGTTAAAGAGAAGATCAGATTCCAGTACAAACAGCAAAGTCAAGAACAATGGATCATGTGTTTTCTGCGCGTTAGCAGCTCGCGTTAGGCCGTTTGCCATGACTAAGTCTATGCTTTCATCAAATCATATACACGAACGTTAACCCTCAGTCCATGTCCGTCAGACCCTCCTTGTGAAGCCTCCTCCCAGTGTCTCTTTCTGTTATTATCACCAACGTCGGCAGCCATAACTGTCCGACTCTCAGAGTCTGTTAGCATAGGCAAACACATCCCCAACCCAACCTCCGCAAAGTGTCAATCGCTATGCAAAACATGCTCGTGCTGGTGTACAAGGAGGTTTTGTGTATACATGACTCATTCAACCTCTCCATCCCAAATTGTTTCCGTGATATTCCAAAGACGCCAATGACATGAAAGGAAATGTCGTCCCGTGTGCGTATTGTGGGTTCCCGTGCCATGCACAAAGAATAATACTAAGGACAGTCAAGAAAGGAAATATTTGAAAAGATTAGTGGGCGCTCGTTCAGTGTTGTTGGTAGTGCACATGGGACATGAAGTCGGTAGCTTCAGCCATGGGTCCGCGGGGGTAAGCCGTAGGCGGTGCACTTTGCGGTGCCATGGTGACCGGGCTGTCATTGACGAAGCTGGCATATTCCCATGTGGGCATGCGCGTAACTGGAGCAGTCATGGGGTGGGCCGGCATACCCATCGTCGCTTGGGTGACTGGAACTCCATTCTGATAAATGTACTGGCCGTTGACGTCGTACGCAGGGACGTACTCGGGCATCTGCAACTGTAACTCGGGTGGTCCAGTGACGACAGGTCCAGGCATGCGCATCTGGACGGCTGGGGGAAGGTAACCCATTTCAGAATTCATCGGGTATCCCGCGACAGCCATGTATTCTGGATGGGGGGAAGAGGGATACTGATATTCGGACAGGCCTTCGCCGCTGTAGATGGAAGAAGCGGGCGTGAGGAGCGGAGCCGCAGTCGAAGAGTAGCTTGCAGAGTACTTGGAAATAATCTTCTTCAATGCGGTGGCGAGGATCTTCCATGGGAAGACCTTGACGTCCTTCTCAATGTTGCGTGGCTTTGGATGAGGAAAGCCCATGATAACTTTGAAGAAGTCCTCGCTGTCGGATCGAGCCTTGGAGACAGTCAGAGGGCGAAAGCCTTCGAGATTGCGACGAATGCGGTTCTTCTCCTCGACAGTGAAACGAACGCCGACGAGAGCTTCAAGAAGATAGATGGTGTCGACCGAGGTGACGAAGAACTCGTTCTTCTCTTTCCACCAGATGCAGCTGATGCAAATGCTGCTGGCCTGGCGATCTTGGGGGGCGACTGCCTTGAAATTTGCAGTAATAGTGCTGCCGGATTGGTCTCGTTCAAACACCACAAGGCGCCGGCGAGCTTCCTTCTCCTCGGCGGTCCAATCTTGTTTCATGGTGTCCAAGTCACCTTTGAGTTTAAGATTGGCTTTAAGGGTGGACAAGGTATACGGGTTAAAGGTCTGGGTCTGTCCAATGGCAATCGTCGCGCAGGGAGCCGTTGGTGACTGCTGCATGGTGGATGTACGGACCAGCTTGGGAACTGACGATTTCAAAGGCGAGCTTGTTGTTGGACGGGGAATAGGTGTCATGGGCGCTGCCGGACTCTGCTCGCTCTTGACCGTGGTGAACGAGGGGCTGAACGCAGGCGTATGGGGCGAAGGAGCAGCCAGAGAGACCTGGGACGCAGTTGAGGTCGAATAGTGGTGACCAGAGGGTCGAGGGGACGCGCCATGGCTAATGCAAGCAGGAAGGCCAGTGCTTCCGGTTGGCGTCGGCACGAAGGGAGAATAGGGGGATGTTTGACCGCTCAGGTCATAGTAATCGCCGTTGGGATCTTGGACGTGGACTTGAGCAAGCACGACTTTCTTCTGAGCCGGGAGGTCGTACTCGTCCTCAGTCGAAGCCTTGCGTTTGCGGGGAAGCGTGTGAAAACTCTGAGATGAGGGGATACGTTGGTGGTGCGCACTGGCCACCCTCACGTCCCCATCTCTCTGGTCTCGAAACTCCACGGAAGGGGCTCTGCCTTGCACAATGCTCTTCTCAGAGGCATATTCGCTTCCAGCGAGATACTGGAAGTCGGCTTCCTGGGGGTTCCCAGGTTGGAGAAGAGGGTGATGATCGTACGGGGTAGGAGGAAAACTGCCGTAGTACACCGGATTGTCGATGGCAGGAGGTTGAAACTCTGCAAAGTAAGTCAGTGAGTAATTCATCCCTGTCTACGAATGGCGGTTCACATACTCATGAGCCCTGCTTGACCCGTTCCATCATAGCCAGACATGGAGAAGAGCTGACCAGGTTTGGCCTCGAAGCCGTCCTGGAACTGATTCGCAAAATGCTCTCCAGCAAAGACTGCAGGATCATACGAGTCGTCGACTATGAATGGAGTACGAAAGTCTGGGAAAGACTGAGAACAGGTCAGTTATTTGAATCAGTCTGGGAGGAGGGACCCAACGCCGTGATGATGAAGGCTAAGACAAGGGCAGGGGGGCACGCAAGATTGGACTCACCTGAAAGTGGTTGAAAGTTATGGACGCCAGCTTGACGGTATTTTGGCAAATTTCTTGAAAACAAAAAAATCACTAAGCGAGCGACTGTGTGCTAAACGAGTGTGGTGTGAGGCTAAATGGTGCCTCGAATTAAAGCGAACGACTGATGCAAAATGCTATCGAGCTTCGAATGTCTGGAGGGTCAATGTCGACGTTCTCCAGGGGTACATTCGAAGTTGGGGCGAAGAATTTGAGAAGCTGATTTGGGACTCCTGGAGGACAGGAGTTGGCGGCTGGCTGAGGGCACCGATGAAGATGAGATGCGATCTAGGCCGACGTTGCCAGCTTGGGCGATTTGTGATGAAACCGAGAGCTCGACGTTCCCAAAGAGGTTTGGAGGTCGGGAAGCTGAGGCAGATTTAATCTTGAGAACAAAGAATCCCAACCAGGTGGAACGAACTATCAACACTGATCAGCCGAACTATCGCCAGACCAGATGGAAATCCAGTTACCAGGATCTTCCGTTGCAAGGGATTCTTACCTCTTTGTCAGGGTAAATCGAGGTGAGTTGTGGCAAATATCTAGGAAGTCTTCCAAGGGCGCTTTTTACCAGCGGCAAGAAACAACCTGTTGTTGGCGAGCGTCAGTGAGACATTCAAGAATCCAGGGAGAGAGAAAACTGCGAGATAATCAAACACTCAGGCAAGGACATGCAGTGCAAGCAAGGAGTTGTCGTGGGTCTAGTCATCCTTGACGTGCCCGAAGGGATCCCAAGGTTGATGGTAACGAATGACTGTGAGCAACCAACAGTACACTTACCCAGGAGGCCGGATTTCAAGTTGAACCAGCAGCAAGGGAACCTGAAAGTGGTCTTCCCTTTGCACAGTCTTATGACGGGTCTATCCGATCGAGTTTCCCCCGTTAAGTCGTCACCACACGGGTGGTTGCGCACCGAACGGGTCGTGGGATGTGAAGTTGCCCCCGGTTTTTCAACCTTTTTTGCGTGCAATGAACAACGCACCAGACAAGCTCACGAATGTCCACGAATGTCCCAACAACAAATTGGACACGGGATGAAGTTGAGTAAATATCGACAGATCTCTTGTTCCACAATCGAGCGAAGGGGGTTTTGTCCTGGTGCCAAATTGAGAGGTTGGCCGATTCGCAGGGATTCGGCAACGGTCTTATTTTGAGGGGCGAGGCTTTTCAGCGAACTAGTTCGAAGAACGAAGGACGTGAGCGATTGATGTCCAACGAGGGGATATTCGAAGTCGTGAAAAGCGAGTGTGTGTGTTCAAGTCGTAAGTAAACGAAAGTATGGTCTGCGAACAGAGCCAGAAAACTTGGTTGAGCGAAGGTGGTGAGGGAGGAAAGGATGATGAAGCAAGTGGAGCGGAAATGGAAGAAGAGGAGCCGAGGACCAGGAGGGGGGGATCTAAAGGCTATATCGGCCTCGACTCAGCAGGAGACAGGCCTAAGAGGTAGAGGCAGTGAAAAGCCGCGAAAGGCGAGGATGGCAAAAAGACGGATCAATCAGGTCACGCAGAAGTGCTCGGCCAGTCAACGGGAGAGGTTTCTGTGCGCGAGTTGAGGCAGGTTCGGTGGCAGTGAGCGACTAGTGGGCTGATGGAGAAGCGCAAGAGGTCAGTGTGGAAAAAATCGATGCAGGGAGTGTGTGTGGTGGAGGTGGTGGGCAGAGGGGCTTACCGGGGGGGTGAGTGATGGGCACTGGGCGGGTTAGCAGGTTAGCAGGTTAGTCCAGGTGGATATGGGGCCCAGGGCGTGCCAGGTAAGGGTGGATGGCGCATTGGAGGATGGACACGACGGCACGCACTTTCTCCTGCTGCTACTCGTCCCTTTTTCCCCCCTTCGAGGGATGCGAGGCGACGAGGGAAAAGGAAGAGAAGAGCGAAAAGGACAGGATTAGCACCAAAAGCGGAGACCTGCCGGAAGGACGAATGGTGAGTGGCTGACACGGCCCAAGGTTTCGATCACGGATCAATGAGCCAGCAGTCAGGACGGAACACCCATCACTTCCTGACAAGGAGTCGTACTCCGTACAAGAACACCAGACCGTGGAGTGATGTACTGGATAGCGTCTGCTCATCATTCTCACCCACAAAGTCTCATGCCTTTGATCTCAACGTCGCCTTTCTGTGACAAAGAGAGTTGCGAGTTGTGGGTTGTTGAAGAGGCCATCACGTTGTCGTCACCAGCCGCAGGCCATCCAGGTCATGGTCACAACCATGGCCACGGTTACAGTCATCGACTTCGGCTCCTACTGTAGTATGTACGAGGCACTTCAAACTGCTAACCCTTCTTTTGGACTCGTTACCATGCCCAGGTTGTCCAAAAAGATGAGGGAGACATGAGGAAAGCAGAGGCGGGGTGGGCTGGTAACCTCGTTGCGAGGTGCAGATGCGCAGCACGCAGAGAGAGTCCGTGGATGTGTGTGTTCCCGGCACCTGGGCGGCCATGGTGGACATCAGTCTCGGTGGTGTTTTTTCTTTTTGCTCTTCTGCTCTTTGTGTACCGCGTACTGGTACCATGTGTGTGTTTGTGTGTGTACGAACCGATGCGATGACAAGCTGGACGTCAGGGATCATGGCGGAAAGGAAACGGCCAACCAACCGGGCCAAAAAGACAGATCCACCAGGGCCGCTCAGAGGGATCACCACCCTGAAGGCCAAGGGGGAAAAAGTCGTGAGCGAGAAAAGCGTGGCAGCCAAAGAACAAGCATTGCTGGAGGGTGGATGTGAGGCTTGCACAGCCGCAATCGGATGGGTAAAAAGAAGCCGAAGCAGGAAAGAGAGGGGCACAGAAAGGCACAGAAATGGGGAATTGCTCCCTGAAGCCTGCAGCAGTTGTGGGCAGAGGTCGAAGGGATGAGGTCACCCTTTGCCCACCCTGCTCAACCCGCCGGTCCTATCACGTCCCTATCGTCCAGCCTAAACCCTGGAGAGCTAGAGGGGGGACACTTTGATACCACTGGTGCGTAGGTCTCCCTGAAGGCCCTTCTTCCCCTAGACCTAGCCCTGAGCCTGTTGCCCCTTACGCAGTACTAACTCGCGGGCTTTTAGGTGCCCTTAGCAAGCCCTTACATGCCTATCCTTGCCCCTGAGGCCCACATCTCCGCATGAGTTGCCCCCTGCTAGCTGTTGTTGGTGGCCCCCCGTCTTCTAAAGATAGAGCACCAACCGCCCAACCGACGAGTTCTAGTCCTCGTCGCAGGCTGGCCTCTGCTCGCCTCGTGCTGGCCTTTTGCCTCCTGCCTCCAGCGACACGCCCTCTTCCAGCTCGCCCGTCGCAGCATTGGCCGGTTGCGGAGGTGTTCTTTCTCAAACGTCACGAAGCGACCTGTGCCTATTGGCTTGAGGGGTTTCTCGATATCGCTTCTGCTCTGGCATCTCTGTCCAGTGTTTCACGTTGTGGGCAAAGCATCTCCATGAGTATAGGTAGGAATCACATCCATACTACCCGGGACGGGGTACCTTTCCTTCTTCGCACTGTTCGTTTGGGGTCGCAACTCGCAAGTCTTGATCCTCGGCACCAGTCGGTGATTGCTTGTACTTGGTCATCGTCGACTGGTCACCACAGCTCGAAGGGTTCGCCACTGCTAGAGGACACTGCCACAATCCACAGCACTGTCCATCTACATACCTTCCCCGAACAATTTATCCTAGGCCTGCTGCTCGTTTGTTTCTGTGGTCTTTCATTGCGCCGGTTCTCGCCGGGCAGCCGCTCTGGAAAGGGTCGTTCCAGCTCATGCAGGACCTCCCTAAAATCTGGCCCCATCCTGAAAACCAAATCCCGGATTGTCAAGGGAAAACTTCTCGCTGTGCTTGCATACTGTACTGCATACCCTGGTTGCACGGCCACAGCTTTCAGCTGGACTACCTTCCTTTTCCCGACCCTCGACTGCAGCTTAAGCGAGGTTGGAAACAGCATTCATGGTCGTGCAACTCCGTGGCCGCCATGACTAGCAAGCTCACAAGCCGGTGTTCACTATGATACTGACTCGAGTCTGGGGAACTTCGGCCGTTCATCGCCGGCGTCGTCCTCCAAGCCCACCGAACCCTCGTGCAGCAGCCAGGGGCGGATGCGGCGCGGTCTAAACCCCGTGCAACTTGCACGAGATGCTGCCGTTACATGACTGTGTGGCAGTACTTGGCTGGTACGAGTAATTGAGGCCTGAGGGCTCAGGCTGCTCGACAGTCAGTGGGGGGGCCAGGAGATATCTCCTGCTGCCACTGTCTGCTCAGCAGCCTTACTCGTACAATACCAAAATTCTGACATCTGCTCATCCTCCGGCCGGTCCATGCCGGATCGAGACTCCACCAACTGCTTGCGACGTCGTCGTGAGAGAATGTCCCGCTCCATCGTGGGCGCCCAAAGAGGCAAGGTCCCCACTTACTTGTCATGTTGTGTTAGTGAGCGCCGTTGAGATTATCGACCGCATCGTGGATCCATTCTAACAAGAGGCCTGAATATACGAGGTACTGGATCTGTTTCGCCATCGACATTTCCGCTGGCCTCCGTCGCTCTGTTTGCCATCCTCCCCATCATATCGCTCCGCTCAACTTCGGATGGGCTGACTTTTACGTGACCGTGACCGACTCATTGTCATCTCAACTTCTGGGCTGCATTGCTGACCAACCACTTTTCCAATGCGGTCCACCGTATCGACGGCGCGTGATCATGGAAGACGCGTCAATCAAAACAGTCAGTGCGAGAAAAATATTTGTGAGGCTGTGAATTGCCAATAGCGTTAGGCATTCTCGGCATTGGGTGGGATCTCCCGTTTCTATTTTTATCGGGCCTTTCTGTCTGGCTCGCTTACGCAGAGTCCTTTTCCCCTTGCAGAGGCATCGTTACAGAGTGAGCTCTTTTGCCAGAACTTGTGATGGGCAAAGAGGCCGTGTCGATGCGAGCGAATGAGATGTCTTCACGGTGGCCTATCATGATATACCACTTGGGTTGTGGCTCCGCCAGGGTCTGCCGGTGCACAATGATCCCCGAATCTAGGAATGGAGCCTCCTCCAGACACGGACCGTTGGGATGATAAGTGCTACTCGACCGAAAGATACGCTCATGACTACACCGGACCGTTTGCTTCTCAAACATCCAGACTCTCTGGACCGCTGGCTCGGCCCCCAAGGGCTGGCAGGCGCCCTTTGCGGCGGTTTGAGGCGCAGAATCCGCCGATTTGATCAGCCAGACGATCGAATGGATGATCTTCGCGCTGGGCACCTGTTTCAAAGTCAGTTCGACCTCGATGAGTCGATTGCCGTCGTTGATCTGCTTTTCACATTTGGGTGCTGTCTGCCTATCGGGCATCGGCGTTGTCAAGTGCTGCCGGTTCTGTTTGTGCCATTTCAGGATTGCTGGAAATCAAGCACAGCAACATGCTGGCCATCTCCAGACCACTCGTTGCGCCAAGTGGTACCTAACTGCAGCACAGAGGTCTATAACCGGGCCGAATGACGAATCCCGTGTCCCCAGGAGGACGGTTGTGCCTTTTCTTGTGCTCCCTAATTCATCACCCATCTTGACCGCCTCCCCCCGTGCCGCGAAAATCCAGTGGTTTGCAAGGAAAGCCACGTCAAACCACTTGACCAGATCGACTGTGCATTGGTCCTCATCTCTGGGTCGGCGCTGCAGGGTCGCACGGGACCTGCAGGACATGCATGTTGCCTATTACCCTGTGAACAGAAGACATTGTTGATCCCCGGTCCTTCGGAACCAACCAACTCGATTTCCCCTTCTTCGGCACGACAATCCATTGTCTGGCCACGACAAGGTCGCTTGCGCAAAGGCTTCTTGCATGAATGGTAAAAATAGCAATGAACCGGGTGCGATAAACACAGGGCGATCTATACAGATCGAAACACCAATCGCTCATGATTGCTCTGCCGACAACAAGGTACGGTCATCATTGGAGGAGACAGTCCAATAGTTGGTGTCCCTGTCTGTGGATTCAAGGGCTAATTTTGGTGTCTGAATCGCTGCTAATAATATTCACAGTTTGCTATCGGCGCCTTCTTTGGAAATCTCAATCACCAACTTGCCGAACTGGCTCCCTCTCTTCATTTCCTCAAACAAGCCATTGATGGCGTCCAGGTCAAAGCCTTGGACGACCCGCGACACGACTGGCTTGACCTTCTTGGCTTTGATGAAGTCCACCATGTCTTTGAACTCTTTTCGGGATCCCATGGTTGAGCCCTTGACCTCAATGTTCTTCAAAACGGCTTGCATGAGGAAAGGCATCTTGGGGCCTATTGTCATGCCATAAACAGAGATCACACCACCAGGCTAGAGGAGATGTCAGTACTGGATGTGAAGGAAATTGGCTGGGAGCTGGTCATACCTTGAGCAGCCTGGCACCGACAGAAACAACATCCCCACCCGCACCGTCGACGATGGCATCCAACTGTTTGTTCTCTGCCGGCAACATGCCCTGTAGTTTCTTATCCCAGCCTTGTTCCTTGTAGTTGATTCCTCCCTTTGCTCCCAAAGCGACCGCCTTCCTGATCTTGTCTTCGCTGCCGCTGCTGACCCAGACATTGGCACCCGCGGCTCTGGCATACTCCAGAGCCATCAACGCCACTCCACCGCCGATACCTGTAATCAAGATGTTCTTGCCCGGCTTGAGGTTCTTCTCGCCGCACTTGACCATTACTGCCCGCCATGCGGTAAGACCGGTGAGGATAAAAGCCGCGGCTTCAGTCGAGGAGAGATGCTCCGGGGCCTCTTCGAGTTCTCCTTCGTCAATGCACATGTACTCTTGGAGGGTGCCATTTGCATTCGTCTTTGTTCCTCCCAGAATCTTGTATCCGCCCTTGTCCTCAGGCCCCTCCAGGCTGTCCTTCCAGCCCGTCCCCGGATTCACGACCACCCGCTTGCCTCTCCAGCTCGGATTGGCTTCGCTGCCAACAGCCACGACTGTCCCGCACCCATCGGCCAGGAGAGGAACGCCAAACGCTGTGCCCGGATACAAGTGTTGGCGGATGAAAAGATCGCGGTGGTTCAATGCAGCCGCATGGATCTTGATAAGGACTTCTTTTCCCTTGGGCGACGGCTTGGGAACTTCGTCCAGTGACAGCGGGTAGTAGACCTGTCCGGGCTTGCCGTCGACCTTTGATATGGAGATTGCTTTCGGCATGGTGTGGAGGATTGTCGTGGCACAGAAATTTCCAAGCACGAAGTCTCGTTAGTCTTTCCAGAATGTTGTCAAGCAACAACAATGCCACCGAATTTTCTTTATAGACGATTCCGTCAATTGGCCCAAATCAATGCGTCCGGCTTAGAAATCCAAGTTCGGCAATATCTCGCGTCGATTCGAAGTCGGTGTTCTACTCGCAATCTATAGCCAGCTTCACGCACTATATCGAGAACATCGAATTCACACAATGCGGAGCTGTTACCGATCTGCCTCGCTCGAAGCCTGTGATGATGGGGGTTTAACTGGTGGAAGGGGGGGTTTTCCTGGCTTACTACCCCTTAGACCGAGGTATGAAGTCATTTCCGCCGTTGTAAAGCCGGGAGCCATTATTCGGTACATTGTATGAACCAATCAAAGGCAGCCTGAATAACAAGGTTCTCTTGAATCCGGAAAATCAGTTTCTCCGATCAGCGGCGAGGCCCAGGCACGTGGTTCCCCCCGGACAAGAGACAACTCGCTAGCAGAAGGAGCTGGAGAAGAAGGATCACAACTCATTCCCTGGCTGAATAGTATATATTCCTCCCAAATGGCAAGTCAGCTTTAATCTGACCCTGTCATCAATCTCATTTCACCGTCCTCCATCCTTCATCCTGTCCATCCCAATCGTCTTCAGCTCCTCGAATATTTTGGGGTGCAAAAAGAAGGCACGCCTGAGACGGAATAGTTGGCTCGCCGGACCCGCGATCGTCGTGGCTTTTTGTTGCTGCCGTCGGACTAGCAGGCCGAGGCTCCATCAAACGAAGGATCACAGAGAGGCCTAACGCCAGAGAAACGTGTCCATGATTGGCTCGTCGCACCCCGAACAGCTCAATGAAACCACCCAGCCACAACCCAAGGGGCTCGAGATGGGTCCCTGTCTCCCTCACAAAAACTCTTGTGTGCGCTCCCAAGCGTTGAAGGTTGTTTGTTCAGTGGCCAGTACCGCCCGGACTGCACAGGCGCCCTGGTCAAACAAGACCCGATCGAAGCCCTTGGCTCTGCAGCGATGTGGCTTTACTACTGCTATTCCTGCCCCGGACGCGCCCTTTGGCCCCCCATGAAATCTCGTACCCGGTTCAAAATTCAGGGTTTCAGCTCGACTTGGACTGAGTCACGCAACGGTACTGCCACATTGGCACCGACGACGACTGCTTCCACTCTGTCAGTTTGTCTTTTTGGTACCGCCATATACTCTGTTGCTGGCACCCCCAGATAAAGGGTTTGAGGTGGATTGAAAATCCCTGAGAGGGGCACGGACTCATTTCCGGAAGCTTCATTACTCACCCTCCTTCCCCCCTATTTTGGACTTGTTGCTCCCTTATGCGCCCTCAACCCTACAAACAGTATCTCGCTCTCGGTTTTTCGATCGCTAGCCAATATGGGCTCGTTCGGTGAGGTCACGGAGTTCGGTCACGGCTTCAAGGCTCAATTCCTATTTGATCCCAAATATAACAACTTGAATCACGGTATGCTCATCCACACCGCTTCCCCTGCAGAAGGTTCTCCTCCAGGATGCCAAGCCCCCGCTGCTTCATCGGTCTGGCCATCACGCTGTTCGTCTGAACGTCGTCCTGCCTAGTATCTCATATGGGATCAACAGGATCTAATTGAAACTCGGTAGGATCGTTCGGTAGTTACTCACTTCCGGTCCGCAATGCGCTGCGTGGGTATCAGAAATTGGCCGAGGCAGCCCCAGATAAATTCCTACGGTATCAATATATTGATCTGCTGGACAAATCGAGGGAGCGGATAGCAAAGCTCCTCAACGTCCCCACGGACGAGTGTGTTTTTGTCCAGAACGCCACTTCGGGTAGGTGCACCAGAACATTGGACCTTTCAATCAACATGTCTAATCCTGCAGGTGTCAATACCGTTTTGCGTAATCTCCAGTACAAGGAGAAGGACTGCATCATCTATTTCGATACTATCTACGGAGCAATTGAGAAGACGTTGGCTTCCATTGTCGAGACGAACCCGCAACTCCAACTTCGCAAGGTCGGACATGGGCAAGACTTTGCCTACTCACTCCCTTGCACGCATTCCGAGATCCTCAATGCCCTGTCTCAAACTATATCGCGAGTACTGTACGATGGGCTGAATCCCAAGGTTTGTGTCTTTGAGACCATCGTGTCTTTGCCCGGTGTGCGGTTCCCGTTCGAAAGGATCACCAGAATGTGCAAAGAATATGGTATTCTTAGTTTGATCGATGGGGCCCACGGGGTTGGCCAGATACCCCTGAATTTGTCCCAGCTCGACGCCGACTTTTTCGTCAGCAACTGCCACAAGTAAGTGGACTCGGCATGGCGTCTTCGCCATGACAGGCTGGTTTGCGATGCCTGACATGTTACAGGTGGCTATTTACCCCACGAGGCTGCGCCGTCTTCCACGTGCCCAAGCGTAATCAACACCTCATTCGAACCACGTTTCCGACCTCACATGGCTTTGTGCCCCAGGCCTCCTCGTCCATTCGGAATCCTCTCCCCCCCAGCGACAAATCAGACTTTGTCAATCTCTTCCAATTCGTGGCGACTGCTGACAACACGCCTTACTATTGTGTCCCGGCAGCCCTCAACTTCCGGCAAAATCTTTGCGGCGGTGAGGAGGCCATCTACAACTACATCCGGGACATCGCTCAAAGGGGCGCCGACCTCCTGGCTATGCTTCTCGGAACTGAAGTTATGGACGACTTGGACGCGGGATACGGGTTGCGCACCATGGGAAGCTACGAAGCCCGTGATAAACGGGACGGCGGACGTATCGGTTGGGCGGGCGGCCTCAGGGACTGTGCCATGGCCAACGTGCTCCTGCCAATCACTATCATCGGCGCCTATTCTCGGGGAAGCCTCAGCATGGGACCCGGTGGAGCCGGAAGCGCAGGTGGGCTGTCTCCCGCGTTTCGACAGTCGTCGTATGGGTTCCCTAGCCCCAGCGTTGCTGCCCAGCTCCGATCATCTTCTGCGGGCTCAGGAGGGAATCTTGGCGAACCCAGACGTTCCAATTCGCCTCTCAATTCTCCCAGCCTCCATTCTGCAGGCCCGATCATCATCCAGGAAGCAGACGTGGCCACCCATATCGCCTGGATGGAAAAGATCCTGGTGGACGAGTACAACACATTCGTGGCCATCTACGAATACGACGGCAAACTCTGGACTCGAATTTCGGGTCAAATCTATCTGGAACTCAGGGACTTTGAGTGGCTAGGAGGAGTGCTCAAAACGCTGTGCGAACGAGTGCGAAACGGAGAGTCTTTGCGGGGTAGAGGCAGGACTCCGGGGATTGAGAGGGCCGACTTTGAGGCGTTGAGTTTGAAGTCACCTTTTGCGTCGCGAACAAACACTGGTGAGGTGCTGAAGAGGTTCGATGTGACCCAGGGGGGATGGGTCGAAGCACGAGTGGATGGATGAGTTGGCCTCATTTATTTTGGCGTCTCGCCGGGTCTCGATCCTTCACCGTCTTTATGTTGTTATTACCCTGGTGTCCTCTTTCGAGACACATATTTCCCATCTGGAGTCCGGGGCTGCGGCCGAGGAGATGGTGGCAGCCACCACCACCGATGCGGCATAGTTGCGGAGAAGAGCAACGGATGATTGACATGTTGAGGTTGTACATGTTTGTCATGAGAAATGGTTCCTTCCACATGAATACTATTGCGTCAGGAGTCGAGGCAATTGCGGACTGGGAGGCGTCCTTCCGTTGAGGCCACTCCAGGGGCGGAGCCAGGCGTGAAAAACTTTGATGCCGCACGTGAGTGGCTCGCCGCCAGCTGCCAAGCCGCCATTTGTGCGCTATTACCCCAGATTTTGTGCGCTCCGGCCATTTGTAGGCGCGAAAAACTCTTCCTCCTACGTAATCTCAACCTCCTGTTGACAACACGTTATTCACGACTCGCTTTCACATCTTGCTCTGCTGGCCACTTTTTCCCCCTCGTGGCGTCAAGTCATCATCGTCATCCCCCCGGAAAGAATGTGAGGTGGACGCTGCTTTGCGTCCTTGGGAGCCATCTCCTTGTCAGCATTCCTTTCAACGCCACGTACATTTCCAGCCACCTGACCTCCACAGAGCCGGCATTCCCTTTTTGCCTCCGTCTCATGTGACGGACATCCGTGAATATCCCTTCTTTCATGCTTTCGGAAGTCTGGCCGCCGCCCTCTTTCATGCTGGGCACGAGGCCAAGAACAACAAAGTCCACTCATCCGTGGCCAGAGAGTGATTCACAGCTGCCGTTAACTGCTTAGTCGCTAAGTCAAGCCTCTGCAGACCGGTGGTACGCATTACTCACAGTTATGCTCCCGTCCTGCCAATGTCGCGCGTCCATCGGGTGCTTGAAAAGCAATGACACAGAACTTCCTATCCCTGACCTCCCTCTCCCATGTTTCTATTACCCCCATTTTTCATAATATTTTCCTAACTTGTTGGTTGTTCCTAACACCTTCTTGTGTGTGTGTTTTTCCCTGCATCTTTTCCTTGCGGGTTGCCGGTGGAGTTCGCTTGGACAACTTTGCATTCTTTGGGTCGGTCATCTGGTAAAATTTAGAAAGGGATTCATAAGACGCGGCTCACGGTTGAATCATGTTGCCTTCCGACTTTCCAGACCGTGGCCCATGCCCAGACCACAAATATCCTGCTACTACTGCTACTACGACTCCCCAGCATCACAACAGGCCTGAGGAACTGTTGTTATTCAAAGCTCATCGTCACCATCTCATCGAACCGCCCGACGAAATGACAGCTTCCAGAAAGTTCTCCTACGCGTCCGTCAAAGAAGAAACAGGTACGTGCTTGCAACCACCACCGGATATGGCGTCCCGACGCTGACCACACCTTTGCCCATAGATGATGGCCTCCCCCAGTCGTTTGGGTCGTCCCTGTCATCCCAGGACCTCGAGGAACTTGAGTGGATCGCGTGGCCCTGCAGCCAGTGGTGTAAGACCAAAGGCCTGTGCTCATATCATTTCAGCGGCTCCCACGAAGACCATGTCCGGACAAGGCTGGAGGGATATGCTCGGAACAACCCGAGAAAGCTGGAAAAGATCCTCGACGAGCTGGAGAAGCGGAGGGCGGCGCAGAAGTTGTTCAACCTCCCCTTCGCCAAGGAGATCACGCGCGTGCACCCCCGCCCCGCCGATTTCAGCCTTGAGGTATGGCGAGAGAAGGTCAGAGATTCCATTCGCCTGAGCGACGAGTTCGATCGCACGGGCGCAGACACGGCCATCGTCGACGACTCGGACGAGACGCTCTCGCAAGTGTCGGACATCGCCCGCAAGGAGGGGGTTGCGTATCTGGAGGCTATGCCCGAGGAAATCCTCGAACTCATCCTGTCCTACGTGACGGTTGATCACACGGCAGACCCCTATGCGCGTCCTCATGTGGATCTGGCAAGCTGCTCCCTCGTGTCCAAGACCGTCCAGGCGGCTGCCGTCCGGGTGTTGTACCGACACGTCTCGATCCCGCAATCGAGAGCCTTCGCCAAACTGATGCGGAGTCTCAAGACCACGCCCCAGCTCGGAGAATTGGTGCAGTGGCTGGACTTTTCTCACTACTCCAACATGGGCTTCGGCAGCGCTCGCAGCACGCGCAACCAAACCCCGTTCTTGAAGCCCGAGACCCTCAACGCATGTCTAGATGTCATGCCGAACCTGCAAGCATTCTTGGTCCACGAGCATGTCGACGAGGAACTTGACGTCAACATCATCGCCAAGCTGTTCAACATGCCTCTCATGCAGGCGATGGACTTTTGCGCCTGCTCTTCTCGGCCGTTTGCAGAGGCCTTCACCACCGTCACGAAACAGCTCTCCACGCCGCTCCGAAGCCTGAAGCGCCTTTCGTTGCATGAATGTACCACGCTGCAAGAGCCTGTTTTCGAATCACTCCTCCCGCTCCTGACGAATCTGACCCACCTGGATGTCGCCCACACCCTCATCAACGACAAGGCCCTTCTGTCCATCCCGGCGACTGCCAGGATCACACACCTGAACATCGAGCGCTGCACGCGTCTCACAGGGTCGGGCGTGGTCAAATTCCTCACCACACATCTCGCCGTCCGAGGCAATGTCGTCTACCTGAACCTGGCGGCTGACCCATCGCGGCACAGACTGCTCGCCGAAGACGACGTCACTCGCCTACTAAAGTCGTTGCCGTCAAGTCTCAAATCCCTCAACCTAGGTGGAGCAAAGATTAGGCCGTCACATGTTCCCGCGCTAAGACGTCTCGCCACGCATCTGGAAGAACTCGGTCTCCGTGGGGCCGACCTCAGCCTCGGCAGCGACATCATCCGCCTCTTCAAACCTTCTCCGTCGTCCGCGTCTTCGGAAGACGAGGACCACGTCATGGACAATCATGACACATCATCACCGTCTCGCCAGCAGCACCGCAGCACCCTGCGCTACCTCGACCTGACGGCAATTCCCTCCGTCACACAGCTCTCGCTCTCGTACTCCCCATCCTCCCTCACGGACAAGGACACGCTCCCGCTTGAGGTCATCGAGCTCGGCGGCGACGTGCTGCAGGAGATCAAGCGCCGCACGGCGCACGTGCGGGACCGCGGCAAGCTGGAGTGGGTGGTCAAAGAGCTCGGCCGCCGCGGGTGGTACGTACGCCAGCCACTTCCCGCTGCAGGCTCCGTCGTGGTCGACAACGGCGCCCGCACCTGGAAGATGGGCGCCCGCTGGTGGGGCATGCGGAAGATCCCCATGGTCGAGCAGGACGTCGGCGGCATGTATGGGTATTTCATGTTCAAGAGGTCATGAGGCGGCGCCTCACCTCAGATTCTTTGCTTTTGTTGACTTTGTGTCTCTCTCTGTCTTTTCTTCTGTCCAGGGTTTCATAGCGTGGTGGCATTGCATTTTTCCCTCGATGGGCGTTTATTGAGGCCTAATCCTCGTGTTCTTTTTGTTGTTGTTGTTGTTGCTGTTGGCGGCGGTGGTGGTTCTTGGTTATCCTCTCCTTTATTTTTTCAAGTTCAGGTTCAGGTTCATGGCACACGGCGCATGGGCCGCGAGGTACAGCACAGCGAGGCGTTTGTACCCTTTTCGTTGCTTTACCCATGAGACGACAACACGACCTGATACGTACAACACGATGACGAAGCAATTCCTGCATTTTCATGCAATTGAAGCCACGCAGCACGGGGAGCGACGAAAAAAAATGCCAGGGGGAAAAACAGCATGAGCGACGGCGTCCCGGGATTGTTTATGGATTGATTTCAATCATATCATATCATCACCATCATCATCATCACCATATCATATATGATCTGAACCCATGCTGGATGTCTGAAGCTTAACGGAAGGATTGGGTTGCATTTCCCGGACGGGCTGGCTTACTGTAACAATATCTATTACATACATGCACATGGATTGATTTAATGGACTCGTTGATTGATTGATTGATTGACCTTAAATACTGGGGAACAAGACGGGAAATAAATATGAACCGTGCAACTTAGGGAGATTTGAATGTATGTTCACGTACGCACTGAGGCTCGTCCAGGTCATCTCGGACACTTCGGCGAGACGAGGAACGAAATAAGAGAAGAGAAGAGAAGAAAAGAAAAGAGAAGGGATGCAACGAAATATGTAAGAGCTTTTGGTTTTGTGAGTTACATAGTACGTACGTATGTATAGCGTCTTGCACGGGGATAGTTAATCTGATAGACTTGATTTGCCTTGACATACTGTGATATGTATGTATATTCCCGTTTTCTTTAGGCTGTCCCCTCCTAGAATAAATATCCTCTGAACAGCTCTGCCTGCTTGCCTGCCTGCCCTGCGGGCCTACCCTCCTGGTTGGTACCCTTCCCTGCCTTGGACGGGACGCCCAGGACGCGCACGGCGGTTCGTCCGCATCACTACCTAAACACCGCTATACCCATAAGACATCTATCTATCTCTACGACACATATGAGGAATATAGATCGCTAGCGTGTCCTGCTGAGACGGGCTGGCTGGTTCTGAATCATAATCCCTGGTATCCAACAGCGCCATCTGCCTGGTATAATGCTTGCTTGCTTGCTTGCTTGCTTGCTTGCTTGTGTCCCTATGCCCTTTTTGAGCCTGGAACCGGGATCTGAGGCTGAGGCTAAGGCTTTTCTGTCCGTCTGTTTGTGTGTCTGTCTGTCCGTCTCGTCCTCGGCGTGCCGTGCCCCACTTCCCACCAGGAACAGACAGATAGATAGATGGTCGAGGTTCCGTCCCCGCATATGTACCTGGCCTGCCGGCGTGCGTTACCCGTGTCTGGGACACTAGACACGGCCAAGGTTGTCGACCACTTGACACAGCTTGGGGAGCATATTTCCCAAGGGTCTCAAGAAGAAGTCTAAAGGATGAGGCGGACAGGTTGAATGCTGTTCTTGGTTGGTCTTGTCTTCTGGAAGAACCACCACTGTTTGAAGGGGGCGGGCGCCACGTGTGACCTTCGCCCAGCCAGATAGCTCGTCAGTAGCCTCTCTTCGTAATCACGACAATATCTGATGTCCTCGTCATCCTATCTGCACGGTCACCGTTTCCCATTTGGACAAAAAGTGGTCCACTCTCAGCCGGTCCAGGTAGATGAGTGACAGAAGCGCCGACAGGCGTATGGTCCCCACACGCTCAAAGAGCTTGATGTTTCCGTACCGCGGCGCCGCCGCCGCCACCACCAGCAGAGGAGCGGAGTGGTCGAGATCGTGTCCTTTCGAGCGGTCCACCAAATCCAACGCCAGGACCTGGCTGCAGCTCTCCAGGCGTCGGAGCGCGTCGTCCGAGCACAACTCCGTGTCTATGGGCACGGATCGTTCCGTCAATCCGCACACGAAGTTGGCCCGGACGCGGTGGGTGGAGGACGGATTGAAAATCAGGTTGCGAAGTCGACAGCCGCGACTCCGGACGCGGAGAACCCGCGGCATTTCGTCGATCGTGGCGTCGGCAAATCTCGAAAGGTCATCCAGCCGGACCAGTTCCCCTCTCTCGCATGATTGCAGTGATATCTCCACGTCGTTTGACCAGGAGAGGTCCGAAGAACGTTGTCCGGGGAAGTGGGGGGTGACCTTGCTGCCGCTCCAGCCCACCCAGGACCAACTCGGAAAGCAAGGTTGTCGGCTGTCAGTATGACGCCTCGTCCACAGAAGTGTGAGAGCAAAGAGTGCCTCGGGTGAAAGCATGTCGTCCCGCCATCGTCTGCCCGGAGGAATAGGCATGCCAAATACTTGTCGGACGCGGGACGCCCCTTCAAACAGGGGGGGTTCTTCGAGAAGACCAAGAACAGCATTCAGCCTGTCCGACTCATACGTGAGACTTCTTCCCGAGACTTGGGAGATATGCTCCCAGGCCGTGTTAAGCTCGCCCAGCTCGGGCTTAGCACCGCCAAAGTACGTGGCGTTCGGCTCGACAAAGAGCCTTTCAAGCGAGCTATGAGCGGCAATGGTCTCGCAGGTCGACGATGTCATGCACTTAAAGTACAATTGCTGGTGTGTAAAGTACAGTCGCCGCCTTGATGAGACTTCCTCTTGGTAAGTCCATGCTCGTGTTATGTATTTTGACCGATTCCTCGCCGACTCCAGCGAACCCATGGTGGAGATCAACCGGCAGCTCCCGAGTTCAAGACACGGCTGTACATCACGACGGACAGTGCTGACGCCTGGTAGACCGTCGTCTGCACTTTCCCCGTGGAGAGCGACGATGGTCAGCTGCGCCGCACGGTACAGTGAGGCCATGTTCTTCAGTTCGCGGTGGAACTCGTGGTTGTTATTGTGCCGAATGCAAAGCCGGTCCACCCAGAGATACCGAAATTCGAGGGCTTTGGTGATCGTGATAGCGTCCTCAACAACCTGTGGTAGCGAAGCGAGGTCATCGTTGGGTTCGTGACTCCCCCCTGGACATGAAGCGGACAAGGCTGGCCCCCACACATAGCTCAGAGCCGTGTAGTCGACGATCCCGTAATTGCGGACAAGTCTCCTGTCATGACAGTCGAACAACCACCGTGGATAGGCTCCAGCACTGGCGCAGGGTTGTGAGCACTGGGGGTGAAGTCTTTTGCAGGTCGCCAGCCATCTACTTACCGCCCCCAAGTTGATGGAATTGGCGTCTATTTGTTGCCCTTGCAAACGGGTATGGACAGCGTCCTGGTGCATGGGTAATATGAGTCCAGCGTCTTGCAGGTGAGAGGTGGAAGTGCAGATGAGCTGACGCTTTTCGACCTTCTCGGACCGTTTTACCAGCTTGGCTAATGGCAACTCTCGATCCGTCCCGACAGCTGCAAAGACCACGTTCGGGTGCGGACAGTCAAACATGGAGACACCACAGCCAATACACACATGATATGCCAGTAAAAAGGTCAGGACAGGTGTCGGCCACTGCGGGCTGTTCTGCGCGATCTGTTCCAGGAATCGGCAAAGGGGGCATGATGGCTCATAGCCCTTCTTGAGCCTGATCATGGTGATGGGTGTGGTGTGTCTCTGAGAAAGGGAAAACACCCTCTCCAGGTCCAATGAAGCGCATTTCGTACAGAGTTTCTGAGATACTTCCCTGTTTTCGCAAGGCTGAGGGGAGCGCCTGTGGGAATTGACCATGTTGGCTGTACTCGCCATATTTCCCACAGCCACAGGCAAGGAGACATCTGTTCACTCACATCGAATATAGGCCACGGGAGGTATCAGGTGTACGGACGTCTGACCATGTTCAGCATATATCGACTTCTCCAAAGCAGATATCCCGAGTGAGTGTGAGCCATCAACCCCTCTTTGAGCCGTATCAAGGCAACGGGGCGCAGCATCAGGCTGTCTCTCGTCCCACGTCTAGCGAGGGCCTTTTGGTAGTTTGAGGGGGACCAATGACAACGATGTTAGAGGCAAAAAGACCAGCCCTAGACATGGTCGTTTGGGATGATGAGTATCGGGCCATCCCTGCCAGCACATAGCCATTAGCCCCTGTCGAGGACGATAGCAGGTTGGCTGCCTAGATCAGGATAGCGACTGGCTGATGCAGGACGAACTTGGCGGCCGATGGGAGAATGTGAGTGGAAGAAGCTGGGACACAGCCGTATCGCCCTTTGGGTCTGGGCTAGCCTCAGTCTTTCGATGCAGGTGAGAAGAGGGTGACTTTTTGCCGTAGCACTGTTCGAGTTCGCTCTGAAGTTTGGGGTGGATCGAACTCGACAATGTTAGTTAGTTATCATGTAGAATACGCTGATCGAGGGAGAGGCCACCAGTTTTCGCATTGTTGTCTACAGTATCGTCTCATTCTTGGTGTTGTACAGCCTTTTGAGATGTCTTCTCGATGCATTGGCTCAAGACATCATTGATATCCCCACACACTCTGCTTGCCGATTTTTGTTTCCACCGACGGTGTTCGCCCTCCTCTATAGCCAGATCTGCCATGCGGAAATAGTCGACGGTGTCCGACCCAGTCCCTTCCACGCTATGCTCATATGCTCCGTCTTTTGACCAAGCCTGTAGTCAAATTGGTTTGTCTATCACAACTCCTCAAGAACGGACGGCCCACCTTGCCTCCACGTTCTTAAGAACCTGTATATGTACACTCTGGGAGAGGGTGATCCTCCTCTAACTCTCGGCATGATTGTGCCCAAGCCCCGTGACGACATTCTCTCAGGCTCCTAAAAAAGCGTTTTTCAAGAGTTGACAGAGGGCTCATCGCAGCGTTGTCCCACCATATGAGGTGGTCCTCTCAAGTCTTCTTTTTCTTCGGTCCCGAGATCAATGGATATAATCGGCCAAGATGGTGGTTTATCGTAGATTTGCCTTTCGGTTGGGGTTTCTGGCAGCGCATGAGTCAGTCAGCTGTACGGCTGCGTCGTGGAAGCAATTCAGCAGGTTGGAATATGGGCAGACGTACTGGTGCATCCATGCACTCTCGTAGAGCTTTCTCGAGGTGTCCACAGCCTCCTGAGGCGGCGCCCGCGGCCCAACAGTCTGAAAAGAATCACATCAGTATGCTTCGCCTGTAGCCCATCATCCCTCTGGCTCTTCTGTCGGATTTGTAGACACAACGCGCTTTCGCTGCACATCATCGAGAAGCTCCCTTCATTCCCGAGACACAAGCAACAGGCAGAGACGTACTCAACATGGCAGTCATGGGTCCTAGACACGGATTCGGCTCCTGCTTGTCTGGATGTCTGATCTTTAACCGCGACACAGTCTGTAGGCGGACTGGGTTGATTGCTGTCGAGGAACCACGGGGAGGCATCTTGTCTGGGATTCGCTAGGGTATATGCAGAGAACGAGGGAGAGGTTTTGAAATAGCCTCGCCAGTAGGACAGGACACGCTTGCTGAGAGATTAGGATGAAGGACAAGGATCTAGAGCTCTGACCATGAACCCAGAGCTGTCGAGACCGAGAGACGCAGATGAAGGAAAACTGTATGGGCGCATTGAGCAAAAGTGGAATGAGTTCCCGGCAAAACTTCGGCGACGAGACGATACAGCAACAGTATCGAGTAATTACAAGGCTGCGGCTAAAGCCACAAATACAGTATTACATGGGGATTTTCGCTGTACAAAGAAGATGGAAGCAAGTTTAAAAGTTGTCTGGAGACAATACTTGGAATACGTGATGCTCAAAGAGACAGGGTTGAGCTTTTTCGACCCTCATCGGAATATATCGTCAAAACTCATGTTTCCAATCCGCGAGCCGTTATTGCTCAATACTCCAGCTTGGCCTCCGCGTGGGATGTTGCCTTGGCTATTAAAAACAGGACCCATATACGCATCCGACAGCATCAAGCGGTCGGGATCATTACAAAAGGCTTCGAAGGTTGTGTCGTCCGCGAACCCAAAGTCCCTGAGTCCCTGGGTCCTGTCAACCGTCCATTGAGTTGTATCTAGTTGAGCCATTTCGTGGAACAGGGCATCGATCTCGTCTCCGTCAAAGCTCGGAGATGTCGCGAGCCCTGAAAAGTTGGCTTTTTGGGCCAACAACCCGGGGCCGTGGCTCACCCCGTTGCCATCTTCCGGCAAGTCAATACTCATAGCACCGTAATCCACAGAGGTCGATCCAGTCGGCTGGTCCTCCCCTGGTGCATTTGCATAATGAGCTATGTCCTGATATGGAAAGAAAATCGGCTCCCGAGCGTCAGCTCCCCGCGACCCCAGATCTCTGCGGCTGCTTGGACCGGGCGCAAGACTGTTGTACATTGGTGGCGTCTGCAAGACACTGCTGGATCGCAGCACTGAGTTTTGGTTCGAATGACCTGTTGGTGCCATCCGCGTACTGCCGTCGTTCACTGATTCTGCTCCTGGCCAGATGGTGGCCAACCTCGACCGAACCTTGTCGAACTTTTCCAGAAGTAAATCATGACCGCCAAAGGGCGATGCAGAAGAATTGGCGCCTGGACTGGTCAGATGGAACAGTGGTATGAGGATGGATGGAACGCCGCATTCGTCGAAAAGGTTCCATGAATGTTCAAACAGCTCCAGGCTCTCAATGAAGTTCCACCTGGGTCCTGGCTGAACCATGCCGTTCGACTGAGAATTGATCGCTTGAACTGCAAAGTGACATGTCTGTAAAATCATCTGATGTGGTGGGCGTCGGGTGACGTCCGAGACTGCGAAAGGATACTTCTCGCTCAGCGAACCCAGTCGTGATGTAACATGCTGGCTTATTGGCATTCCGCCGGTCATCTGGGAGCTTTTGGTGCAAAATACATCACTGGCAATCATACAGAGCTCGGTCAGTCGGTTGAAGCAACTTATCACGAAAGCCGGTTCTCTAGACTCGGCGCCATCATGGCCAGCTGCTGCTTTCCACGGTTCCCACTCTTCGTGTCCGTCTTCCTCGAGAAGCTTAGAAGGACTCAAATGACCACTCTGAAGATGAGGTAGCTTCTTCAAACGGATCGCGATGATGGTTTCCAAGACAAAACAGCCTTGTAGGACGGCCTGCCAGCTCTTCTGCTTGAAACCAGCGGGTACGGGTCCAAACCCGGCAGCGCTTTCGGGCCTGTTGATACCAGAGTCAGGATATAGACCCGTCAGTGGCTTGGACGGGGCCACTTCCAGCCCCGAGGAGAGGAGCAGAGCCCGTATAGCAGAGCCCACCAGCATCCAGGCGGACGTCCAGTCACCAGTGCCAATGTCAAGTAGGACCAGCAACAATAAAGCCTGAACGTGACCAAACGAGAAAGGGCCGCTGTCGGTGGGTATCAGCTTCCTCGCCAGAGAACGCATCTCAGCAACACTTTGGCCAGGTGTCGTGTGGGGCGCCGACCAAAGATGTCCGGTCTGTTGGTGGGAGTACGCACAAATCGCCCACATACAGGAAAGATCAGCCGTGTCGAGAGGACGTCGTTTGTGAGGCATGGTGTGTTCGTAAAATTTACGGAGGGTAGCAGGCCTGTCCAGGATGGGAAACCAACAGTGGGTGAAGGTGAAATACTGATCCAAGAGGCGCGAGGCCGAAGATGGAAGAGGCTCTTGTTCAGCCTTTGGAGTGCCGGGTCGGTTCTGAAGTAGACACTCTCCCAAGTCAGGCCCCAGATCTTGTATGCTTGGATGGCTCACCGGCTCGTGGCTCTCTGACATCTCAATGACCTTGAAATCTGGTGTGAGCACAGGTCTATCGCTTTGAGCATCACTCAGAGGCTGTGCCGGTTCATTGCCGTCTTCGCTGTCGCGTTTACGCTTGTGGTGGATCGAGGGGGCGTGCTCGAGGCGGGATAAGAGCTTTTCCAACTCTGTAAGCACCTTGGACTCTTTCCATGCCGTGTGAAGCTCGTCCCCAAACTTCTGATGGTTCCATATCCGTACCAGCTCTTCCTCATTCTGGTTGACCACCAGCTGCACAGTATCATCTAGTCCGTGCACCTTCCGTAACATGACAGCCCATAACTTCTCCAGCCCGCGGACATATCCCTCCGGGAGCCCTCTCTTCTTGTTCGCGGCCACGTACAGACATGGTTGCCCAGCATTGAGACAATTTGAGCACTCTGGTTGCTTTGCATCGCACTTATCTTTGCGGGCTCGACAGCGTGTGCAGGCGCGTGAAACGCGGGCTCGAGATCGTTTGGAAGCGTCTTCTTGGTCGCTCGTCCGAGTCCGTCGTCTCTCCACGTCCGTACTAGGTGAATCCATCACAACGAGGTAGGTGTGCGACAGCCATGTTCAGAGGGGAAGGGTGCTCTGTCAGCGGGATGCAGCCGGGGAGACACTAGAATCAGGGATGCCTCTTCATGAGAGCGTCGTGAGGGAAGCCACCCTGCTGATACCTACAGTAGTCTGCGAAACGTTTCGGTGAGTTAGTAGTTGGCTTGACTGGCGTTGATCGGGCACATAGAGCACTTGAGCTGCAGGCGGGGCGGGAAAAGCGCACACTAACTAATTACTTAATCATTGATCAACTCCAGAGCCACCCAGAGCCACCTAAGAGCCACCCAAGGGCCACCTACAGTAGGTGAGAGAGCTAGGTGAGAGCCAGAACAGCCCAAGACTTTAGCTACCAACTTACATACGTCGCTAGGTACACAAGAGGTGCACCCATCATTCTAATTATGTTCCCTGTCTTCCTGGTCCAAGGCTTTTGATACAGCCGTTTCTTTGCATCTTCTGAGACGAGGTGCAACATGACCATTGGAATACCAGACAGAAGTGTACGGCCAAGCGAGACTCTCTCCATATGAGTGAGGTTGACCAAAGATGAGCGGCGACCATGGAATCCCACCGCAGACCGAGTCAACTTGCAGGGGATCCAATCACCACAGCTTCTCAACACGGCCAGTCTCGACCTTCAATCTCTGGTACAGCCTCGCCTCGTTCAGTCACCTGTCGAGCATCGTCGGTCCAGCATCTGCTCGATGCTGTTCAGGACGAGTCGATCTCGCAAACCCCAAGTAGACTTGTGAAAACACCACTTCCAGATGGCTCTGCATCAGGACGCCTCTTCCACCCCGAGGCTTCGCTTGTTCTGGTTGGAATCAGAGCCTCTGGAAAGCGATCCTTGGGTCTCATTGCGGCCACTGCTCTCGGACGGCGATTCGTCACCGAAGACCATTATTTCCAGACCGTCAACGGGGTTTCGAGACAAGACTACCTCAAAATCCACGGTAGTGAGCAGTTCCATCGGCAGGACATTGAGACTTCTAAGCGAATGCTGGAGGACAATAAGTACCGATGCGTAATTGACTGTGGCCTCGGCAGCCTCACAAGCGGACTCCAGGACTACTTGAAACGCTTCAGCCAGACCAACCCAGTGGTCTTCGTGCTCAGGGATATGGATCAGATCAAGGCAATTCTCAACCTGGACGATCGGGCTGCCAAGTTGCTTGAGCATGGTAACTTGACCCATCGGAAATGCTCGAATTTCGAGTTTTATAACCTGGAAGATGATTCTATGCACGGCTCTGCCGATGTTGAGATGGCAGACCGCGCGTCTCCCAACTACTCCTTCAAACTCAGAAACGCCCAGGCCGATTTTTCGTCTTTTGTTCGTTTCATCACCGGTTCCTCCTTGGGTGACCCGACCTTGGTATCTCCTTTCTGCCTGGATGGTCCCGTGGAACTGCGGCCCTACACTCATGCACTTCTCATAAGAGCCTCAGACTTCGCCGACGGACGAGTGGATTTTGGCGCCCTTGAAGCCGGCGGCGATATCTTGGAGATATATGTTGACCAGTGGTGTTCGGGCATGACAAGAGTGCTGAGCAAGATGGTGGCGACCGCGAGGAGAGCGTTGGACATACCTATTCTCATGTCAGCCAGTCGCAACCTATCTAACTCCCAGGCCACGGAGACGTATGTGGCGGTTCTATTGCACGGACTTCGATTAGGAGTACAGTACATCTCTGTTGATCTTGACCTGGATCCCAGCCAGATTGAACGTCTTAGAGTCATCAAGGGCTACACCAAACTAGTTGGCAACTACATCCACTACGTCTCCAATGGAAATGGCTGGAAGGACACGGCATTGAGGAACATGTACAACAGAGCACTTGATTCCAAGTTTGATATGGTCCGTATTCTCAAGGTTCCGACATCTCGCGAGGAGAACGACGCGGCGAGATGGTTCGCCCAACAACTGAAAGACCTTCCCGGACCTCGACTTATTGCAATAGTCTACAATGTCGGATTCCTGGGTCGGACATCACAAATCATGAACCCTGTACTCACAACGGTGACTCATCCCAGTCTGCCCGAAACTGAAGCGAACCGTGTTCACATCTTCTGGCCTTTGCTGTCTTCCAAGCAGATGATCAGCGCTCTATTCGATAGTTACGTCTTCGATTCTCTTCAATTCTATATCGTCGGAGCCAACGTCTCGGGATCTTTGTCACCGGCAATGCACAATGCAGCCTATAATCTCCTTGGCCTGAAACATCGATACAGCACGAGACATATTACGACTTGGACGGATATCGAAGTGCTTGCAAAGGATGACACCTTGGGCGGCTTGAGTGTGGTGCAACCCTACAAAGTCAGGCTTGTTACTCAAATGCAGGCGCTCAGCGGACACGCCAAAGCTATAGGAGCCGTGAACACACTGATTCCTCTCCGCCAACACGCTGCGGGTCTCACACCTTCGCTGGGCATACAAGCCCAGCTGAGGAATCGCGCGGGGAAAATCATCGGCTGGTTCGGGGAGAATACTGATTTTATAGGCATCATGAACTGTGTCAGTAGAAGCCTCTCCCCACGCAATGCAATCCAGCCCAAGACCACCAGCCTCGTGATTGGTGCTGGAGGCATGGCCAGAGCTGCGGTATACGCTATGTTGCAGATAGGCTGCAAGCACATATTTGTATACAACAGAACCGTCTCAAATACCCGAGCTCTGGCTCGCCACTTTAATGGCTGGGCACAATCTCAGAAAAACGTAACGATCGCGGAACCAGTCAAAGTCATCGAGCACACCACAGACCCCTGGCCTGCAGATTTCGCACCTCCGACGATTGTGGTGTCATGTGTCACGCGAGAGCTCCTCGATGGTAATCCAGGCGCGGACCTCGAGATGCCAGAACAGTGGATGCAATCACCAAGTGGTGGGGTCGTTGTTGAAATGGCATACATGACAAAAGAGACACCACTGATCAGGCAGATCAAATTATTTCGAGAGCTGACACAGAGACCATGGGTTGTGGTTGACGGGATCGAAGCCCTGATTGAGCAAGCAGTCGGCCAGTTCGAATCAATGACTGGAAGGAAAGCGCCAAAGCGATGTATGGTAGAAGCCGCCCATGCGTCAATTCGCAAGAACGCCTCCTATGTGGTTGATGGAGAAGAGTTCTTTACATGAACAGCAGGGTGTATCCGCTTCTTCCCGTTATTGCCCACAAATACACTCGATGAAATGCAACTTCAGACATGAGTACAAGCTACAGTACATTGGTGCTTTTCCCTTCAGTGTGCGTTTGTCATCTGTCTCTGCACCTCTTTTCGGGCCACATCACGAAGCCTGCTGTCGATGTGAATGCCACTCCACAGACTTGCTTGTGCAAGTCCTTGTCCTATCATGGCTTCAATACCGCCGATGACCTGCCAGCCTGATTGCTGAGCAAGCCTGGATATTTCAGTGTCAGGGGAGGGATGATAACACATTTCCAACAAAGCACCCTTCTCGTCTCCACTCAAGAATATAGAGAGAATCTCTCTGACCGTCTTCTCTGTCTCTGACACAGGGGTGAAATCCGGGACTGCGCTGACTATTGCTCCGGGTGAGGGGAGTGTTGTGGCTTGGTCCGTCGTGGACACGTATATCAGGTTATCTCCGGCCCCTCGAGCTCGACATTCCTGGAGGACGGCCTCCACTTCAGTAGCATCACGGTTGATGATGTATACAGGCGAGCAACCCATGAATCTCTGGAGTGCATAAACGGCCGCTCTGCAGGTGCCGCCACCTCCAACGACGAGACCGGGCCTCCCTCGGTAGGGAGAGCCTTCTACGTTCGTAAGGAACGCATCCCGGATCCCCAGACAGTCGGTGTTTGTGCCAGTATATATCCTTGATCCGTCTGGATCCGTCTTGAAAACAATCGTGTTCACGGCTCCAATCGCTTTCCCTTCGTCTGTAAGTTCATCGAGATAGGGGATGACGGCCACTTTGAACGGCATGGTCACACCGCTTCCCATGCATTTTTGGTCACTCTTCAGATACGTCAAGAAACCTTCGAGGTCGGTCGTTTCGCAGAGCATTTGGCCCCATTTTTTTCCAACCGCCGAATAAACGGCATGATGCAGTGAGGGTGATTTGGAATGGGCTATGGGATATCCAACAAGGTAAGCGACACGTTCAAGGGACGAGGTATCTGGAGGTGCAAATTGTGCCATCGCGAAGTATTGACCGAAAAGAGGTGCCTCGCATTTGAAGCTGGTTTGAATTGATGTTCTTGGGACAGAGAAAATACCAGTCCACTCGACGCTCTCGTGGGCTGTTGGTCACCTTTCGAGAAGTTGTTCAACACAAGACGCCACCAGAACAACGGGGGGTACTCTCCTCCGTCAACAAGTCTCGATATTGACGCTCAGTCCGAAATACACCGCGTCGTCCATATCCGACGCAATAGCAAGACAAATCCGACAATGTCAGCAACCCATTTCGGATCATTCCCCGCAGCCTGCGAGAAAAGTTTCAGCGAAGAGGCAAAATACTTGAGGGATAAAGTCTTTCCCGCCAAGTCGCCTCTCGACCCGCCCATGACCTAGTCAAACGCCGACCGGCCATGCACCGTTACTCCACATCTAAAGGCTGACCCCTGTTAATAGAAGCGGCAATCATAAACGATGAGCAGAAGTGCTCACTCAATTGAGAACCCCGGGTGGAGAGCCCACCTTCACGTCGTCGTGGAGAAAACTCTTCTCCGGTGCTCGTATTTGGCAGCCGTAAGCATCCAACAGGTTTTGAGACAGTCGAATCTCACACTGGTTTCCCTTTGACCCTTTGTATACTTATACTCCGCTCCTTCTCCTGCTTCCCCAGACTCCTCCGTCCGCTACTCAGAGCAGAATTCTTTGGACGCTTTCGAATCAGCTGCAACAACTATCAACATGGGTCTCCTTCAGCTCGTCGAAGACCGACCTACTCCCAAGAATGTCTATAACTGGAGAGTCTACTTTTCCGCAGCGGTGGCTGCATCCGCTGCCATGATGATCGGGTACGACTCCGCGTTCATTGGGGGCACTCTTGCCTTGAAGTCGTTCAAAGACGAATTCCACTTCGACGACCTCTCCACATCGGCGGTCAACCTCCTTTCCGCCAACATTGTTTCTTGCTATCAAGCCGGTGCCTTTTTCGGCGCCTTTTTTGCCTATCCTGCGGGCCATTTCCTTGGGCGTCGAATTGGGCTGATCATTTTTGCCGCTGTCTTCGTCCTCGGAGCTGGAATGATGCTGGGAGCTAATGGAGCTCGTGGGTTGGGTCTTATCTACGGCGGCCGTGTGCTAGCCGGGATCGGAGTGGGAGGAGCATCAAACCTCTCGCCCATCTATTGCTCTGAAGTCGCTCCTCCCGCCATCCGTGGCCGGCTGGTTGGACTCTACGAGATGTCATGGCAGATAGGAGGACTCGTGGGGTTCTGGATCAACTATGGCGTCTCCGAGACGATGGCGCCCTCGCACGAACAATGGATCATTCCGTTTGCCATCCAGCTCATCCCGGCTGGACTCTTGTTCGCCGGTGCGTGGGTCATCAAAGAATCTCCCCGATGGCTCTTCTCCCGCGGACGTCGTGAAGAAGGGATCAAGAACTTGTGCTGGCTGCGAAACCTTCCGGCCGATCATATCTACATGCAGGAAGAGATCTTCCTCGTCGACAACGCCATTGAAGTCCAACGCTCTACCGTCGGCCTTGGCTTCTGGCAACCGTTCCGAGCAGTCTTTACGGATCGCAAGGTCACCTACCGCTTCCTCCTTGGCGGTTCCCTCTTCCTGTGGCAGAACGGCACGGGAATCAACGCGATTAACTACTACTCCCCCAAAGTTTTCGAGTCCATTGGTGTTACCGGCACCAACACCTCTCTCCTGACCACCGGTATCTTCGGAGTCATTAAGACTGTCGTTACTTTGTTCTGGCTCTTCGTTCTCATCGATAAACTCGGTCGCCGCGCGCTTCTCATGTACGGCGCGGTCGCCGGGTCTCTCTGCATGTGGTACATCGGCGGCTATATCGCCGTTGCAAAACCTGCCGACCATCCCAGCGCGACGCTCTCATCGGGTGGCATCTCCGCCATGGCCTTCTTCTATCTATGGACCGTCACGTACACCCCGTCGTGGAACGGGACGCCGTGGGTTTTGAACTCTGAGATGTTCGACCAGAACGTCCGAACTCTCGCGCAAGCATTTGCGGCGGCAAACAATTGGTTCTGGAATTTTATCATTGCTCGCTTTACCCCTCAAATGTTCGCCTCGATGTCCTACGGCGTGTTCATGTTTTTTGCATCCCTGATGCTCTGCGCCGCGGTCTTTGTGTTTTTCCTGGTGCCTGAAACCAAGGGCATCCCGCTCGAGGCCATGGACCGGCTGTTCAGCCGCGAATACCCGGCGAGACGCGCGCACAAGGCGCTGCTCCTCCAGATTCGCGCCGAGGACCAGGACTTCCGACGGAATGGTGTCGGTATCGGCGGTGGGGAGAAGGAGGATGTCGAGGAACGCGAGGTCGTGGTGGAGAAGGTGTAGATTGCATACGAGAAAGGAAAGAGAAGCATCATATGGTCCGGGTTGCGAGCGCGAGTGCTGCGAAATGGCAGTAGAAGAGAGAAAAAGGCAATGCTATCATTGTCCGAAGGATGTCATCAGCTTTGGATGAACTACATATCTCGGTCATTTTACGATGGAATGGGGTCTCTCTCTCCCTCTCCCCTTTTCTAATTATATGTCGTTGTCTGCACGCAAATTCAAGCGTCGGTAATAATAGACACGATTTGTTCTTATTTCTCAGCCTTTTCTTCATCAATAATAGATCTAACATCAATGTCTGGTCACGAACTCGGAAGCTGGATGGACGAGACGAAATGGTGGTAGCGGTGGTGTCTTATCTATGCTAGAGAGGCTGCTAGAGAGGGGAGATGAAGGTGATATTGTACATGTACATACAGCATGTCTACCTCCTTCCTGTATATATCCTCGTGACGAAGCTGAAACGAACGAGTTGAGAAGCTTGACTCAACTCGACTCGCCTCTTGTGGCTGACCAACCCATGGATCCTCCCCTCGACTTGGACTTGGGGGAATTGTTTCGACGTATTCGGTAGGTAGAAAGATGTATGAATGTCCTCGTCGTACAAGGCGGTAAGGTAGGTAAGGTATCGGGAAGAATGTCTCATCACTCCAGGCACTTCCTGGCCTGAATTCAGGGAATCCAGAACTTTTTTGTTCTCCTCCCTGACTACGTTGCATATGCTGCTTTCGTCCTCCTTCCCGACCGCCTCGCATCCTCCTCCTCCTCCTCCTCCGTCTACCCGTCCTTCTCATCCTCCGCGTCCCACCGCTGCGCCCAAAACTCCAGGGCGGCGCGGTACCCATACACGCCCAGCCCCATGATCACGCCGACGGCCTTGTCGGAGAAGTACGAGTGGCTGCGCCAGGGCTCGCGGGCGTGGACGTTGGAAATGTGCACCTCGAGAAACGGCAGGGCGGTGGCGAGCAGCGCGTCGCGGATCGCCACGCTGGTGTGTGTGAACGCCGCCGGGTTGAGGATGACGCCGACGCGTGTTCGTTTCGCGGTTGCAGACGGCGGAGGGTGGGACGTCTCGCCTTTGTGGTCGTCACTACTCGGACCGGCAGTTGTCGGGGTGGACGGTGCAGGCGGCGGCGTGAAATGCGACTGGATAAAGTCGACAATCATGCCCTCGTGGTTCGACTGGAAGGGCACCACGTCGATGCCCAGCTCCCGGCCCCGCGACACGGTCGTGCTCACCACGTCGCTGAGCGTCGTCGAGCCGTAGATGTGCGGTTCGCGCGTGCCCAGCAGGTTGAGGTTGGGGCCGTTGATGAGCAGGAGTTTCCTCTGGGGTCGGGAGGACATTTTTTCTTTGGAGAAGGACGGGGGAAAGGGTTTTAAGAACAAGGTAAATGCAGAGAAGAAGATGCGTGGTAGGGTGTGCTGGATATGAGTTTTTGTTTGCGTGAGTTGTAGTGCAAGGTATGGTCTCTTCCCGATTGACGAGGAGGAGGAGGAGGTGAGAGTGGCGTATACAATCCCCTGTAGACCCAGCTTTAGACTGGCTAATCCACGAAACGTGGAATATGTGCAAAATGATAATGGTAATTAGACTCGATTTCTCCTAGATCTCTCCTGGAGCGTCGAAGTTGTCTCCCTGACCCATCTTCAGCATTAAAGGGTTAAGCAAAGGAGCGTTGGAACAAGTTGCTGTATTTTCTCCACTTTCGACCCCAGAAATCCGCGATCCGACGGGCTAATGATATGAGCACGGTGTATATCAATGAGATCCGGGAATCGCCTGAATAGGGAAGGGAAAGGAAAGGGATGGTAGGGATGGGAGGGATGGGTGAGGGGAGAGAAGAGCATTCGCTCGTCAGCCGGCAGAGAACTTGTCCGGAGAAAACACAACTTGCACTTCCACCATCCAAGAGAAAAGGGGCAGGATGAGATCCGGTAATATGATGGATGTTACATGCTGGTGGCCTCCGAGGTCGGCGAATGAAAACGAACACCGGCAATAGCCGACCAACCAACGACGCCCGACTCCTCGAATCCTTCCACTCCCCCAAGCCGGGCGAGATCAGCGCAGATCAGAGCCAGGACTGTGAGTTCTTGGGCTGCGTGCATTGTACCGGCAGTCGGACTCAGACGAGGACGTGGTAAGTTCGGTGGTCGTCCTCCCCGTCTCTCCGTTTGCGACAGGACACCATACATACCATGTCTGCAGATACGAGGCGGCAGCAGCAGGAGCGGCAGCAGCAGGAGCGGCAGCAGCAGGAGCAGCAGCAGCAGCAGCAGCACACCATCTCCGACGCAGAGCTGGCCGACATCTACACCTTTGCCATCCAGCTGGGCAAAGACGCCGGACAGATTCTTTTGAGTCGTCTGCAGCGGCGACGACGGGACGGAGATGGAGATGGCGATGACAAGGACGAGGCGAAGACCGACAACAACGATGACCAGCCGGTGGAAGAACTCGTCCTTCACGAAAAACTCAACGCCGTCGACATCGTGACCGCCACCGACACCGAGGTCGAGGCCTTCATCCACGCCGCCATCACGCAGCGGTACCCGTCGCACGGCTTCGTCGGCGAGGAGACGTACTCGCAGGGTTCGTCCAAGGAATACCTCGTGCGCCCGGACCGGCCGACGTGGGTGGTCGACCCGCTGGACGGCACGGTCAACTTCACGCACGGCTTCGGCATGTTCTGCGTGAGCATCGCGTTGGTGGTGGACGGCCAGGAGCCCGTGGTCGGCGTGGTCTACGCGCCGCTGCTGGGCCAGTTGTTCTCGGCGTGTCGGGGCCGCGGCGCCTGGCTGAACGAGACCACCCGTCTGCCGCTCCTGGGCCGGCAGGGCGTCGGACCCATCCCCCGCGACGCCCCCGCGAAATGCGTCTTCGCCTGCGAATGGGGCAAGGACCGCCGCGACATCCCGGACGGCAACCTGCACCGCAAGGTCGACAGCTTCGTCACCATGGCGTCCGAACTCAGCGGCCGAGGTGGCCGGGGCGGCATGGTCCACGGCGTGCGCAGTCTCGGCAGCGCGACGCTGGACCTCGCGTACACGGCCATGGGTAGCTTCGACATCTGGTGGGAGGGCGGGTGCTGGGAGTGGGACGTTGCGGCGGGCATATGTCTGCTGAAGGAGGCCGGCGGGCTGGTCACCACGGCGAATCCACCGGAAGACTGGGAGACGACGGCCACCACCACCACCACCACCACGACGGCTGAGATCGTCGACGCCAAACTGGGGGGCCGGCTGTATCTCGCCATTCGACCGGCCAGTGACGGGCCCGATGGCGAGACAGCGCGGCAGGGCCAGGAGAGGTGTGTGAGGGAGGTCTGGAGGAGAGTAGGAGATTGGACTATTCGAGGCCGGGAGCTTGAGTTGGGGGTGAAGAAGAAGACGAAGAAGACGACGATGACGACGAAGAAGAAGCATCGCTCACTAGAGCAGCGCAAGATCATTCATTCATGTCTACCACGTACACCTTCTATATCTATATCTCTAGATGTCTATATATCAAATCATCTCATATCATCTCAAGGAAGGGTATCTCAACAAGAACACAAGAGTGAGAGATAGCTATCGGGATGGCGTCGTGGGTCCCCAAGATAAAAGAAATTCGTCCTCAAGCCATGCCATGCCATACCAAGTCAATCAAACCCCGTCACTGCGTGTGCATATATGTATCAAGAATGCAACAGTCCACGGCAATCCGTCCGTCCGTCCATCCATCCATCCATCCATCTCTTGACGACCATGCATGTCTGTTCCTCCTGCTGTTACAGCCGAGGGCTCGAAGACGGCGAGTCATCCGAGACGACGGAAGGTGAATCGGTGGCGCTGGAGATGCTGACCCTGAGAGAAAAGAAGTGAATGTCAGTTATCTCGCTGTCTGCACGTTCAACAACAACAACGACGACGACGACGACGACAACGGAGAACACCAAGACACGTACCGACGACGATGATCACCCAGCAAGAGGTCTTCCGACTTTGTACCCGTCTGTTGTTTTTGTTGTTGCTGCTGCTGCTGCCGTTCGCTGCTCCAGCCCATGTACTCGACCAGTTTCTTCCACGCCACGGCTGCCCTCTGGGCGTGTTGCTCGGGCACCTCGGCGTCCGGCCGGTTCGCTGTGCGCGAGAACAGTTCGAAAGAGACGTGGCCCGTGTAGCCGGCATCGCACACGGCCTCCAGGATCTCCAGGGCAGGCAGGTACCCGTGCTCCTCGAAGGGGAAGAGCCGGGCGTTGCGGGACCAGGACATGCGCGCCGGTTGCTGCGGGTCGTACCACGCGTGCCCGGCGCGCAAGGGCGTGGCCAGGCGCTCGCCGTCACACACCTCGACGTAGAACACCTTCTCCAACGCCCGGGGCAGCTCGGTCCGCAGCTTCGACAGCGCCTGCTGGATGTCTTCGGAGGCCGTGGGGGTCAGGCCGGACGGTGACGCCGGGTCGGCAAAGATGCGACCCGCCAGATTGAATGTGTCGATACAAGTCCCAAAGTTGGGTCGGTCGACGTCCTGCACAATCGACCACGCCGCATCCCAGGTATCGACGTGTGTCCCCCACGCGAGAGCTTCGTAGGCGAAACGAATGGGAGGCTCGCTCTGCAGTCCGATGTCCGCCACTTGTCTCAGATCCGCCACGATGCGGTCACGGTCCCCCGTACACTGTGACGCAGGGAGGAAGCTGGACGGGATCTGGATCAGGTCCGTGCCGAGGCGGTGGGCGAGCCGGACCCAGAAATGCAGGCGTCGGATGGCCTCGTCGTGGGACTCGGCGTCCAGCCGCCCTTCGTAGTGCATGAATGGCTGCAGACAGAGGATTTCCAGGTGGTGCAGGACGCAGAGGTCGTGGATGTACGCGGCGGCCGCCAGTTGTCGTTCTTGGACGGTGGTCGAGTCGGCGAAGGAGGAACCTGGCGGCTTCAGGGCCGCATGGGACACAGGTAAGGACTGGGCCACGACCTCGAGGTCCTCGAAGAAGAGTTCGATGGCCTCGAACCCGTACTGCTCGCAGAGCTCGAGTTTGTGGGCCAGCCCGTGGTAACGTGCTCGGCCCAGCGACTGGGAAGCCATGGTGGGAATCATGAATCGTGAACCCATGACAGGCTTTTCTTCTTCTTTTCTTTCCCAGTGAGAGATTGAGACTCTTTGCTCCTCGCGTATGAGTTTGGAAGATACTGGTCTGGTCAATAGGAGACTAGTGAGTCGATAGAGCACCTGGGGCTGCAGCTGTCCAAAGCATTTTAAGGAACCATTCCAGGAAAAGCTGATAGGGCAGCATGATTCGGTCCCTGAGGCCTGGACCTGCGTCCGTTGCCTTGATCCATAAGAGCAAACAGGAGACGATTGATTCATCCGCCTGCAATGTTGGTCTGAAGAATCAAACTCCGACACCAAATGCTGTGCGGAAAAGATCTTTGCCGCCGGCCATCATTATCTCCAATCGGGCCGGATGACTGACGCGGAGCTTGGCCGGAGTTGGGTGAGCGGAGACTCTATCCAAGTTCAGACAATGTCACATCTGCACCGGGCTTGTGAAGTAAGCGGTGGAACGGGGAGGGAAAAGATCAACAGCAAGTTCAAACGGACAGTACGTGGCATGAAATATATATACAATTTTATTCCACGTCTTCTCTCGGGCGCAATGCGAGAAAACGCCCATAATGCGTGACAGGCGGAGCTTGTGCAGCTCAGATAGATACCAAGATCAATACCAGAAACTCGACCGTGAAAACTTCCTCCTCGAGGCTTCATCTGGCAGTATGATTTACTGTCCAGGCGCAATCAGTAACCCCTTCTTCGCAGCATCAGGTTCCCATCCACCCGCCAGAGCCTCCCCACCGGCTGCCTGTGAGTATTCCTTGATGCGTGCTTCGAGCTGGGGTCGGAAATGGCGAATGAGACCTTGCACAGGCCATGCAAAGGCTTCGCCCAAAGCTGCAACACAAGTGATTAGAGTCCATGTCTGTAGAGGCACAAATGGCGGGGAGAAAAATACTGACCGCAAATACTGTGTCCCTCAACCTGTTTGGTGATTTCCTGCATCATATCAATCTCTCTCGCTCTCGCCTGGCCCTTTTCGAATCTCTCCATAATCTTGGCTGTCCACGCACTTCCCTCTCGACAGGGCGTGCACTGCCCGCAGCTCTCGTGCCTGTAGAAAGCACTCAGTCGGGCAATCATCCTTACCACATCGGCTGATTTATCCATCACAATCACCGCCGCCGTGCCCAGGCCGGACTGGCTGTCCTTCAGGGCGTCAAAGTCCATCAATTGATCGTCGCAGACATGTTTGGGCAAGATCGGCGTCGACGAGCCTCCAGGGATGATGGCTTGCAAGTTGTCCCAACCACCACGGACACCGCCACAGTGTTTCTCGATCAATTCCCGTAGAGGAATCGACATCTCTTCCTCGACGGTGCACGGGTTGTTGACGTGCCCAGAAATGCAGAACAGTTTGGTGCCCTGGTTGCGCTCACGCCCAAAGCTGGCGAACCATTTCGCCCCCCGTCGGACGATGGTAGGGCAGACTGCCACTGTTTCGACGTTCGTGACGGTTGATGGGCATCCAAAAAGACCGACAGCTGCAGGGAAGGGAGGCTTGAGACGAGGCTTTCCAGCCTTGCCCTCGAGCGACTCGATGAGTGACGTCTCCTCTCCGCACACATATGCGCCCATGCCTCGGTGTAAATAGACGTCAAAGTCGTATCCGGTACCGCAGGCATTCTTGCCGATCAATCCTTCCTTGTATGCCTCTTGGATGGCGCGCTGGAGAACAGTGGCTTCGTGGTAGAATTCGCCTCGAATGTAGATATACGCTGCGGTGGCGTTCATGGCGCGGCCGACCACCAGGCACCCCTCGACGAGTTTATGAGGATCTTTGCGCATGATTTCTCGATCTTTGCACGTCCCCGGCTCGCCCTCATCGGCGTTGACCACCAGGTAGCGCGGCTTCTTGTCGTTCTCCCAACCCTTGAAGTTCATAAATGACTATCATGCCTCGGTTAGTCCTGTCTTGCTCCATCACGTTCTCTCCCAAGGACATACAAATTTCAACCCACTCGGAAAGCCCGCACCACCTCTTCCTCTCAGCCCCGAAGCTTTGATCTCGTTGATCAACCAGTCATGGCCCTTCAGCAGAATCTCCTTGGTCTTGTACCAGTCGCCGTATTTCATGGCGCTCTTCAGGTCTGTGCCATGGTGGCCGTAGAGGTTCTGGAATATCCGGTCCTGGTCCTTCAGGCCGCCGTAGCGTCGTTGTTGAGGCTGTCCTTCTTGAACGGTGGCGTAGGTGCGGCGGGATTGGAGGGTGGAGGAGGCGGCGGCGGCGGTCGACCGTGAAGCGGTGTTGGATGCCGCGCGGGCCACGCTTCTCGCGGCAGAGGACCGGACAATCATGGTTGGGACGATATGAGGACGAGGGATACACTCCAACGAGAGTGCGGCGGGAAGGGGAAGGGGAGGGGAGGAAGCAGAGGACGTCGGACGTGGAGAGGGAGAGGCGTCAACGACGAAATCAATGTTGGAAGTCTTCGATATTGAGCTCCGCTGATTGGTCGGAAGCTGTCCTCGTCATAGATGCCTTTGGTGCGGCAATACCTCGGGGGCTTTTCGTATGCTTATGGCATCTACATACACGTGACATATGACAATGCAGAAAGTCACCAAGTATTGATTGCCCCAATTCATGTAAAAGCCTTTGCTTGATCCAAAATGCCAAAGTCTGGGAATAATCATAATGCAGACCTCAGAGTAATGTTGTCAACTCGACAAGTGCTGGGACGACCCTCACGCAAATGTCCCTAGTACAGCTGCCAGTAGATCAGGTATGATATGTCATCTCTCGCTTCCTTGGAGGCTGCGTCGCAAAGATATGACGGGACAATCACTTTCTCTTCCTCCATGACATTCCATCCCCAGCAGATCCTCTCGGGTCTCAGCCATCGCTTGACGCTCGACTCCACTGCGATCGTCGGAGAGAGGGCAGCTCGGGCGGCAAGAAGGTCCATCAGTCCGGCCGGGGGTTCTTCTCCGGGCGCCCAAGGGCCAGGAGTCGGTACATAGCCCCAGGAGTCACTATCCGGTGGATACCATGTGATCAACTGCTTGACCCATTCTGTGATTCTGTGCGGAAGCCTGACGCCGTGAGCATATTCACTGTAAAGCGCGGAGAGAGTGACCGCAAGTTGACCTTTGAGGAAGTCTAGTGGCCCCTGGACATCCGCGTTGCCTTGGTATTGTTGGCTCAAGTTAAGCAAGCATTTTCGGACACGTGCTGGGTTGGGGATCATCTCGATCAGGTCATCCAGACTGAGCAGCTCACACGGCCGAGTAAGCCGAACGTGGCGTTTACTCAGAACCTTCAAATTCGCCAATGCAGAAGATGAGACATGGTCTCGTACACTGGTCGACATCTGTTCGGCGGCGGTGGTTCCACGAATGGCGCATTTCAGCACGAATTCGCAGAGTGCAACCGCTGTTTCAACGATCTCCAGCTGACTTTCTCGGTAGATCAAGGCGTTGTGTTGTTTCGAATTAGCAGCCTTCCAACCGTGAATTGTTTGACGGGGGTCTGTGTTTCTCAGTCTCTCGGCGCGAGCAGTGCATTCTCTCAGGAGTTGGCTCAAGGTCGCCAGGATAATGCGGCGGTCTTGGAAACGGGGCTCGTCGGTAAGACAGGAGCTCATCAACGATCGGTTTTCAGTCATCATGCTCTGCATCTCACGGTCGTTGGCGCACAGAATCGAAATACTGTCCAACAGGTCGAACGAGAAGAGCGACGACTCCAGTGACAGTGCGGATGTCGACTCGGGATGTTTGTGGTTGAAGAGGAAACATCTTCTTTCAGGGTCCGATCTGATGTCCTGTTTCCAGGTCCGGCGAGCCACGTCTAAAGGCGAGTCAGGCGGCGGTTTGATGCTGACGACAAAGTGATCGAACGGGTTGTGTTGGATGGTGAACCCGTATGCCAGAAGAAGACCCTCGTTGTCCCGGGGGCCGTAGTTGTTGTAAAGCTCTTGCCCCGATTCATAGGGTTCGAGGATCTGGAGCCCGACAAAATGGTAGTGGGCTTGCCATTCGACCTGGGCGGCGGGCTTGTGGTTGAGGAGATCAAGGAGTGGTAGTAGCACGCCGAAATGGTCTCCAAAGAGCTTGACCAGGTCGTACGGATGTTGTCGGCGGTGAATGGTCGCAAGATCTGCCGGAAGGGTTGCATCAAGCACCTGTGAGGTGAAAGAGCGGCTGCCGAACACTGTAGCCGCCCAGCGGAAGCGAGGCCTAAGTCTTGTGTGAGTGATGATGGGCCAGAAGGAAAGGGTATATGCTGGCGTCGTACCATGTATAGGACCCGTTCAGCGCGCTGGGCCAGCCCAGTTCCCTCAAATGTGTCGAGCCTCGTAGATACATGCCCTTCCATTTGGCAGCTTGCGTCGAGAGCCCGCTTTTGAGATTGGTTCCCTCCAGCCAGATGAGATCCGCTTCCTCCTCAAATTGCATCGCGGTGACGTCTTCCACGCTCGGCAATGTAGCAATGTAGGGAGCCCACCAAGACTTGTCTCCGAGGATCAGTTGCTCCATCAGAAAGAAAGCTTGCAGAGGCTCAGGGTTTGTGGACAGATTGTACAGGAAAGGTGTGGGGAAGCTCGTGCCATGATTCGAGAACGGGGCGATGTCGAAAGCATTGAGCACCGACAATGTGATTGGCATCGGGCAACTGGCGACACGGGTTCCGCTCACGAGAGATTGCCCGTCAGCGACAACACCATGGTACCCCTTACGCGAGCTGAAAGCGATCTGAGCGTGCGGGTGCAAGTAACCATCATTCTCAAGGACCCAATCGACCAGGCGGCGGTGGTTGCGGAAAACGTCTTCGGCTGTGGCGATGTCTCCCATACCCATCCGCAATGGAGGCGTAGACGTCTGGGTTCTCTCGTCGATGACATCCTGGCTCACCGTGGTCTCATCAGGTTCCATGTTGTGTCCGACTTGGCATATGTCGCTAACGGAAAAAAGGGCGCACAGATGGCAATGTTGTGGAACGTCCCAGGCCCTAGAAAATCTTGCAGAGAAGAAAACGAAAATAAGTCTCAAACCTCTGTCTATTGATGTCAAAATGAAAAAGACGGGGAAGAAAAGAAGTGAAGGATGTTTGCGTGGAACAGCATGAAGGAAACAATATAGAAGAGATCACAATGGTTACCAGGAGGTGAAGGAAAAGGGACGAAAAGGTGGTGCGGTAGCTTCTTCACAGAGTGACGCCAATCGATTTTCTTCTCTGTGATTGTCATGAACTTGTGATCCACCTCTGAGGGTGCGACGAAGTGACAGAAATTCACTCATATCATCCCTGATGTTTGAGATGCTAGGAATAGAATGTTTGTAGTCTTTTGTTCAGTGGCATAATACCTGGGGGGGAATGGCGTGTGCTGGATATTGTGAACGGAGTAATAATAATATTATGGCTGAGCATACCTACGCAGTGACCTTAGGCGGCAGGCTAGGGGCTGGTGAGGCTAATGAGGCTGCCAGGAGGTGGCTTTTACAGTATTACTCGGTACATATTACAGGGAAGCTCTCACGCTCTTCACCCATCCCCGGAAGTGCCTAGCTAAGCTAATAACCCATGCCAAGTGGGGACCTGAGTATACTACATCTCCCTGGGCCATGCGCGTGTCGGGTTATACACACAATATAATATGCCCAAATGCGGGGTGAAGGATCCGATGGCATTGCACTACTAGGTAATCGGAAACGAGATAGTTGAGACGTAATATTTAGTTCTATATGGCAGCAAACGGCCGTTATCGGTCATCTCCATCTAGGAAGAGGGAGAAGCCAGACGCATTCTGACCGCGGCAAACCCACGAGCGGACAACTCCTGTGACCCTTTGCTGTCTCGTCCTCGTATCAGTCCGAAAGATGAATCCGGTCATGAGCCACCGAGGTCGTCCGACGAAAGAAAAGAAAAAGAACACGGTGCCTCCAGGGAATGTTGTACGATATATAATTAATTTTGCCCATGTCCCTGGTCACACCTTGTTTGGACCTCAGCCGGAATCTGGGACTGCGACTGACTCTGATATCTCCTGCATCGAGATCCTTCGCCTCGTTCAACCCGTCAAGCTCTAGCAGGTGGCTGAAGGACCGGAAAACCAGAAAGATGGCCGTCAACGGCGTCAATGGCACGCGATCAAAGCATGACATTTCTAGCCTGAAAGTCAACCAATCGCGGTTGATGGATGCCATCCATACTGGCTGCGAGTATGGTGCTGCCCATCGATATGGAGAGTACGTGTGCATCCCCCCTACAGGAAAGCAGTTCTGACGCAGTGTGTTGAATCAGTGATCCGGTCGAGACTGGCATGGCAAGGCTGAGTCTCAATGACGCGGATAAAGAAGTGCGGGACTGGTTCATGGGTGTCGCCAAGTCCTTGAATTGCAAGACAAGTATTGATCAGATGGGGAACATGTTCGCGGTGAGGCCAGGCAAGAACTCCAAAGCGCCTCCGATAATGATGGGCTCACATCTCGACACTCAACCGACTGGCGGGAGATATGATGGCATCTTGGGCGTCAATGCTGGCTTGGAAGTCCTAAAGGTGTTGCACGAAAACAATGTTGAGACTGAGGGGAGTATCGGAGTGGTGAACTGGACCAACGAAGAGGGAGCACGCTTTCCCATGATGGCTGTGTCATCTGGCGTCTGGGCTGAGGCTGTTCCTTTGGAAACGGCATGGAACCTGCCCGAGGTGTCGCCGGGAGAAGATGGACACCGGAAGACAATGAAGCAAGAACTGGAACGGATCGGATATCTTGGGTCACAGCCAGCATCTTACAAAGCGTTTCCCATAGCGGCCCACTTCGAAGTTCACATCGAGCAAGGACCCATCCTGGAGGCAGAGAAACGGAGAGTCGGGATCGTCAAAGGTCAGTTACGGCTGAACCTGGCTGGCAGAGCCGCAAGCTAATCGTCGCAGGTGTGCAAGCATTCAAATGGTTTGAAATTACCGTAAAGGGGAGAGATACTCATGCCGGAACCACTCCTTTCCAGGCGAGAATGGACTCCATGCTGTGCGCTGCGAAGCTGATTGTCGAATCCAACACCATTGCAAAGAAGCTTGGAGGCCTGGCGACAACCGGCATCCTAAATCAGCAACCTGGGTCGATCAACACCATGGCTCACACGGTCACCTTCACTCTGGACATTCGCCACACTGAGGACGCCAAGCTCTCCGAGATCGAACAAAAGTGCCGATCAGAATTTGCCAGGATTGCAGAAAAAGAGAGCGAGAAGGGTTGCAAAGTGGAATGGAAGGAATTGGTGGATAGCCCGGCAGTCAACTTTCATGCGGATTGTATTGCTGCCGTCGAAGCGAGCGCGAAGGAGGTGTGTGAGGACCTCCCCATGACTGCCGACGACGGACAACTGTGGAAGTATATGATCAGCGGCGCCGGCCACGATAGTTGTTACACCAACCGTCGTTGTCCAACAAGCATGATCTTCACCGTCACCAAGGACGGAATCAGCCATAACCCACAGGAATATTGCAGCCCGGAAGACTGGTGAGTCGATCGTCTTCACTTTGCTATCGTGTGCCAGCTGACTGACGATCCTACAGCGCCATTGGTGCCCAGGTCCTGCTTGGAGCAGTGTTGAGGTATGACAAACTGCGAGCTGAAAGAGGAGACCTCGCCTGAAGCCGGACACGGAAAGGAGGAAGTCAATAGACGAGTCGGAACGTTGGGAAGCGTACCCGAATTGTATGATTCTCAAAAAGCAGATATCGCTCCATTGGTTCTGTTGGCCGATCTGGTTGTCCCGAAATTTTCCGTGGCCTTGCTCGTCATGTCCCGATCTTGCGCCTGTTGCATCAATGAATCTGTTATACAAATGGTCTTCTAGCGCCGCCATGCCTCGTTGGATACAGTTTCAGCCCTAAAATGGGCTGCCACAGAAAGTAACTCCTGATAGCCGTCAATATGGAGAATGCCGCCCGGGAATGCATTCTCATCTTCTCACAGATCTGACTCCGTCGGCCTTCGTCTTCTTCTCATCTTTAGTGGCCTCCGGTTTCCGAGGACCAACTACATGCACTGGCCTCTTCCCGTCCAGCTTTTCCACTTCTTTCTCCCACTTGGCGAAGTAGTATCTCATTTCGTCTTCGCAGTCGCGCCTGTCGCTTTCTCGGCATCCTTTCAAATTGACCACCAAGTCCCCCTCCTGCCACATGCTGTCGTGGGTGCGGGTGAGCCCCGTCAACGGGTCTTTCGCGGGGGGTGTGGCGTAGTTGTAGGAATTGATCCGGCGTTGCTCGACCAGCACCAACTTGGCCAGGACCGTGGGGTGCCATTGGACCAGGTGCTCGAGGGCGTGGTTCTCTGCTTTTTGGAATGCATAGGCGCGGTATAAGGGATCAAACCAAGCATCCAAGAAGAAATGGGCCCAATTATCGGGCGTTTGTGTGCTGAAGGGGGTGTTGCGGAGGATGAATGAAGTATGGGCTAGGTTATCCATATCTTGCGACAGAACGAGATGCGTGCGGGCGGGCGTCAGGTGTGAGAATGTATGAATGACCGAGTCTGGCGGAACGACAGGAATGTCTTTGAGCATGAGCGACTCGAGGGGTTGGAGGACGTGGGATTCGAGGGACGCCGAGGGATTCGTTATGAACGCATCGGCGGACAAGTACCAGAAAAAGGTGCTCGTGGCATGCTCTGTCAAAGCGTGCCGTAGTGCTGGTATCATCGACCAGGAGAGCGGAGAAGGGTCAACAAGGTCGGAATACGCCATCGTGTCGGTGTAGAAGTTCTTGTATCCTGGATCGCAATCAGTTTACCCTGGCCCAGGATCTCTTATAAACTGCGCTACTACCATGTCTCCTGGCATAGTCCTCTCGATTTGTCTTTATGATCCGCACATAGTCCTCGCTCATGGTCTCGTTGTCGAACACCGTGACGAGAACAATATCCTGGGGCCCTTCAATTGAAGCGACGCCATCGTTGGACCCTCGTATCAAATCGAGTGAAAGAACAAATCGGATGACGAGATACAACGTCAATACTCCCAGCACGAAGTAAGCAGCGAGTTGGAATTGCTTTCGCCGTTTCTGGGATGCCGCAGTCAAGTTGCTGTTTCGGACGTAGGGAGGAGGATGGGATGTTTTGCGGGGGGGCAAGGCGAAGTGCATTATGAGCTGCCTGCCTCAGGGCAGATCGGGAGATCAGGTCTCAAGAGGCTGCCGACAGACCATTGTTCACGCTCACATTGCTTTCGTCGAGGTGGACATGGTGAAAGACGAGGCCCGTAGCAGACAACGCAAGTTCCCCAGGAGGTCTAGCTCCGCATTCTCCAAAGCCAGCCCCGTCCGCCTAATATGGCCACGTACCATGTGTTCGAGGCATGTGCTACTAGGGTCTTAGTTAATCATATTATTAGAATACCTATGGGTGCCTAGACCTTAGGCATCGAGGTTCACTTTGTTTTGGCGTTACTATACATTAATACATTCTCTTTGTGCCGCACGACACAGCATGCCGGTCCAAGTTTCGTAACTTCAGAAGTAGCTGTCGCCAGGCCCGATCGTGACTCAGTCCATTACAGCTTCGATCTTGCGCGGATCTCTTCTATCCTCAAGGTACATTGGTCCCACGCATCAGACTTTACCAAATGCCCGGAAGCATGGTGAACTTCTTCTTCTTGTATTTGTCACCAAACTCCTTGCGATATCTTCGCTCCTTCTTTGCTGCCCATTGCCCCATTTGAACGACGGAGACGATAAGAAAGATGAGTACTCCCCAGCTCAGGCCACTGAGAAGGTAAACCCCAATCCAAGAGATGGTCTCCGTCATATAATTGGGGCAGGTAACGAGGTTGAACAAGAACCCCTGGGGGATGCCACGTTCGGTCCCTCCTGCGCTCCGGAGCCCTTTCAGTGTGAGATGTGTTTGAAGATTGCCCAATTCCCCCAGGGCGAAGATAACCAATCCAGGATAGAAGAGCAGTGGGTTCGGCTCTTGTGCTGCCGCGGAGTAAGGGGAATAGATGAAAGCTGCGATCATGAGGCCAGAAAGAATCCAGTAATGGAAACTGTTCTTGAAGATGTTGCGGAGGGGCATAGTAGCAGCCGAGAAGCGGTGGACAAACAAGGTCTCCAGCTCCCGCTTGACGAAGTGCAAGCATATCAATATACAGAGCGTTTGTTGCAGCTGAGACGCCTCCTTAGTAGCGGATGGGTAAATGTACGGTCGGAGAGCCAGCATCAATGGATGTATCAGGATCGGGCCAAAATACTCGACCAAGAAGACTGTCCGCCATGCCACTTGTGTCCCCAGATCTTTTACATAGACCGTACTCTGCTCACGTAGACCGATCTGGTGTACCGACGTATCTTTAGAATTGACCACGACAGTGCCATCGGAGCCCTTGGTCACGCGCAGCTGGTGGATCGAGTATTTGGTCCTGCGTGCAAGTTCGGAGTACAACTCGGATGTGGAGGCGTCGGGTTTCAGGTCGATGGACTCCGGTAGGGATCTTATGGGTTTTCCTGTAGAGGTGTGAGCAGGGAGACTGTCAAGGGGGACGTGCTTCTCGGCAGGTCTTGGTTTCAGCCAGGTTTGCCTACCTCGTGGGCGTATTTGCAGTGTGATGGGCTTCGACGCCATATTGTCTGGCTGACTTCGGCGGCTGAGGAACACGAGACTTTGAGGGCACCAAAGTCGACAAGCGAGGACAATAGATGCGGGGAAGAAGCGAGTTCAAGAGGACAAGGTAAGGTGCTATCGAATCACAATCACAAGGTGAACGTAGCTGCGAATTATTGCGGCTGTGTTGGTGGCAGAGTGGCAGTCCATGAAAAATAACGGGCTTCTTAGAGTTCGGAGCTTTGGGGGATCAAGGCAGCCACTCATTGGACAGATCCCCCTATTGTGGCCCCGCTTTCCCCTTTTGAGGGGCCCTGGTGCTCAATTCGGCGCTATTCTTCTTGTGGCGCCTTCCTGGTCCCTTTAGTTCTCCTCCAGCTCATTCAGCCGTACAGGGGCTGGCTGAGATTGAGAGGATGAGTACGAGTACGGAGTATTGCTATAGGTGGGTAGTATCATTATAAGTGCTGTTTTCTCACCACGTTTTGATCGTCGACCTCCTCTCCTGCAATGAGACGCGGTGAGTGGGTTGCTGGTGACCTGGTAAATGTTCTGCAACTGTCCACTCAGCCTTACTTCCGATATCGTTGAGCCGTAATAGCTCTGTTGCTGGTGGTCCTTCTCGTCTGAGACTCTAAAGGGTGGGGACTCGAACATGCCGTTGAGTTTTTCAAAACTAAAGGGTATGCTATGCATCCCTGAAAGCTCTGAAAGTAACTCAAAGGATGTAGGAAATAAGTCAGCCCGTGAGTCTCAGCCTGACAAGACACCAGTCGTCCAAGAACGACCCCGTACGAGCGACTCCAGCAGCTCCCGATCGACAAGTGAAACGAGAAGATCGGATCGTATCTTGGATGTGCTGAAGACTTTCGACTTAAGGAACCTCAGGACTATCAAAGATGTCGCCCTACAGCAAATTGATGGCGAACCTATCGACGACAAGACGTATCTTATGGAACGAATTATCCAGCTGGTGGCGGACCTTCCCATCTCCAGCAGAACCAGCGCTACTCTTACCAATGCGTTCCTGAACCAGCTGTGGACAGACCTGAAACATCCGCCTCAGTCATATTTGGGAGCCGATTACATTTATCGCAAGGCGGACGGAACCAACAACAATATTCTCTGGCCGCATCTTGGGGCTGCAAAACAGCCCTACGCGCGAACAGTCCGTCCCAGACTGATGCAGCCCGTTGCCCGGCCAGACCCTGGAGTCATCTTTGATAGCCTTCTGGCTCGCAAGAAGTTCAGGCCACATCCAAACAAGATATCGAGCGTACTCTTTTATGTGGCCTCGATCATCATTCACGACATTTTTCACACAAACCATGACGACTACAGCATCTCAGATACTTCCTCATACCTGGATCTGGCTCCTCTCTACGGCAATTCAGAGAAAGAACAGGAGGGTGTCCGAACTATGTGTGAGGGGAAACTGAAACCTGATTGTTTCTCAGACATGCGGATTCTTGGATTTCCTCCTGGCGTCGGTGTCCTCCTCATAATGTTCAATCGCTTTCACAATCATGTAGCAGAGAATCTTGCTCGCATCGACGAGAATGGCCGCTTCTCTAGGATTCTCAATCCACAGGGAAAGCCAAGGCCGCCCAATGCCGAAAAGCTTTATGACGAAGCGTTGTTCCAGACGGCCAAGCTGATCACTACGGGGCTCTATGTCAACATCATCCTGAAGGACTACGTGAGGACGATCTTGAACCTGAACCGGGTAGACTCGTTGTGGAACCTCGACCCGAGATCTGAAGAAGGAAATGCCATTTTTGGCCACAAGATTCCGGAAGCGACTGGCAATTCTGTCTCGGCCGAGTTCAACCTTGTCTACCGGTGGCACTCATGCGTCTCTGAAAGGGACGAACAGTGGACCAAGGAGGCTTACACCAAACTATTCGGGCATCAATCCTCGCTGTCCATGGGCCAATTCCTGGGCGCACTCAATGAATGGGCCAAGAAATTAAGCCCAGATCCCCTCAAGAGAGATTTCGCCGGGCTGAGGCGCCAACCCGACGATAAGTATCCTGACGAGGAATTGGCAGATATCTGGACTGCATCTGTCTCGGACGTCGCGGGTAGCTATGGAGCTGTCCACGTGCCTGAGGTCCTCAAGAACGTGGAAGTGCTGGGAATCATTCAAAGTCGGTCTTGGAATCTCGCAAGTCTGAATGAGTTTCGAGAATACTTCAAGCTTGAACCTCACAAGAAATTTGAAGATATCAATCCCGACCCCTTCATCGCTGAGCAGCTGCGTCGGCTCTACGGTCATCCAGACAATGTTGAAATATACCCCGGCATAGTAGTCGAGGCAGCCAAGGAGCCGAAACTCCCCGGCAGCGGCTTGTGTACAAACTTCACAACCTCACGAGCGATCCTCTCGGACGCAGTTGCTCTGGTTCGAGGTGACCGTTTCTACACCATTGACTATACCCCAGCCAATCTAACAAACTGGGGATTCAAGCAGGCGGATTATGACCTTGCCATCAACAGCGGCTGTGTGTTTTACAAATTGGTGCTGACTGCGTTGCCAAACAGCTATCGACAGAACTCAGTGTATGCACACTACCCGCTGGTAGTGCCAGATGAAAACAAGGCCATCTTGACCAAGTTGAAAAAGGCTGATCTGTACGACTTTGACAAGCCAACTAACCTTCCTGCGACCCGAGCAGTTCGCTCTGCCGAAGCCTGCAGGACTGTCACAGGCAGTGAGTCTGGCTTCCGCTCACCATGGAATGTGCAACTCTTCTCTGGTCCGGTGCTTCAGCAAAATCCGGGAAGAGAATCGATTGTTGCCCACAAGCTGCTTCAAAGTGAAGGACTGCCGGCCGCCGCGGAGATCTTCTACAAGGACGTAATCACGATTCTACTCCAGACGAATGAGTATCAGCTTGCAGGCTGTCACCAGGTCGATATCGTTAGGGACGTTTTGAACATTGCTCATGCGCAGTTCGCTGCGAATCTATTCCTTCTCCCGCTGCAGGCGAGGGGGAAGTCTCACGAGAAATTTGACGAACAGGATGTTATTTCCCTTCTTTCCGCCATATATGGCTGTGCACATGTGGAGCATCCTGCGCGGCGGTTTGCTATCGTCAAAAAGAAACAAAAGGCGATTTTGCAGCTCGCAGCACGACTGCAGGAAGATGTAGGAAACGGCATCAAGGGTAACTTCAGTTTACACTCACACTCGCCTGTGGAGCTTCGGAGCCTTGGGGCGCAGGTGCTTCAAGAAGTCTCGAAGAGTGGACTATCCCCCACCGACATCGTGTGGTCTCAACTTCTCCCGCTAGCAGCTTGGGTTTTTGTCAATCAGTCGCGCGTCTTTGCCGAGGTTCTTGACAACGTTCTCGGCCAGAATGATAAGAAGATGGATATCGGAGAACTGAAGCAGATGCTGGAACAAGAGGGCTCGTCATCAACCAAGGTTCAGTCCTACTTTCGCGAAATCTGCAGGCTACAGCCATCGACGCCCATATTCAGAGAGGCCACATCACCACAAACCGTAATTGATGGCAGCGAACAGATCCACGTATCTGCGGGGCAGCGTATTCTCTGTGACACAGACAGGGTAAGTTGGGTTTGCTTCCTGAAAATGCTTTGTGCTAAGAGTCGATGACAGACTGCGGCGAACCGTGACAGCACCGGGCTATCTGGTGCTGGTCCAAGCCAGTCCGAAGATCCGCTTACCCCATTTGGTGCTGAGGTATCTCTTGGAGCTCGACTGAGTCTTGCAACGTTGGGATCTACCATGTCCGTCCTCTGCGGACTTAAAAAGTTGGGTAGAGCTGTAGGGCCAACGGGCCAGCTCAGGCGACTGACCGAGGGCGACGTGGTGAATTACCTAAATGTCGAAGAGAGTATGGTGCAATCGTACCCAGCATCCTTGACCATCAAATGGGAAGGATGAGTGAGGATGACTTGATGTCAATGTTTGGATCGAGGCAGAGGTTGGATATATTTGTACGAGGTAGTAATGATCAAAAGACGTTCGCTGCAATCTCTCCGAAGGTTGGAGAGCCTGACTGGGCGCGCTCGGCGCCTAATCGCCCCTCCTCATTCCCCCCGGAAGACCCAGCCCATTACAAGATGCGGCTAGTACCCGAGGGGAAAGGGCACGTCATTTCCCACTAGAGTCTCCAGGCCCAAGCGCGTCAAAAAGTCAAGTAGCCCCAAACCATCTTTCACTTGCCAGAACCCAGCAGGCAGTGAAGCGCAGCACAAAAGAATCCACGCCACAAGAGAAGAGACAAGTTTCAGTTTCTTCATCTCTCCATCAACTCCAGTTGAGGCCTGCCTTACTACAAATCCTCACTCCTTTGTTTCCACCTGTTGTATCCTCTCTTCCTGTACACTACCACTTTTACCCGTTAATTACATCCCTGACTTCATCTCCCACCTTGAGTCCGGAGCTGCGTACGGGCGCAGGTGATCGCGGCCTCATCATTCGGAACACTCAGTCTTCCGCCGCAAAACCTCACTCTTTCGCAGCGAAACTCCCCGGCCGACTCAGAACAACTATCTCCCTTCCTCCCCTTTTCTGGATTCACGAAACCCCCTCCGCCCGTCTGTCATTGCTCCCTCAGCAAATCCTGTCTGCTCTAGATCGTGAACTTTGTCTATCGTTTGGCCACTGCTCCTCGGTGGGCTGAACACAACCTCACTCCTCTAATGCTGCCTATGGTGCCGATTCACGGGGCCTAGTGAAGATGGGGAAGGTTACGAAGAGGCCGCAGGAGAAGCACAAGGTGTCGTTGGTGAGTCTGTTCCGTCTTCTTCGGCCTTGCTGCGGACACTGCTAACATGACGGCCCACAGTCCCCGGCGGTATCAGATTTAGTCAAGCAGGTTTGCACCATCCCTTTGGCTGATATTCCCGCTGTCTTCAACCACTGGTCACCCAGATGGGCCTTTCCCCGTGGCGATCTCTTCAACTGGATCGATGCTCTCGATCGATTTGACAGCATCCTCCAGTCGTTCAATTCAAGATATGGCCTGGACAAAGGTCCGCAGACCATACCGTTCGGCTCGTCACTGGTACTTGAGGGGAGCCCTGGGATCAATGAGCAGGGTCTAAAAGAGCGAGGATTTGGCCCAGAAGGCGACAGAGAACTGGTCGAGGCTATCCTGGCATTTTCCAAGCTTCTGGTGGAAAACTGTGTGAATCGACTTGTCTACAATAGCACAGACCGCTTGAATGATTTGTTACATACCACTTCACTGTCGCTACTGCACTCCACTCTGCAAATCACCTTTCTCGTGGCACAGCGGTACGGGAGCACTCGCCCTCCTCATTCGCCGAAATTTCTTGATTTCGATCATGAGCGCATCTTGAGACTGGCTGCGCCGTTTGGACCGCTCCCAACAAACCCCAAGCGTGGACCACCGTCTCCAGTCAAGACCAAGTCCAGAGAGAAAATCCAGCACAGCGGCGGCAAATCGAGGCGCGGCTCGACTGCATTCAATCCAAATGACTTCCGGTCTCTTTGCAAGGAAATCCCACCACAGGGTGACCGCGGGAAATCTTCATCAACTGGACTTGATCGAGATTTGTCTGCATGGGCTCAGCCCGTTAGAGTCTGGTGGGAAACCTCAAGTTCGGAACACGAGTCTCGCTCTGTTGAAGCATCACAATCATCAGAGCCCCCACCTACGCCTACACGCACTCGCCCGGCATCGATGGGACTCGATACGACGAATACCAACGGCTCCTCTAACGAGATTGGCAGTAGTAGAGTTGTCCATGCACCAGGTGAAGCGAGTAAAAACTTGAGGATTCTCGAATTTTCTCCCTCCGACCTTTCAGCCACCACCATTGAGGCGATATTGCACGACCACCTGGCCGACGATATGCCGCCAAAGGTTCGATACGAGCTGCTGCATCAGCTTCGTGTCGCCTATGCTTTGATCACCTCCTCGAAGACGCGGAAGGAGCTATTGGCGGTGCGACTCTTGGCTATTGCCAGTTTGGCCAATGTCTTTGTCGAACCGGACCTCACGCAGAAACTGTTCTCGGTCGAGAAACCCCAGGAATTCATCCAGCAGGTTGTTGGACTTCTCCATGAGACCAAGAAAAGCCACATCAGCGTCTCGCTCTATCTTCAAACTTTGGCCATGGAGACGATGTCTGTCCTAGCACGCACCAAATCTTTTGCTTCCGAGATCCACGCGGCGTTGGGTGCAGGATCAAGTCAAGGACTCCTTGCTCAGTTGACCCAGAAAGGCTTGAACGACATTGCTAATGACAACGACGATACTGACAACGTGTCTGGTGACGATTGGAGAGAGGCAATCTTCTGCTTGCCTAGGACGCTCATTGAGGCGTCTGGACACCACGGACGCTCCAGCGAAGCGGTCATCCCTTCAAGCTTTGTCACCTTGTACCTCTCCGGTTTCAATCTTACAACGTCAAAGGCCACGAGGGTGCACACGCGGATGCTGGACTTCATCAAAACCTTCTTCCATCATTTCAAAGATGGCTTGGCGACCTTATGGAGCAACAATGCTTTCGAGGCCGTTTGTAACCTCTTGAGTAGCCTTGTGACAAGTGCTTGGGATCTGGTCAATGCTGGCGAAGGGATACCAGCACAGTACAAGACGCGTGCTGTGGAATATGACATTCCATACACGCATCAGCAAATAATTCGATCCATCGTTGATATGATCAATGACATCAGCGGTCATCAGGGTCAACAGGCTGATCGAGTCTTGAGAAGTCTGGTCGATTCCCAAGCTTTGCTCCGTGCCTTCCGACTTATTCTTGATCACCTGACCGCTTTTGGTGCGCATACATGGAGCGAAGTCATTAAGGCGATCTGTGGATTTCTCCACAATGAGCCAACAAGCTACACAGTGATATCCGAAGCAGGTATCATTCAGAGCATCCTCAACACTGTCAATCCGTCACCGCATCTCCCAGAAAGTCCAGCGAACCAGAAGCGGTCAAAGTCTATATCGTCGGTTCCTGAAAATCGGCCACAAGGCATTCCACCTGTTGTGGATGCAATTGTCAGTGTATCCCAGGCCTTTGGCGCCATTTGTCTCACGAATGCTGGCTTCGACTTATTCAAATCTTCTGGTGCTCTGGAAAAGTTCTTCGAGATCTTCGAGTCACCCCCACATGTCAAGGTGCTCAATGATGCAAATATCCTGGCAATGCTCGGTTCCACGTTCGATGAGCTCGTCAGACACCACCCAAACCTGCGTACTTCGGTTTTGAGCGCGGTGATGATCATGCTTGGTCGTGTGCGGCATATAGGGAGGTCATTCTCCGTCAACTTTGGCGCAGGAGTAAAGCTGTGGCTTGGTGTAGAGGATGAGCTTGTCCCCTGTGGTGGAGTCGAGGCTCTTTCATTGGAGATTCTGCCGCCGGTCTCAACAGCTGCCGACATACCTTGGTCTGTCAGAAAGATTGAACTGCCGAATGGCGACAAACTGATTCTGGAAGATGAGATACTTCCCCCAAGCAATGTTGCCGGAACGCCAAGTGATGAAGATGACCATGGGCTGACGGCGAGTGATTATGTTAGACCTGCGATTGGGTTCTTGATGACTTTCTTCGAGCACCAGGCTCATTGCACTGGTTTCCTGGAGCACGGTGGGTGCGATCTTGTGTTGGACTTCATCACATTACCCAGCCTGCCGGTTGCAACCCAACCTTTCGAAAGACACGGAGGTATGTTACAGGAACTGGCCGCGACTGTTCACATGATGGCAGAGACCAAGCCGCACGTCGTCCTCCCAGCTCTTGTCGACCGAGCACGGTTCGCTTGTTCAGAGCTCAAGCACTTCAGCCAATGTCAACCCAACGATTGGTCTTGCTATTTTGGCCCTCTAGTCAAAGCTGCGCCAGGCACCGGGGGTACGGGAAAGGGCCTCGCTCCCCAACTGTCTGAGGTGGAGATGAAGGGGACTCGCATAGTCAGAAGCCTGATGGCCGTCTTTTGTCTTGCTCAGGTTTTAAGTGAGATCTTCAACCACCCGGTCTATAACCAGAGACATATGCAGAACTTCCTGTTCGGTGTGGTGAACCTGGAGGATGTTTTTGCCGAGGTTGCCGAAATGATGGGGGCTATCTCAGCGGCCTGCTATCGCGAGGATGTTGCGCTACAGCGCTCGATCCCTGAATCCTGGATTTCAGCAACACGACCTGAACAATTTTCAACTGGTGACGAGGAAGTAGACAGGCTCTTCAATGTTCGTGACATCACCTCTCGCCAACCTGACCAGTCGACACCTGAAAATGGAGATGGTACAGCAGTCTCCGTGCCAGATCCCGCCACACTCAGTCAGGATCAACAGACGCCATTTTTCAAGAATGTTCAAACTCTGCGCTTTCTGTTGATTGAGACTCCTGATGCTATCACAGACTTTCTGTGTCGACTTGGCCGCAACATCGTTGGCCGGCGTCGCGCAGACAACTTTGCCAAACAGAAGGCGTCCTTGGTCGCAAATGCACTCGCGTCAGCCTATCTGACCCAACTTAAACCATACTTTCTCCATCCGAAGACGACGCCAAACGGGGACGCGGAGGATACTGAACCCCGCTTTACTTACCTTGTGATCGCCCTAGACAATGTCCGGCGAAGCTTCTACGACGATAGTAATTCGCCGTCAGGACCCATTCCAACACACCCAGCCCGTCAAGGGTTCGTTGTTGAAGCATTCCGCAAGGCTGGGGGTATCAAGGCTCTGACAGAGATCGGCACGGACTTCTTCGACAAATTGAAGTCATGCAAGGTCGAGCATGCCATCTTTTCAGCAAACACAGGTCTCAAAATCTGTCTCGACATCCTGGAGGAATTTACGGATTCGAAGTACATAATCGAGTCGGCACAGTCGAATAACATGAAGACTCCTGACCCTCTCAGACCATGCTACTTCATTCCAGCTCAAGCACTACTCAACCTCCGGATGGAAGCGCTCCCGCTAACGCGTTTGATCTGGGCGAGTGAATACGCGGATCAAGCATCCAAAGACGTCGTGCAGAGGCTGGTCTCGATCCTGAAGCACGTGTTCACTGGTGACCTTGAGGCGGAAGCAGTTCAGACTGATACTAGTCATCCTACCCTGGCACCGTTTGCGCCGAGAAGACTGGAGTTTGACCCATCGAAGATCAACATTCTGAAGGAGAAGGGCTATAATGAAGAACTTGTTCGTGAGGCTCTGTACCGGTCGAATGCCCAAGGACCAAATATCTACACGCCAGCAGAAGAGTACTGCCGAGCACTTTTGGCAAATCCTCGCCGGCGACGACTACCGGTCCCTGGTAGAGATACTGATCCCACAGCCGCTCCTGGTAATATGCCTGGTGTTGCGACTCCGCCAACAAACTCGCACTCATCTTCGGGTTGGAATTCACCAGGGGCGGATCACAATATGCTTCCCTCTGTGCGACAGACTATTTATGGCTGGAATTCACTAGGGGCGGTCCACACTCTGCCTCCAAACGTGAATCAAGCTATGGAAGACAACGAAATGGAAGATGTCACCGCCTCTAATCAGACTGCCACCACGTCACGACCTGCGGATCATCCTGCGACGAGTGTTTCTTCTGCAATGGACATCAGCAATCTCCTCAACAACGACAGTGAGCCTGAACGAGAGGCCCCGCATTCTCCAGAGCCGGATTTACCACATTCCTACTCTGTTCAATCAATCAACGCACAGCGGGCACTTATTAGAGAGGATCTCGCAGAGCGGTGCAATAATATTCTCGAGAATCACCCGAATTTAACTTTTGAGCTTTCCGACCTCATGGTCAGTGCAACAAAGAAGTTGAGCGAAGACCAAGCTACTGAATATTGGAGAACGACGGTGGATCTTCTCACCAGCTCATTATTGTCCATGCAAGGAGAAAACGAATTCGACGAAACACGGGGGAAAAAGATCGCCGCTGCAGCGCATCTGGTTGCTCTCATTATCCAGGACGGGGAAGTATTCAAAGAGGCACTCGGTATATTCCAAGACTCATTCGAGGGCCTCCTTTCGTTCTTGAATCTTCCAGTGTCAGATGGCCGGACTGATGAAGCCTCTTTCCCATGGGTGGCCCCCATCTTGTTGATTGTTGAGAAGATGCTCTCCAAGGATTGTGAGCCTGCACAGGTCCGGTGGGAACCACCCACGGACGTTGATTCTGTCACGAAAGCTGTGCTTACGTCGGTTTCTGTGATCAGCATGGAAGATAAACATAAACTCTTCGATGGACTCGTGAACCTCCTTCCGCGCGTCGGCAAGGACAAAAGTATGGCTTTGGCCATTACTCGAGTTCTAGTTGGCCTCACGAGAACCCGAGAAATTGCTAGCAGACTAGCTGAGAAGCGAAACCTCCAGAGACTCTTCCTCATGGTTAAGCAGCTTACCAATGGAGTGGGGCATCGATTGCAGAGTTGTTTTATGCTCATTCTACGACATATTATCGAAGATGATGCAACCTTGAAACAAATCATGCGCAGCGAGATCAGAGTTCTTTTCAACTCTCGCACTGCGACGCGACAACCAGATACCAATAGCTACGTTCGAGAATTGTACCACCTTGTGTTACGCTCGCCATCTATGTTTGTCGAAACGACAAATGAGGTTGTCAAATTGTCTTCATGGCAGCCACACGCTGGGGGTGTGGCCCCTCTGGTTTTGAAAGGGACCGATGAGCCCAAGCTACATAACCAAGGTGAGGAGGGTGTTAAAGATCAGACACACGACGAAAACAGAATCGACCCTACGCAACCAACAGCCAGTGTCGAGGCCTCTCAAGATCCCATGGAAGACGGTAGCAAAGGTAAGGCACCCGAACTGAAGCCTCCAGTTGTGGAGCACCCGGATGGAGTCATCCACTTCATCCTGTCGGAATTATTGAATTACAAGGACGTCGAAGACAAGGAAATCCCAGTTGTGGCTCCAGCGAGTTCAACTGTAAACGGAACATCAAATCCAGATCAACGGACCGCCACAGCAGATTCGTCTGAGCGGCCTGTCGTTGACGGTATGCAGCCGAAGCCAGAGAAAACGAAGTTCAAACCTGAGGAGCACCCAATCTTCTCCTACCGATGCTTCTTGATGTACAACTTGACCGAGCTTCTTCACTCTTACAACCGTACCAAGATCGAATTTATCAACTTCTCTCGCAAGGCCGACCCAATGGCAGTCACGCCGTCGAAGCCCCGTTCTGGAATTCTCAACTACTTCCTCAACGGACTGATTCCGTCTTGCTATGTTGACAAGGATGATTCGCTCCAATTCAAGAAGAAATTGCACACTAGTGACTGGGCCATCCGGGTTATCGTGGCCCTATGTTCCAAGACAGGGGAAGCGGGCATGACTGCCTCTAATCATCAAAGATACGTGACGCAGTCGCATATCGAGGATATTGACAATGAACCAGACCTTACATTTGTGCGCCGCTTTGTCCTTGAGCACGCCATCAAAGCGTACAAGGATGCAATCTCGTCGAACGAATCTCTTCAGATGAAGTACAGTCGATTGTTGTGTCTCTCCGACATGTTCCATCGTCTCTTGACAAAACCCGCCGTCCCCGATGGCTCCGCTGGCTCCTGGAATACTTCATACAAGGTGCTTGCTCGGATGATGTTCGAGAAGAACCTCATCTCGGTCTTGACCAGTTCACTCACAGAGATCGACCTCGCATACCCTGGCTCCAAGAGAGTGATCAAGTTCATCCTGCGTCCGTTACAGGAGCTCACCCAATTGGCTACCCAACTCAGCGTCACCTCACCTGATCTTTTGAACTCCGTGGCTTGGAACACGGCTGCTGACGACGTGATCTCATCTGCCTCTTCCGTTTCAGATGTCGACGAAGAGCGGGAAGAGACCCCTGACCTTTTCCGAAACTCCGCCCTCGGCTTACTGGATCCTAATCGGGATCCTGGGTCCGACTCTGCGACGGATGAAGAAGATGAGGATGAAGAGATGTATGACGAGGCGTACGAGGATGAAATGGAGTACGACGACGCTCTTGTTGCAGGCGGAAACGATGACGAAGCAGTCAGCGATGAAGAAGGTGAAATGGGGCCAGATGGTGAAATAGAGGGCCTTCCGGGTGATGTACCGATGGATATTGAATTCGTAGTCAATGATCCTCACATGGATGTCGACTCGGACGTTGATGAAGACGACGACGACGACGACGATGACCAGTCCGACGAAGACGACGACGATGACGACGAGGACGAAGACGGAGAAGACTTCGAGATTGGTGAAGACGAAGACGCTGGTGAAATCAATGGAGACGATGAGAACAACAGTCTCAATGAAGGGCCAGAAGACGAAGAAGGAGCATGGGAAGACGAGGACGAAGACGACGACGGCGATGATACAGAAAGTGCTGAGGAACGACATCGCATCGCAGACCTCTACCCTGGCATGATGCCTATTACTGCTGAACAGGATGGTGACAATGGCACGCCCGCGTCAGCAGGTGTTCTTAGCAATCTTCTTCGGGTTTTGGGCGACCACGACCTTGATGCTCCAATGAGAGGAATAGTACAAGGCGACAATCCAGTCCGGCCTCCCAGGACTGCCATTCGATCTCGTCCTACGGTAGATCCAAATATTGTTCCACCTCCTCTAATGGGAATGTTCCCAGCAGAGGATGTGGACGAGGATGAGGACGAGGACGAAGAGGATGACGAAGAGGATGACGAAGACGGCGATGAGATGGATGAGATGGACGGGATGGAGTATGGCGACATTGACCACTTCCTAGCTGGCGGTGCCCGTGACTTCATCGAGCAGCACCGCCAACTGACATGGGACCATCCGCCCCTTATGCGCCGACATCGTCCGCTTGGTGGCTCTGTCTGGAGTCGCCTGAATAGGCGGGTTGAAACCCGCGACGATCTCAATCCATCTGGCCGCTCGGGACGTATGGCGGGCCATGTTAGGCCCAGCGATGATGGTACAAACCCTCTGTTACGAAGACCTCAGCCAGAACCACGACAAAGAACAGAACACTTGGGTGGTGCCAGCATTATACTTCCACCTGGGCTTGAGATGCTCCCAGGCGTGCCTGGCCCCCCTCTTCAGGCTACTATCCACACCATGGGTGCGCACGGAATAGGCGGGCACGGTGCGGTACTTGATGCCATCTTCTCGGCTCTTCAGCGTGGCGAGCTGGGTAGTGGCCGAGTCCAAGTCCGCATTCCTGGGCCTCTTACAGACTTCCGAGACCCCTGGCCACCGGCTGGGTGGGATTCACGCCATCACCGTCACGTTTCCCGCGACGACTCCCAGCGCGGAAACAACTTTATTCCCTTGCCCACCATGCAACGGTGGCAAGAAGAAGTGCGGCTTCTCTATGGTACTACCTACGTGGAAAAGATCCAGCGTGTCCAAATTTGGCTCATGTCGGTTATGGTTCCATTTGCTCAACAGGAGGAGAAAGAAGCCAGACGTAAGCGAGAACAGGAACGCCAGGCACAACGTGAAGAAATGGAAAAAATGCAAGTGGAAGAACATCGTCAAAAGAAAGAAGCCGAGGAGCGCGAAGAAGAGCGTCTACGGGTCGAGGCTGAAGCTGAGGCCGCAGCAGCCGCCGAGGCTGGATCCCAGGAGGACGAAGATGAGCATGAAGACGGCGACACAGTTCCGATGGAGGACGTACAAGATACAGATGGAATAACTGCGCAAGAGACCACTGATAATGCAGCCTCGACTTCAACAGCAACTGACTCGCAACCTCGCGTTTTCACCACCATTAGAGGCCGGCAGATCGACATAACGGGGCTGGCGATCGATATCGAGTATTTGGAAGCACTACCAGAGGAACTCCGCGAAGAGGTCATCATGCAGCAGTATGCTACCCGGCGTGAAGAAGCTCGTCAAGAAGGGACGAGCACGTCTGGCATTGATCCAGATTTCCTCAACGCTCTACCGGAAGAAATCCGAGAAGAGATACGGCAACAAGAAGCTCACGCACAACGTCGACGCGAGCGTGAGGAAGCACGCAGACAAGCTGCAGCAAATGGCGGAAACGCCCAGGCCGAAGAAATGGACAGCGATAACTTCTTGGCTACTCTCGACCCTGCTTTCCGTCGTGTAATACTTGCAGAACAACCACCCGAGGTTTTGCGGCAGCTTGATCCCCGTCACGCTGAAGAAGGTCGGGCACATGCCAGACGTCTGTATCAGTATGTCAGGACCGATGCAGGCGCTCGTGAAGACCGTTCGGGCGATGATGCAGGTCACCGCGATGGCAAGCGGCAGATTATTCAAATGGTTGACAAGTCTGGGGTTGCAACTCTGTTGCGCCTTATGTTTCTGCCCCAACAAGGCTCGCTCCGCACAAATTTGTGGGCTATCCTCCGCAATATCTGCGGAAATCGACAAACTCGATCAGAAGTTGTCAATCTTCTCCTCCTCATTCTGAAAGAAGGCTCAACGGATGTAACGGCTGTCGAGCGCAGTCTTGCCAATCTATCGTTAAGGGCGAAGGCGACCGTTGGACAGAAAACACCTCAGCCACTTAAGCGCACGCTTTCAATGCAGGCTGCAAGTACCATCAGCGATGAGGTTACTCCTCTTGTGGTCGTGCAGCAGTGTCTTTCTGCCTTGAAGCAGCTTTGCCAGACCATCTATAACAGCCGAATCATTTTTCTCCGCGAAAGCGACGCTGGTCTAGCCTCAAGGAAAGGTAAAGGAAAGGCCAAGGATGTCAAGGAAGTCAGATATCCCATCAACGACTTGATTAGCCTTCTCGACCGGAAATTGATTGTGGAAAGCTCATCTTGTCTTCAATCACTTGCTGAACTCTTGTCTGCTGTAACATTGCCTTTGCCGAATCTATTGAAGAAGGATAAAGAGAAAGCTACTGATGAGGAGAAGCCGACCAAACCTCAGGGCGGAGGTACAGAAGAGGCTTCTGCTAGTGCCACTGTTGAAGTAGCCCAACCAGCTCAACAACAGGCCGATGTTGAGATTCAAGACGCCCCGGTACACTCTGCTACCAACGAAGAGAGTGAGGCTTCTGCAAGTGCGGCTCAACAATCTGAGCCAGCCGAGACGGGGACGAATGACAACGCCGACGCCAGCAATGAAGAGTCAACTACCGATGGGGCAAAGCCCAAGAAGGCTTTCGAACCCCCCGAGATCTCAGAACACAACTTGAAACTTGTTGTGAGCATCTTCGTTGCTCCAGAATGCAATAGCGACACTTTCCACTCTACCCTGGAGACGCTGTCGAGTCTCTCGTATGTTCCCGGCACCTCCGCGGTGTTCAGCAAAGAGTTGATTCATCACATTAGAGAACTTTCAGAATCCATCTGCAAAGACCTAGAGGAGCTGATTCCGCAGCTCAAAGAGGCGCAGTCGATCACAGACCTCCATGTGCTCTCTTCAACAAAATTTTCACACGGTGGCTCTGATCAAGTCAAGCTCTTGCGCGTTCTCCAGGCATTAGACTATCTGTCTGCGCCCAAGGCCGAGAATGAGGAACATGAAGGAAACACCGTTGCAAAGAGTATCCTCACATCCTCGTACGAAAGCCTCGCGCTGCGGCCGCTATGGGACAAGTTGAGTGAATGTTTGACAACCGCTCGCGATAAGGACAACATTACCAGCTTTGCTACAATACTACTTCCCCTCATCGAATCCTTGATGGTGGTCTGTAAGAACACCTCTCTCAAAGATTCGGTTCTAGCCCGTCAAATCAGAGAACAGGTGCCTGGAAGTCCTGCACCAGAAGCCATGGACGACCTTCAGGAATTATTCTTCAACTTCACCACTGAACATCGGAAGATTCTCAATGACATCATTCGTCAGTCTCCCAAGCTGATGCAAGGAAATGGAAGCTTCAGCCTCTTGGTAAAGAACCCCAAAGTCCTCGATTTTGACAACAAGCGAGCCTACTTCACCAAGCAGATTCATTCTAGACTGCACCAGCAACGTCATATTCAACCTCCTCTCCAGCTCAACGTCCGCCGCAGTCAAGTTTTCCTGGATTCTTACAAGGCCTTGTACTTCAAGTCCGCCGAGGAAATGAAATATGGTAAACTCAATATTCGTTTCAACGGCGAAGAAGGCGTTGATGCAGGTGGTGTCACTAGAGAATGGTTTCAAGTTCTTGCACGAGGCATGTTCAATCCGGATTGGGCATTGTGGCAGCCTGTGGCAGCCGACCGCACCACATTCCACCCCAACCCTCTGAGTTGGATCAATGGTGAACACCTTCTCTACTTCAAGTTCATCGGTCGCATCATCGGAAAGGCCTTACACGAGGGACGCGTCCTTGACTGCCATTTCAGTCGGGCTGTTTACAAGCGGCTTCTCGGAAAGGAACCCAATCTGAAAGATCTTGAGTCTATGGACCTTGACTACTACAAGAGCTTGGTTTGGATCCTGGAGAACGACATCACCGACGTCATTACAGAAGACTTTTCTGTGGTTGAGGAGCAATTTGGCGAGGAGAAGATCGTGGATCTCATTCCAAATGGCCGAAATATCCCAGTGACGGAGGAGAACAAGAGAGACTACGTCAACGCTCAGGTTCGCTATCGCCTCACAACCTCGGTGAAAGACCAGCTCGAGAATTTCGTCAAGGGTTTCCACGACATCATCCCCGCAGAACTCATCGCGATCTTCGATGAGCAAGAACTCGAATTGCTCATCTCTGGGCTGCCAGAGATTGATGTGGACGACTGGAGAGCCCATACCGAATATCACAACTACACTGCGAACAGCCCTCAAGTTACGTGGTTCTGGCGCATTGTTCGCGGAATGAGTAATGAAGAACGAGCGAAGTTGTTACAATTCGTCACTGGCACCAGCAAAGTCCCTCTCAATGGCTTCAAGGATCTTGAAGGAATGCAAGGCAATACTTTGTTTAGTATACACAAGTAAGTCTGCCAAATACCTTCTGGCACCTCTACACAGATACTAACGAAATTTGCCACAGGGATCCGAGTCAATCTCGCCTGCCAACGAGCCACACTTGTTTCAACCAGCTTGATTTGCCCGCTTACGATGACTATGATACTCTCAAGAACAACTTGATGACGGCAATTAATCTCGGCGCTGATTATTTCGGTTTCGCGTGATCGGGGGGCTTGCTCGGTATGATATGAGGGAAGGCAAAAACGTGCCTGGAACGGGTTGTTAATGGTGAACAAGGTTGGGCAGTGATATGCGTGGCATTTCTGCGACTGGATGCCTTTCTCAGAGCGACTCAAGAGGTCTACAGAGCACCACCATAAGATGTTGTAGGGTTCGGGCTGGTGCAAAGACACTCGCAAAATTGACAGCACTATGACGACCACCATGGATGGCACCCCATACTGATGGTGACCTGGGCCTGGGCTGAGATGTGCAGATCTCGGATTCTTGGTCGGGAGCGTCACTGGAGACCATATGCATAGATAGATCACCTTTAGCTTAGTTGATAAAAGTATCATGCCATGACTGCTCCGTGTTGGTTCCACCCGTCTGTTCATTTGCCTTTCTCGTCTACCTGTAAATATTGGTGCATCCCGAGTCTCATGTTGCAGCCACGACCGTGGCCAATCGTCTTTTGCCAAGCCGAGGACCACTGCCAAGACTGGACCTTTCCTCTTTTGGACAGCCCGCACGTCGAACTTCCACATTTTTTCATTGATTGAGACTGTGATTTACACTTCCTCCCTCAAACCACTTCTTGCGTTGTACTTCTTGCAAGTCAAACTTCGCTCCCTCAGTCGACAAAATGGTAAGCTAAACCATCGTCTCTCACTTCCTCAGCCGTCCTACCGCCCGCGCTCTGGGGTTCGCCCTCGGTGGACGGGGCACCCTGCTCGATGTGCGAAGATATTTTCCGCCAGAATTTGCCTGGGGACATTTTGAGCATGGAAAACGATCCTGTATCCTGGCCCCCTGCTGAGGGACTCGGTCAATGGATTTCCACGCTTTCTGTGTCTCCTTGCTCGATTCTCGGTGATGAGTTCGGCTGGAGAAGAAGAATCTCAGATGCAGCCAGCCACTGCTTGAGCGTCCCTTCTTCTCCTTAGAGTTTAAAGAAAACATTCATGTCAGTGGGAGGATGTTTACTGACGTTTTCTTTGCTCAATGACAGCCACCCAAGGGGAAGAAACCCGCGCCTGCGCCTTTTCCGCAAGGAAAGGCCGGTGCTAACAAAAAGGCTGCCAAGGTACGTACCTACTCTCATTCTTGTTCTCTAAACCCTTCATTGTCTGCGAGATCGTGGACTGTGCCATTGGTAAGAAGCGGACTGAGTTGACTTGCTGACCTGTGGCGTCGTAGAACCCTCTCCTCGAGAAGCGTCCCCGAAACTTCGGCATTGGTCAAGATGTCCAGCCTAAGCGCAACCTCTCTCGCATGGTCAAGTACGAACACCTTGTGGATATGTCTACTACACTTGGAGGAGATCTGACAGAAGGATAGATGGCCAGAGTACATCCGCCTGCAACGCCAGAAGAAGATTTTGAACATGCGCCTCAAGGTTCCCCCTGCGATTGCTCAGTTTCAGAACACTCTCGACCGGAACACCGCGGCGCAATGCTTCAAGCTCTTGAACAAGTACCGCCCTGAAACCAAGGTCCAGAAGAAAGAGAGACTGCACCAGGAGGCCACCGCTGTGCAAGAGGGAAAGAAGAAGGAGGACGTGAGCAAGGTGTGTACTCCAGACTCACTGTTGAATTATCCGAATACTCATTGGTCACAATAGAAACCCTACACGGTCAAATACGGCCTCAACCACGTCGTCGGTCTCATCGAAGCCAAGAAAGCCTCGCTGGTCCTGATCCCGAATGACGTCGATCCCATCGAGCTTGTTGTCTTCCTTCCTGCTCTCTGCCGAAAGATGGGTGTTCCCTACGCCATCATCAAGGGCAAAGCCCGTCTCGGCACCGTGGTCCACAAGAAGACCGCCGCCGTACTGGCCCTGACGGAAGTCAAGGGCGAGGATAAGTCAGAGTTGTCCAAGCTGGTCAACACCATCAACGAGGGCTACGCCAACAAGTACGAGGAGCACCGGAGACACTGGGGTGGTGGCATCATGGGTGTCAAGGCCGTTGCACGTACGGAGAAGAAGAGGAAGGCGATCGAGAGTGCCATCAAGATCTAAGCCACTTGATTCGCTCCCCCTCTTTTTGCTCTGCTGTTCTTTCCGCACCTTGGGAAGTTTCAAAAATACATGCGACTTGTGTGTGAAAGTAATGGCCTTCACGATTGCACCCAAGTTGTGCCAGGACATTCATGCTAGATGGGATATTGAGAAAAGAAAAGAAGAGTGGGCATCACAGCTGACCAACAACGCGTTTTGAAACGAGAGATCAACACCGGAGACCAGAACTGTGGTTGCCAAACAAAGCCTTTATTTTCCTGCGAGCTTCCATATGGCCGAACAGTTCTCATGCAAGGAGCCAGCCAGGGTTTGATGCAGGAGCCGCCACACCTTTTGACTCTCTGTCGATAACCGCCTACCGAGCTCTAGTTCGCTAGGTACAAACAAACCTATGTATCTGTCAAAGTGCGTGTCGTGTGTTGTTTGCTTGCGTGCACAACCCCGAGGCAGGCGCCCAATCATGATCATGATTTCATGGTTCATCAAGTTCAAGGTCACGCACGCATCATGGTCACATGCACACAATATGGCGGCTCGGTCACTCGCTCTCTTGAGGAATTCAGATACTGTGATGAAGACACAAAGAAAAGAAAATTCGGACATGCAAACATGCATGCATGCATGCGCAAGCCTTCGTCGTCGTCCTCCTCCTCCTTGTTCTCCTTGTTCTCCTCGCTCAGCTCGCTGTCCTTGGATGGATGGACGGTAGTGATATCACTCCTTGCTCTTCTCAACATCTTGCTTTTTCTTCTTCTTTCCGTTTCCCTCCGTGCGTGTCCTCCTTCTTCTCCCTCGTCTATCTCTTTCTTGTTTCTATCCCCCCTTAACCTAAATGCACTTCCTTCCTCTCTACGGGCTGTTTGAGAATTCAACGTCAGTGTGGATGGGCGCTAGCTAGCGCTGCAGGACACGCTCTCCGTCTCCGTCTCCGTCTTCGTCTCTGTCTTGTCTCTTCGCGGTAAGTCTACAGACTGGGCAGGTAGATATTATGACAAAAGTCAAACCCGATGGTCCATGCTCCCCCGGTATTAGTTGTTGGTGCCGGTTCGGGCTCCACTCCGTCTTTCCAGGGGAAGGACGGCTTCATTAATACAACAGTGCCAGGTCGAGTCGGTCTCCGACTGCCAGTTCTCAGGTTCAAAGGGTGCAGCGCAAATTATCGGATGAAGCCCTTGGTGGTCGACTCCAAAAATACTTGGCCGTCCATCGCAGGGCAATGCAATGACCGATGAACTACGCGCTGTACATCAAACAACCCAGATTTCCAAAAGTTCACTTCCCCACGGGGTTGCCATCCTCTGTCTTCACGTGGCATATCAACCAAAAAGCCCAATGGGAAATCAATAAAGGGACCGCTCGCTTGCTCCATCGTCAATGCAGTGCTCCTAATAGCCTAAGTAAACCCGTTTCAATTACCCACGAGAGCTCGGTTCAATGCCGTGACAAGCCTTGTTGTCGTGCCTAAAAAACATCAATGTCAGCTTCAGGCACAAACGCACATTAAGGTTGAGAGAACAAGGAGAGGTCCACTTACCTTCATAGCTTCAATCCTCGCTTTCAACTGGCTCGTCACTTCCGCCGCCCGTTTCCAATTCTCCTCCGGTCTGTTCCCAGACTCTCTAGATCCGGGCCCTGCCGAGAGACCAGAGTCACTAGCTTCTCGGCTCATAGAGTATGCAGGTGTATGACCAGGTCGCTGTGGGCTAGACCTCCCACTGGTTCCGTGAGACATCAAGGGCGGACTGATCTTTCTCCTCGTCGCACCGAGCGGGTCGATCCCCAGCCCGTTGTTTTCCTTCTCTTCGCTGGGACTGAGATCGAGACGATTACCGTGAGACGTAAATCCGCTCTGCGGCCTCGCTTTCGCGCCGTTGGATTGCGATTGTGCACGTCCACTTTGTGTGCTTGCAGAACTTCCGGTCCGATGCAAAGCTGTGCTGGTGGGCCTCGGTGGATGAACATTTCCGTTTGTCGGATATCGGTTGCTCAATGAAGGGTCTTCATATATGGCTCCCGCTCCGCTGTCGCTGCCAAAGCTGGAGGTTTCGTCCAGTGCTCGGCTGCGAATCAAGTCCTCTCGTTCTCGACCAATGCTCTCACGGCCGAGTCGAGACACCTCTCGCTTATAACGCTCGCTTTCTTTCCTGACACTTTCCATCTCCGCTTTTAGAACATCACATTCGCTTCTCGCCCGGACAAGTTGTGTCTCCTTAGCTTTTATCTGTAGAACATCACGCGTATGATCCTCAATCAGCTGTGCGTTTTGGTTCTGAAGTTCTGATATTTCGGCGGTGAGTTTGGCGTTGCTGCTGCGAAGACTGTCAGTCAAGGCTGTCAGTCGTTCCTTTTCGGCGCGGAGTTCTTCTAGCTCTGCTCGCTCTACCACTGAAAGGGCGTTTGAGGGTTGTGCTGTCGATGGGGGCGACAGTGGAGCAGCTGCCGGTCTGGATAAGGGTCGGCCAGCAAGTCCGCCCCGGCCCATGCCAAACTTGGATGGAGACGGTACTGCTGCTGTCGTCTCTTCGTCGCCATCTGTGCTCACTGGTGGGGAGATGACTCGTCTCTGTGGGCTTCCAACACCAACTGAAAGGCCACCAGGTGCAGGTTTCTTGAGCCCGCCGAGTTTCAGGCCGGCAGGCTGCGCTAAGCCCGGTCGCGCCAGTCCCCCTGGTTTAGGAAGAGCTTTTGCCGTAGGTTTGGGTGCCAGAGGCGTAGCTTCTTCGACCGGCGCAGGTGCAGCTTTTCTCGTGCCAGGTGCAGGTTTCTTCGAACCTCCCACCACTTTCTTGCCAACGGCAGAGGTCGCTTTAGCGGGAGCTGGAGCAGGCTTCGGCTTCTCTTTGGCTTTGACTTCGGCAGCATCGAAGTACTCCTTGATCTTAGATTTTCGAATGTCGTCCAGTCCATCTAGATAGGGAGTCATGGCTCGCTCACCAATAATCTTCATAAGCGTCCCAAGAATTTCAGCGCCGCCAGATCTGATATTTTCGGTGGACTCAGTCAAAAGTTTCGTGGCTGCGTCGGCCATGCGTTTTTGTTCCTCTTTGGAAGGCACGTCTCGGGTTGTCCGCAAGCATCTGACGAGGAACTTTATCGTTTCGGCTTTGACGTTGGGGTTTTTGTTGGGTAGGAAGCCCAAAATCTCCTCAAGGCATTCGCTAAGAGATGTTGCAGCAAAGACGGCGTCCAGAGCAGCTCCCAGGGCATCTGCCACAGACTGCTTCTTTTCTTTGAACCTCTCCATCATTGGCGACATGATGGTCGATCTGTATCTGGCAAAGGACTTCCTAAGACCTAATGCCAACTTTTCAACGCAGTTCGCCGCCACCGTCACCACAGCGATGTTGGCGTCCTTCATACACTTTGCGCACGCCCGGACTAGATCGTCGAATGGTGCCTCTTTTATTCTGGGGTGGTTCAGGACATTGAAGAGTGCATCAAGAGCGTCTTTGCGTTCCTTCCACTTCGTCGAGCTGACCATTTCCTGGAAATTGGAGGGGATATTCGGATAGACATCGACCGGTTCTGCAAAGTCAAATGCATTCAATTCGGCTTCCTCTTCTGCTTCTTCAGCCACTTCCCCGTACTCATCGTCCGCACCGCTGGCTGCTGGAGCTGCTGTCGCGAGGGCGGCTTGCTGCGACCTCGTAAGGCGTTCCTGCTTCGGCGGCGGCTCTTCCTTGACTTTTTCAAACAACTTTTCCAAGTCTTGTTGCTGCACTGGCTTCAGTTCGCTCCAGAATACGACCTTGATGGCCTCTTTGAGCCACCGATAGAGTTCGACCGCGAGATTCTGCGCTTCTGCTCTCACATTCTTATCCGCATGACCAAAGACCTTGGGTAAAGCTTTCAGAACAGACTTGGGTTCGACGATCTTAACGCCGTAGTTGTGGAAAATAGAGGTGAGTGCATTCAGAGTTGCTGCAACGATCTTGGGCTGCTTGTTGGAGAGGGCGGGCAATAGCTCTTCAATCACGGGATCAGACTTGTCAAGCTCGACATAGAGCAGCAGGGCTTCCAGGGCACTGGCTTTGGCCTGAGGTCTTGTCGATGCCAACCCCTTCTCGTAGATCGGCTGCAGTGCATAGTTCCGAGACTTGACGGCGGCTTGTTGGCCACCATATTTGAGAAATGCGCACAGAGCCGCGAGTCCTTCTTGCTGAGCGGCAACATTCGAATCCCCAGCCGCCGACTTCCAGAGGCTCGGGTCTTGTAAAAATGGTCGAAAGGCGGGGTCTGACTCGTCGGGCGTGAGTTCAAACACTTTGATAGCGGCCTTATATCCTCCCTTGCGCGCTTTCCAATTCTTGTGCACGAACCGATCCACCAGCGGCAGTTGGGAGAAGTCTTCCTCTTGATCAGCCATCGTAGGAGGGGAGAACAGCCGTAGCCGCGAGAAGAAGTTGGGGAAAGGTTTCTTTCTCCTGGGACGCGCAAACGGGCTATCGGAAAACATCAGTCAAGGGCATCCATGCGAAAGTGCCCAGAGCAGATTGTCCAGGAACATGACGACTCGGATGGACAGGCACTCACCTATTGTTATCGTTGTGTGGGTGTCATACAGTCCGGTGGCCTTCTTAACGACACTGCAGGCGCGACTGTAATCTGAGGGCGTCTGCAAATGCCCACCAGGGAGCTCGAAGGTATGCGACGCGTCAAAGGCCTGTTGTAGGGGACGTCACGAGATGCGACACAGTGGGATCGAGTATATGCCAGATATCGCAGGCAGTTAGGCGTGGGAAAAGTATTGCGTGGGTTGTTGGAGATGCAGATGGGGTGAAGTTTGCGACATAATAAACATTGGCTTGTGCCTATGACAACACAATCGACTCACTACACACCTACACACTACAGACGACAGACGCCGCACTTTTACACACGACACACACGACCAGGCTGGTCTCCCTGCACACTTTCTGCCTTCTCGATCCTTCATTGTGTCTTTGTCGGCTGCCCGTTCTCTGGGTACCAGCACCACGTCCTCATCCTTCTTCATTTCTACGCAGAGCTGGCATTGCCACAGAAGCTGTTGACGGTGGCTGCGGGTGGATGGACAATCGCCTCCCACCCACGACAAGGAGATCTACACACCCAATACTTCACGGAATTTGTGGACCATTTTTCATTTCAAGGTGCTGTTCTGGCTATCGCATGAAGATCTAGGGGTGTTGGAGACATTGGACAAGGGGCACCGAGCCCAGACATTTCCACAATGAGCCAGCTCCTGACTTCTCGTCAAGCAGAGGAACTGTAGGGTCTCGTGCCATCGATTTGCCCGCGCCTTGACACTGACACTGCTCTTCCTAGACACAAGTCCATGGTCGCCTACTTGCTCTCGATTGGCCTGACCGAAAGTGCAAATACCCTGCGACGTGAAACGAATCTGACCGACACATTTGACGATGTGACGGCCAAAAAGTATGAGACCCTGTTGGAGAAGAAATGGACTTCAGTTGTGCGCCTCCAGAAAAAGATCATGGACCTAGAAGCCAAGAATGCCGCCCTTCAACAAGAGATCGAGACTGCTACACCCCTCTCCAGCCGAAAGACCGACCCCCAGACCTGGTTACCCCGAGCCCCTGCCCTCCACAGCCTTCAAGGTCACCGGGATCCTGTCACGGCCGTTGCATTCCATCCGATCTTCTCCTCTCTCGCTTCGGCTTCGGATGACTCTACGATCAAGATCTGGGACTGGGAATTGGGAGAGCTTGAACGGACACTCAAAGGTCACACGAAGGCAGTGCTGGATGTCGACTTTGGTGGTCCCAGAGGAGGCACGCTTCTGGCCAGCTGCAGCAGCGACCTCACTATCCGGTTGTGGGATCCCAGTGATGAATACAAGAACATACGGACGCTACCGGGCCACGACCACTCCATCTCTTCTATCCGGTTCATTCCTTCGGGTGCGGCTGGCGCCCCTCTGTCAGGCAACACGTTGGTATCTGCATCAAGAGATAAAACACTTCGGATATGGGATGTCACGACGGGTTATTGCCTGAAAACACTCAAGGGTCACAGCGATTGGGTTCGGGCAGTGGTCCCCTCGATCGATGGCAGATGGTTGCTGAGTGCCGGCAATGATCAGATACCACGGTTGTGGGATGCCAACTCGGGCGAGGTCAAGATCACCTTCCTGGGCCATGAACACGTGGTGGAGTGTGTCGCCTTTGCTCCCAGCTCGTCCTACGCTCATCTCTCTACCATCGCCGGCTACAAGAAACCGCCTCCCGCTAGTAGCAGCGGAGAGTTTCTCGCGACGGGAGGAAGAGACAAGATCATCAAGATTTGGGACAATCGGGGAACATGCCACAAGACTTTGGTGGGACATGATAACTGGGTCCGGGGGCTGGTCTTCCACCCTGCTGGCCGGTATCTGATCTCCATCTCTGACGACAAAACGATCCGATGTTGGGACCTCTCGCAGGAGTGTAAATGTGTCAAGGTTCTGGAGGATGCGCACCAACATTTCATCACCAGTATCCGGTGGGCTCCAGACATTCCCACCCAACCAAGCATGAACGGAGAGACCAATGGCGTAGGCACTGCTGTTAAGAAGGATGACAGTGGGGGAGGAGGCAAGATTCGCTGTGTCATTGCCACGGGCTGCGTGGACTGTATCGTCCGTGTCTTTGCTGGGTGAAACAGGGGGTGTGGTGTTTGGGGGGATGAAGAGAAGGGAGTTTTCTAAGTCGTCGCATGGGAACTCGTTTGGCAGGAATGGCATGGTAGGAGCATTGGATGGTAGAACAAAATGATGATGATTAGGATGAGTGTATGAGTACGAGTCACGAAATATATGAAACCTGCGGGAAGCGCAGGGAAGTTCGTTTCACCTCAGACACCTACTCTACCACTCTACCACTCGACCACCTCGCCCCAATTCTCATTTTCGAACATTAATTACTCTTGTCCTAACCGTCATGATGAGGATGAAATTCGCCATGAGTGCCGTGCCTCCCCCACTGGCCCTCGGCCGCCGGTCCCGTCGGATTGATACAAACAAGCAAAGTCGACTCACCTCAGCCTGTCCACTGGCAGTCCTGTTTTGACGACCAATTGGCCCATCGCCCATTATCATAATCATCATCATCCTGCTCGTCCTCCTCCGCTGGTAGCCTCTTGCTGTCCGTGACCATCCATGGTGTCTGTCTTCAGGGGCATGATGTTCTTCAGGCTGCTTTCGACTTGTCTCAACGGTCAATTTCAAGTGACTGACAGCTTCACAGTTCACTGCCGTCTCCAGGGTACTACCCGTGGGCATTCCAGCCGATTGTGAACCAGGCCGGCTAAGATTTTCACTCCCTCCTCCTCAGTCGACGACAATCTGAGCACCTCAAGCACCTGAAGCACCGATCAAACACGAGCTGTGCAACGGGCAACTGGACGGCCAGCCCTCCCACGTTCCTAAGACCTCCAGAGGGCTCCACCTTGACGACGGCAGCAATGAACTCATTCTTTGTCTTCTCTACATTCCACAGCTTATTGTTTCGGGTGCACGGTGATTGGTACCGCATTTTGCCGCGTTGCGTTCGCCTGGGAACAAAGCAAACCAAGACCACCCCTCCTGTCGCCAGCCTCGCATGTTCACTCATCGCTCATGGCCGTGACTCCTGACGATGCATCGCGTCAGAGATGCCATACCCAGGACAAAGAGCCACGAAAGAAGGTGAGGCGAGGATGGCAGACGTTCTCTTTGATGCTCTACAAAGACCCGTGGCCCTCCTCCTCTCCCTGCCACTCGCGCACTTCCACCCCTGAAAAGAATTTGGATGGTCAGAGTACAAAGAATTCCTTTATTTGCGCTATGACTTCTGCTGCCAGTGACCATCACCTCCCCAACCAGCCAGCATGGTATCGTCTGCTACCCAAGCCTCCTACTGGGCATAACCTGGCATTGCGACGTGGCTCATCCCTCGCCCAGCATCATTTATTTCGTGACCGGTCTCCCACCGGCCGTGCTGCTCGTCAAGATGGGGCCACGGTCCAGCTTCCTGAACGTTCAAGTCATCCTGCTACCGCTGTCCGTGAAGAGGATATAGAACAACCTCGGAAAACGGCCAATGGTGACTCTGGGTCCATCTCGCCCTCTCGCCGAGGCCGGTCTCTGGACATGGAAATCCAGCCTGCCGTGAGCAAAAGTACCCATTCCCGGGAGCATATCTGCTTGTGCCCCGCGAGTCCCAAGATTCCCAGACCTCGCAACTGTGAGAATATCGTTTCCCCCCTGTTCATTTCTCCTGGATGCAGGGATGCTGACGCTGCGGCAGCCTTTATTTTGTTCCGTCAACATCAGCAATCCAGTATCATCGCACAGAATCCCGGGATTCCGAATCCGGAAGTATCAAAGATCATTGGCGAACAATGGCGTGGTCTGTCCGCCGAGGCCAAAGAGGAATGGAATCTGCTTGCGGAAGTACGTCGAGATAAAGATTTCCGCGATTATCACACACACAAAGACCTTTGTTTGCCCTGACTTCTCACGTTCTTTAGGAAGAGAAAACTCGCCATCAACGACAGTATCCCGGTTATCGTTACCATCCACGACGCAGCGGCCGGGTTAGCAACCAGTCCTCTCTATCTGGCCCTTCGTCCACCGAAACCCAAGAGTCGTGCCCCAAGTGTGGAGGAAAGCCAATGAACTATTACAGCAACCCGGCTCCTGTCTATACTCCGCCGCCGACGTCTGCCACTCGACCAACGATGGCTGTTACGGTCCCTGCGAAACGGGGGTACGTCGTCAGTGCGGCACCGCCAGGCGCGAGAATCCACGGACAGCCCGCTCTGTCGCCTGAACATGTCACTTTCCAGCGAGTCGACCCTCGATTGGTCTACGCCGTCCCTCCTCCCTCGCAAACATTGCCGACTCCCCCTTCTGCAGAGTCACAGGATGCAAAGAGGCGGCGATTCAACGGCCCCGGTGTCTATGTGCCTGCTCGTGAGGTGTACCCGGACGCATCATACTCTTATGCCCATTCTCCCACCACCGGCGGTGTCTATGCCCGTCAAGAGACCCTGCAGCGCCCTCAACAGATTGCCCTCCAACATGTGCAGGTCGCCAATCCGCAGATGGTGTCGCCTCCTCGAGCCGCATACCCTCGCCCACCGCAGCTGCAGCCAATTCGACCACCACCACCTCCTTCCCACCAGAGAAATCGATCGAGCGTCGCTTTGCCTCCCATAGAGACCCTGGTGACGCAGACTCCGGTTAAGACGCCGTCCACGCAATCTCAGAGCTCCGGCGTCGAGGCTATGATTATGTCCATCCCGATCTTGAACAAAATCAAAGTTCTCTCGCAGATCTCCGGTCCATTGGCGGCACCCGGTCTCACGTCGCCAAAACCAGAAGTTCGAGGGGCCATTATCGCCGTCGAGGGCATGGACGCAGCCAGCGTCGACAGCATGACCAACTCTCTCGCCGAACAGTTGGAGAAGGAGGGCAAGTTCGCCGTGAGGATCTTTGGAGGTCCGGATCCATACTCTACCATGCGTGATGCAAAGACCAGCCTGGGTGAAGGAAGGAAGAGAGGCATGACACCCGACGCGTACTTGGACATCATGAGTCAGTGGCACAAAATCAACAAGGATATGGTCGACTACATTTCTTCCAAGCCGAGGACAGGGACGCAGTTATCTCCCATTGTCCTCGATTCCCAAGACGAGGACCATCGCATGACTGAAGCGGACGATCACCAGCAGTCGGGGACCGCATCCGACGCATCTCGTGCGACAGAAGAACAGAAGACAGATCAGCTTGACTCGGCCATTTCACCCCGGACTATCAGCAAAGCCGCCGATATGTCCATCCACTCGCCTTTCGTCTATCCGGTCGGCCACAAAGGGAGGAGTCACAGTACACCCGGCTTGTGGGCCAGCAAGGAGTTGACCGGGTCGGACTCGCGAGCCACACCGCCGCTGCCGACCTTCCCACGTCCCCTGAACTCGAAGCGCATTCCCCCGCCGCCCACGACACCTCCGCCCCCAGCCGCCTCGACCTCTTATCCGCTGTCGCTCGTTCCACCCCCCTTACCAGCATCTTCGGTCCCCCGACCAGCAACCGTTCAGCCACTGGCACCGACCACCGCCAGTTCGCCCACCTCGTGTACCCCTTATGGCGGCGTCATCCCTATTGCCATCGTTCCACATTTTCAACTGACCACCGTCGACGCGAGCTCCATCAGTATGCCTATCGGTGACGGCTTCTCGCCGCCCGCTCACTGGCAGTGGTTTGCCACGCTGTGGCGCGGGAGCGTTGGCCCAGACATCACCATTATCATCAGAGGAGTGGATGAAGAGCCTGCGGACGGTGGGGATGTGGTCAAGCAGACACCCGTGCAGGGCAATCATCCTGTGGCGCGGGACAGAATCTCCAGCGTGGCTTCGTCACAATCCCACACCGGAGGAACGGGGGTCGAGATCCGGTTACAAGATGCTCGGGCGGTGATCGTCAAGACGGGTATCGCCGGATCGCATGCTTCGTTGGCAGCCGCTGGTGAAGACGGAAAGGGAGCAGCAGCCACCAAGACCCCGATGGGGCCGCAACAGGCCAAGGAGATGGAAAACTGGGAGAAGGCCAAGAGGAGGGTTGGGTTTGAGGTGGAAGAGTTCTTGCGGAGATAAGGCTTTTTTGGGTATGGGTATGTATACGTTGGGTTGCCTTTGTGCTCCGAGAGCGATACAGGAAAGAAGTAAGTTGTGGGATGTTTTAATTGCTTCTTTTGTGTGTGTGGCTGGGAGTATGTATTCGTCTGGTCCAACGTTGGAGACGAGACGTAATGACTATGCTTCCTCTCTCCTCCTCCTTCTTCTTCTATGTCCTGTCTTGGTTAAAACATAAACCCCCCTATTCTATCACCCTTATTTCGCCCAGCTCATCACAACATCGACCGGACCTCAGGCTTCTTTGCCTGGCTCTGCTCCTCGTCCTCCAACTCGACCAGCAACGTCCCCTCGGCGACGTCGTCCCCTTCCTCCTCGTTCTCCATCTCAATCACCCACTTGACCCTGCCGGCGCGGGGCGAGCGGACCTCCAGCTCCATCTTCATCTGCTTGACGAAGGCGATGACGTCGTTCTCGCGCACCTCGTCGCCCACGTCCACGAGCACCTCGACCAGCTTCCCGCTCATGGGGAGCACGATGTGCGTGTTCCGGCTCGGGTCGCCGCGTCGGTGCGTCGAAGCCGCCGCGCCCGCCGAGGACGTCGTGCTGGTCATGGTCATCTTGTACGCGCGCGGCGTCGACCCCGGCACCGTGTACGAGATGTCGGCGACGAGCGCCGTGGGGAACTCGTTGCGCGTAACCCGCGAGATGGCGAGGTGGTGCGCCGGGGGCTTGATGCCGCTCGAGGATTTCTCGCTGGGGTTCTCCAGCACCAGCGTCCAGGCGTCGCCTTTGCGGAAGAGCGTCGATGCACCACCGACGGCAGAGCCCGGGGCGGTGCTGGACAGGGAGAGGCTGGGAAGAGAGGTGTCTCGTTGTTCGGTGGCGCTGCCGAGCTGTTCTCCCACGGGCACGAGGCGGTCGAGGTTCTGCTCCAGCCAGCTGGTGTCCGCGGCGCCGGCGGCAAAGGTGCTGTCGGTCAGGATGGCCTTGAGGAGGTTGAGGTTCGTCTTGACACCGACGACTTTGGTCTCTTCCAGGGCGCGCCGCGCCTTGGACACGCACTCGGCCCAGGTCGACGCCGTGACGATGATCTTGGCCATCATGTTGTCAAAGTCGGACCCGACCACTCCGCCGCGCGACAGGTGGCTGTCGACCCGCACGCCGTTGCCGGACGGGAACTGCACGTCGCTGACCTTGCCGATGCTCAGGGAGAAGCCGGCGAGGGGGTCTTCGGCGCAGAGGCGCAGCTGGATGGAGGCCGCGGGGGGGACTGTGTCGGCCGCCCGCAACTCTCCCAGCCTGAGATCCGCGGTGCTTGGCCGTCCTTGAGCGAGGAGCAGTTGCTGCTTGACCAGGTCGACGCCCGTGATGCATTCGGTGATGGTGTGTTCGACCTGCAGGCGCGGGTTGATTTCGAGGAAGAAGAACTTGCGCTGCTGCACGTTAACCAGGTACTCCCAGGTGCCCAGGCCCAGGTACTGCAGGCGGGCGGCCATGCGCACGGCGGAGTCGATGACCTGGGCGACGACCGCCGTCCGGGCCTGTCCCGACACGGGCGCCGGCGCCACCTCGACGATCTTCTGGAACCGGCGCTGCACGCTGCAGTCCCGTTCCCACAGGTGCGTGACACCGCCGCGGCCGTCGCCCACGATCTGCACCTCGATGTGCTTGTAGCCCTCGACGGCGGCCTGTTCGGCAAACACCAGACGACTGGGCGACTCGGCGACGCAGCGCTGCACCGCACTATCCAGGGCGTCTTCGCCCTTGACCAGGCGAATGCCCCGACCGCCGCCGCCGTCCACGGCCTTGATCATCAACGGGTACCCGACGGTCGCGGCAAAGCGCCGGACATCCTCCACGCGGCCGGTCGGGCTCTCCATGGCCGTGAGGACGGGCACGCCACACTCTGCAGCCAGGGCCTTGGCCATCAACTTGTCGCCGGTCCGCTCGAGCACCTCCCAGCCCGGCCCGACGACCACGCAGCGGGCCTCGGCCCACATGCGGCGTGCAAACTCGGCGCTCTCGCTCAGAAAGCCGTAGCCCGGGTGCACGGCGTCGATGTGGTTGTCGCGCACCAGGCCGATCAGGTAGTCGATGTTCGTGTACGACGCGGGACCGTGGGCGGCTTTAATGGCGTGGTGAGGCCGGCCCAGCGAGACGTGCGTCGAGTCGCTGTCGGTGTAGATGGCGAACGTGGTCGGGGGATCGGGCAGTTCATGGCACGACTGGAGGATCCGAATGGCGATCTCGCCGCGGTTGGCGACGAGGATGCGTGAGAAGGGGCGTTGCGGAGGTGGCATATTGATGTTGAAGAGTGGGTGGATGGATGGGTAGATCGATGCCTGTGCTGTTCTTCCCTTCTTTCTTTTCTTTGATTCTTTCTATCTCTCGATCTATCCCAGTCTCGGTCTTTCGGTCTTTCGGTCTTGAACGTGCAGCAGAGCTCTATCACGAGTCATTCACGACCTTTCTTCTGTTTCTGCTTCTTCTTCTTCTTCTCTTCTTCTTTCTCGTTCACATGCCCGAAATGGAAAAGATCGAATGCTCATATAGCACCACCACTTGACACGACACAACAACACACAATATCTCGAGCAGTAAGTAAGTACCCTTCTCACGGGGGACAATTCTCTCACGTCCCTCACCCTAGCCCTTGGCCTTGCCCTAGGCCTTGTTCTCGGATATCCTCAAGCAGCTGAGCTCTCCCCTGTTACTCCAACATCGGGGCGACGAAATGAACCGAGGCTGTTCTCCGGATTTGTGACGTTTGTGGGGGGAGAAACCGACGAACGAGGGATTAGCTTTCCCCAGACAACCACCCACTACTCAGTACGGCCATGGACCACGGACCACGGACCTAGGCATTATTCGTTCACACACTCCTGTCTGTCTGTCTGTCGAGGTTCTTTTGAGACTTCTTCATCTTCTTCTTCTTTCGGCTTTTTGGACCGTTTTGGATTGACCCCCCCGAAAGAAAAAAGCCGGGGAGAGAAAAAAGGGGAAAAGGCTGACAATTCACATTAATTAACTCGGTTACTACAGCTGTTTACTGTAGTAGTTGGGTTCAAAGAAAGAACGGATAATCCCTTGCTCATTTTCACATGGTCAAAATCAGAGAGAAGAAGGATATCTTGCTCTTTCTACACCCAGAAACCGGTAGCCCGTGTACGAGTTCGTATACACACATCACTCACTACCAGACGAACGACCCCGGCACAGCATCGGGCGAGCACAGAAGCCGACGAAGGGAAAGTTGGACATTGGAGCTGAAGTTGAAAAACAAATCGTTACGACTCGACAGATAGGTTCAGCAACTATGGGCTCTAAAAAGTCCAGCTCGGGAACTGGGCCCCGGAAAGACGATCCGGTCTATTCGCAAGTCGACGCCGCAGGGCAAAGCCAGATCAATGACCCGGTATACGGCCAGCCTCGAGCAGCTTCGTCGGTGCCCGGTTCTCCAGCACCGGCTCCAGGACAGGGCAAGATCTCGGCGGCAGACGACCCGGTGTATTCGCAATCTCGGGGTGTGAGAGGAGGCACGCTCAGTGACCCCGTCTATGCACAGCCTGTCTCCGCTGCTGCATCCCCAGGTCGGGCAACGCAGGGATTAGGAGCTGGTCGGGTCCAGACGGTAGATGACCCGGTCTCATCCCAGTCGAGAACAGAGAACACGACCGTTAATGATCCGGTCTACGGCCAGCCCCAAGCAGCTCCCTCAACTCCAAAATCTCCAGCCCCCGGCCCGGGACAGGGTACGGTGTCGGCAGCAGACGACCCTGTATATTCTCAGTCTCGCAGCAGCAGGGGCGGTACACTCAGTGACCCCGTCTATGCCCAACCTGTGTCTGCATCGCCAAGTCCACCAGCACAGGGACTGCCAGCTGGCCAGGTCCAGACGGCAGATGACCCAGTCTCGTCTCAATCAAGGACAGACAACACCATCGCCAACGACCCTGTGTACGGCCAGGCACGATCTATTTCGTCTGAACCCCAAAACCCCCGTGCTCCCGGGTCCGGAACAGGCCATCTACCTCCATCAGAGGACCCAGTGTCTTCCCAACCACAGTTCAACTCGACAGCCTCCAGCCGTCTCCACCAACTGACCTCCCAGATCTCCCCGGCCCCATCCTCTGAACCACAACCACAACCGAACACAAGACGGACGCGCAAATCCAAAAACTCCCCCAAATCCGCCGCCGCCGATCTGCCTGCCGACTACAGCGACATCCTCGGCCACGTGGCGACGCTGCGCCGCATCGCCACGACGCCCGACACGTCGTCGCGCGGGTACATCCGGCAAAAGACGTCCGGGAAGCTGTGGTCGCGCGAACGCATCGCCACCCTCCTCGACCCGGACACGTGGCGCGAGGTCGGGTCCGTCACCGGCACCGTCACCTGGGAGAAGGACGCGCACAACCCGCAGGCCGAGCACGTGGCGGCCTTCATCCCCAGCAACAACCCGCAGGGCTTCGGGCGGGTGACGTGCCCGCGCACGGGCATCAAGCGCCAGATATACCTGACGTCCGACGACTTTGCCATCCGCTCGGGCCACGCCGACGGGTCCGTGTCGATCAAGACCCTGTACGGCGAGAAGCTGGCGCTGCGGCTCAAGGTGCCCGTGGTCAAGCTGGTCGACGGGTCGTCGGGGGGCGGATCGGTGTCGACCATCATGACGCAGGGATACTCGTACATGCCGCACGTGACGGTGCTGTCGACCGTGATCCGCCAACTGAACATGGGCATCCCGAACCTAGGGGCGGTGCTGGGCCCGGCCATCGGCCTGGGGGCTGCCCGCGTCGTGTCCACCCACTTCAGCGTCATGGCCGGCGACATCGGCGCGCTGTTCAACGCCGGGCCCAAGGTGGTCGAGGGCGCCACGTTCGAGGAGGGGCTCAGCTTCGCCGACCTGGGCGGGCCCCTCGTGCACTGCACCAACGGCACTATCGACAACCTGGCCGCCAACGAGCAGGAGTGCTTCGACCAGATCCGCACCGTGCTGGCCTACCTGCCACAGTGCGGACAGTTCCAGCCCCCGCCGACGATTCCCGCCAGCGACCCCGTCGACCGCGAAGACTTGAGCCTGCGCAGCATCGTGCCCCGCAAGAAGGCCCGCATGTACAACCCCTACACCATCATCCTCTCGGTCGTCGACCGCGGATCGTGGTTCGAGATCGGCGCCCTTTGGGGCCGGACCGGCATCACGGGCCTGGCGCGTCTCGGGGGGAGACCCGTCGGCATTCTGAGTATGAACTGTGAAGTCAACTCCGGTGCCTTGGACGCCATGGGGAGTCAGAAGTTGATGAAGATGTTGAAGTTTTGCGACGTGTTCAATTTGCCCATCGTGCAGTTTGTGGACGTCCGTAAGTATTCTTTACTCATCTCCCCTTTATTTTCCAGCCTCATGGATCGACTCCTGGCACACGCTCATATATATATATACACATCCGCGTCGTCTCTTGCTTCTACATACCCATGTTGACTGTCCTCTTTTTGTGCTGACGTATTCTCTGCTCTCCCCTAGCTGGCTACGCCATCGGCACCGTCGCCGAACGTTCCGCCACCATGAAATGGGGCGTCGAGCTCGGCAAAGCCTACTACAGCACCACCACCCCGATCTTCAACGTGGTGACTCGTCGCGCGTACGGCGTCGCCGGCGGCATCATGCTCGACAGCCGCGAACCGTGGATGCGGATCGTGTGGCCATCCGGAAATTGGGGGTCCTTGCCACTCGACGGCGGCATCGAGGTCGGCCACCGTCACGAGCTGAACACGATCCGCGAAAAAGAGGGCGAAGAGGGGTGGAAGAGGCGGTACAAGGAACTGGAGGACGAGTACATCCGGTTGATGAACCCGGTGCGGACGGCGAACTGCTTCAACGTGGAAGAGATTATAGATCCCAAGGACACCAGGAAGATCTGTTGTCGCTGGGCCAGGGAGATGTATGGCCTCCCCATGCAGGAACGGTTGGCGGATAGAGCCTCGGGCAAGCTGCATGCGGTCTTTACTTGATCACCAACACATAGATCCCTTGCCGCCAGAGGCATGGCCGGCAAATAATTGTAAAGACCTGGAGCAAGCGATGCGGTAAACCACGTCGGAGCTGCTTGCTGACCCAATCCCCTAATCGCTCATCTCCTTCTCCAACTCCTCGAGACCGTTGGGCGCGTCTTTCAGTGCCTTCGTGTTCCCAATACCCTGCAACGTCAGGTACACATCCGTGCCCCAACCGTACATGCTCTGCACGGCGATTCCCCCGCCAAAGTACTCGGCATAAGCACGTCCCAGGGGTAGCCCATACCCCAACCCGGCGATGGAAGACTGATTCGTCCCACTGTTGGAGATCGCATTGAGACCGTCAGACCCGTCACTGCCGCCGGCATTGGCGGCCGCCGCGGCTTCTTCGTTGTTGAACGTGGTGAAGCTATATGACCAGATATTGGGCAAAGCTTCCGGTGAGATGCCTCCGCCCCGATCACGGATGCGCAGGGTGATGTACGGGGCGGCAGAGTTGAGAGAACCGACAATGTGGTCGTCATCTGAAGCGCAGTACTCGTCCAGGCCTTCCTGGGAGAAATCATACGCATTCTCTTTGCTCACCGACAGCTTCTTCAACGATTCCAGCTTCGTGGTCTGTACGTCCGGAGCAGAGGCAATCGTGACTTCAACGGGCTCCCTCTCATTGCCATTCTCAATCGTGGCGCGGAATGCATTCTTCAACAGTTCCGTGATAATGTATTCCAGGTGCATGGGGATGTGTGCAAATTCTGCATCTTGATCTCCATTGATGATCAAAGAGGGCCGAACCCCGTATTTGTACTCACAGACCTCGTTGACGAAGCCCTCACACCGGCGGACGATGTCGGCGGGACGGAGCGCGAGGTCGATGACACCGACGTGGGTCGGGTCGGGTTTCTGCTTGGCTGCGTCACCCGTCGAAGCCATGTGGAGGGCCAGGTGTTGTTCGGCGACGAGTCTGGTCCCTATCCGTGCGCGGAGATGTTGGTCGAGGAATCGCGTGACTTCTGCCGCGTCCACGTATTTTCTGCATTGGAGAAATCCCTGAGCAAGGACTGGGATGGTGTTGGAGTGTGTCCGCACAAGATCGGCCATGGCCTCGGTAAACTTCATCTCCTCTTCAATGGTCTCGATGGGTTTCTTGTAGAAGGGTTCCAGGGTAGAGAGAGAGTGGAGGTAGTTGTTGTATATCTTCGACACGTTGGGGTTGGACACCACGATGAAAGGCAGGTTTCGCAGAGCTTGGATGCGGTGTGCAAGGCGAGCCGGGAGGAGGGACAAGGTGAAGTTGGCCGAGGAGAGCAGAGCAGAGTCTCGTAAGGGGGGTTTGCCATGTCTGTCAGTGGTGGGAGTCAGAAGTCATCCACGACGAGTTGGCCGAGCGAAGCCTATGTACCTGACGAGATCTGCTAGGGTCAGAGGCCGGCGAGGTAGCGCCGCTAGCCTCTGTATCTCCTCATCTGAGATGGTGGCATTCGACGGGGGATGTGACCACTCGTCGATATCGGGAGGAAACGGTTCTTCCGTCTTCTGCGTTGCCCATCTTCGCTGGACAAATGAGATGGGCAGAGCCCGTCGCCGAAGTGCTGTTTTCAGCATTATCTCTCTGTAGACGTGGTCATTGTCCGGAGGGAAACAGATGTGCCAGAGAAGCCAGGGTGATTGTGTCAAGGAAGATCAGAGAGGACGATCCTCCTTATCTTTATCTTCGAGTTTGTGTACCAACCACTTCTTGAGACACACGACAGCAACATCGAATATGACGCAGTGCGTGTGCAGCTCTCCGCACTTACGGAAACGGAAACATAGCCGAGGTGTGCGACCTTTCCCGTTTGGGTCGTACGTTGGATTTGCTACTATTCATTGAGCGCGGGGACAAAGTGATGTGATGTACAGTATGGCTAGGTTTCAACCATTACTATAGTATTTGGTGTTTTCCAACCTCATAACGAACTATGATCCCCCAGAAGCCGCCACACCAGCATACCCACGAAACTCGCCCGTCTCTTGACACAGAAGCGGAACCTCGTCCTCCACTAAAGATGCCATCAGGTCCTTCTCCTTGGGCTCCCATCCTAGCGCCCTCAGCCGGTTCGCCCTACTTCTCGAGTTTGATCCAACCACCCACGCTGTATACTTGCCAAAGAGGTCGTCAAAATCACTCTCCGGGATCGACTTGGGTTCTGGCGACTTAAGCCGCCCGGCAGCGTGCAAGGCTTTGGCAATCTGTGCCACGGCATCTTTCCAGGCGAACTCTCGTCCGTTCTCGCAGAAAAAGTAAGGATTTTCGAGCACCTTGGAAGCGTCGGTTTGTTCGAGCCAGTGTAAAAGTGTAAGGTAGCCCCGGGCCAGATCCACGACGTGGATCTCGGACCAGACAGATGCACCCTTGCCCACGTAGCCTGCATACCCGTGTTTCAGGGCAAATCGAGTCAAGGTCGGCAATTGGATGGAGAGACGCTTGTATTTGGGGTTGGCGCCGTAGATCAACGGCGGGATCATAATGACCATTTTCGCCTTATTTCCGAGTCTCTGACGGCCGCGGACGATGGCGAGGTCGATCAAGCGATGTGAGGCGCTGTCGGGGAGCGCATCGATGTCCTCGGGCTTGTCATCGTAGAAGATCTTATCGGACTTGTATTCGCCCTTGGCGTCGTCGCTGAGCAGCGAAGTGCCGCTCGTGTGAATGAAGATGGTCTGTTTTCCTTGGCCGGCGCGTTCCTCAATGCCTGCAATGACGGCCTCGACTGATGGCAGATGGTCTGCCGTGGCAGTGTGGATGACAATGTCACTGGCGACGGTCTGCTTGATGATGGTGTCTCGGTCATCCAGGCTGCCGAGCACGGTCTTTGCACCGCTCTGTTGGAGCTCGGCCGCGTAATTCTCGCGGCGGGTCAGGGTTGTCACGGCATATTTCTCAGCGAGAAGCAGATCGAGGACTTCCCGGCCAATGAAACCGGGGCCGATGAGAAAGACGGATTTGCCAGAGGTTGCCATCGGTCGTGGGGATTAGATATCTGGCAAGGCTGAACTGAGACAGTGTATAGTAGAGCTAAAACAATAGGGGGTAGACTTGAAATTTATATATCAATATTAGAAAGAAGTTCAATGGTAGGGCACAAGGCTTTTATATCTGTAGGTCACATTCTTTCGTCATCGAGATCCTCGGGCAATAATACCGACTTAATAATGGTACACAACCGCTCCGCTGAGGGGAAGTGTCAGGGGCAATATCGAAGATGCTAGCATAAGATCCACCACATGTTGTATTGCTCCTGCAGCGGGGTTACTCATAGGTATCGGGATTGTCTGCTTTGCGTTGTCGGACCGCAGCGCCTAAAGGACTTTCTAAGAGGGACAAAGAAGAAAAGTCCCAATTGAATTAGTAATGTCGGATATTCGGAAGAACCTTAATCCATGAAACTGACGCTCTTCTCTCTAAGCTGGTTCGAGCCTAGCTTCGGGATACTCTAGCCCGAGGCATATGCAGTACCGAGTACAAGGGCATCTCGTGCGTGTTCGAGTACTCAGTATTACAAGTAGGCCTCCTGATCTCAAGCGAATGATCGAGCCGGTTCTATGGACGCAGTTTCCAGTCAAGCTGAAGCCGCCAACCTTAAAACGCCAGTTCAGGCGTGCATATGACAAAGACACCTACATCCGTGGCCAGATCAGACCGAAATGGGGTCCGTAGTAGCTGTTCAATCCAACACCAGGGGAGCTATAACCAGGCTGCTCCTACAGAATTATATCCCCAGCGAACAAGTCCTCCTGCAAAGGCGAAGGTCGAGCTACTAAGCCATGGCCGACTACCAGGCTACTATCGGTCGTGATGTTGGGAACCAGCAGTTATGACCGCTTCAAACCCAAGTATACTCTGGTTGGCGCCGAGTTCCTCAATATCTTGGCAGTCGAATTGTCACATTCGAATACTCGGCGCCGCCTCATCCGGTCGTTCAGACAGTTCAAGGGTACAGATACACATGGGATTCGCTGTTGAATGCCATCCGCGTAGGTCGCCTCAGGAAATGAATCCCAGACCCACCTATCATACAGCTTGGTATACGACACTTCACCATCTACGGGTGATTCGCGGCTCATAACAGTCACCGAGAGCTCCTTTGATAAGGTCAACTTGCTACCAGCAACTTTTGGATACACAAAGCGGGGGAGTCTCGAAAAAGACTTTTTCAAGGCTGTGCCTCAGACAGCACCCATCAAACTGCCGGCGATCACCGACACTGTAGCAATGTTCACCATGGACATTAGTGGTCGATGCTTAGCTGACCTTGCATGTGTCCGAGATGAACGGAACACCAATCAGTTGTCACTCAAGACATATCTCGCGGACCTCAAAGCCGACGGGACGGTCAGCTGGAAACCATCAGAAGGACCAGGCTCAGAGGCGAAGCTGCCTCGGATAACCCTGAAAATGGGGTTTCGAGGCATTTTAAGCCCAGAAGACACACCTGCCCGACTCGCCGTCGAAGCAGCAGCCGGTGGCGTGGCGTCCGTGCTCAACAAGGCCGCCGACCGCGGGGTCGACAACGTCTTCTACGGCAAACACCACGATTTGTTCGAGGGCGCGGCCAAGAGATTTTTGACCTGGCGCACTTGTCGCGGGGGCTCTCGGTTCTCTGGGGAGCGGTGGTAGCAAGGGCGCCGCAGACTCCGCCAGCAAGGTGCAGAGTACCGGCAAAGTCACCCAGCCATTCAAGCTGACCAGCTCGAACGTGTCAATCGCTGCGAAGCAGGCGCTGGAACCCAAGCCGAGTGACCCCTGGGTCGGGCTCACGAAGGAGATGCACCTCGTATTCGTCAGATATGATCTCCGACAAACAGTAACCATTTCCTCGTAAACCACGGCGCCACCGCCCAACTGCCCCTTTCCCACGGGTGGCCGCAGTGTCGGTCGCTGTCATGGTCATACATGACGTACTCGCCTCCAATGAGCTCGCCCGTCCCTCGGAACCGGACGCCCTGCCGGAGGTAGACGTCTTGCTTCAGCTCCTGGGCTGCTGATGCTGCTCCACTTACTTCTCTTCCTTGCTGAGAACGGACATCCAGCATCACGGCCGTCTCCCTCAGCCTCGGGAGTGGGAGCATGTCGAGGCAGACGTGGTGGGGAAAGATGACCTGAGCGGAGCACGGGCGTAAGGGGACGGGGATCGCTAACGGGACATCAGAGGCCGATGTATTGCTGTGGTTTGTTGGCTGAATTGACGATCCTGAGGACAGCAATGTCGGTGAGAGCGAAGCTTGATAGAACGGTGACATGTAGTGCGGATCCATGACCCGTTCAAGGTCGATTCCGAGAGCGCGGGCATTGAACAAGCACGCGGCTATGGTAGTAGTGACTCCGTGAGGCCAGAGTGCAGCCCTCGGGCTATCTCTCACGAGGTCCAAGAGCTCGGTAAAGGGCGTGCTGCGTTTGGAGATGAAAGACTGGTGCGTCGGGAGTAATGTCTGCGGGCAAGAAAATGTGAAGGGCACGTCTGTGGTGCTGCGGGAACCGGGATATTGCCGATCATGCGTGCGGCCCCTGAGTGCCTGATGCGAGCTGCTGGGTGTGAGAGGTTCTGGGTGCGTAGCGCTCCGGAGCCGGTCCAAGATTTCTGTCTTGGAGGAGGTTATAGTGATATCCCCTCGGGCTTCACGTGGACAGGGTGCAAGTAGCCTAGGCGTAGTGCTGGGCGGGGGCTGTTTCTTCGTCCGCCGCCGCTCTCCTTGCAAGAGGTCAGGCTTCAGCTCATCACCTAGGAAGAGAACTCACGGAAAGCTCTTTGTGCCCGCCGATTCTGCTGGCGGCGTGCCTCTGTGATGGCGCCCTTGAGCCGCTCATTTTGTCCGGCTTCGCGCTTGCGGCACGGAGCCGATGGCAAGTCCGTGCAGTGCATTCTGAAGCGCCCTGTGGCGGGATTCTTTTCTTGTTGGTCGCCGACGGGAGAGCGAAAAGCTCAGTGTGGTCGAGTCCTCGGAGACGGGGTTGAATTAAGCCTCATTAGCCGCCAAGATAAGTAAAATCTAATACCCCGAGCTCACCTCCGTTTAGGACGATGGTGCGACGCCGACTCTATAGCCCCGTAGAGCCCCCCGTAGGCCGACGGTGATTGGCTGCATATACAGTACCTGCCGACGGAGGGACCCAGACGCGCTAGGTTCTTCTTCTAATGGACGTATCAGGCGTTCGAAAGTAGCGTTCGATATTTCGGAGGTGTGATCAGCGGAGGCGCCTCCCACCTATAGTATATATCATATCCATCTCGTACACCTGCAATCTTGATGACGGAGGATTCATTGCAATATTTAATAAGCCAATTCTCCCTTGTGCCCAATCTCCGTTAAAGCTGTCCTCCAGAGCACTATAGTCTGCTGGGAAGAGGAGTGCCTACAGACCCTTCCAGGCTTCGGACACGGTTAGATGGCAGAAGCATCGACTTGGGATACTCATCCGGCAACTTTTGACCCAGGATCAGATATGATAGCATCTGAGCAGAGCGAAATGCCCTAACCATGCCGATTCCTTGGTAAGCTCCACATACCCACTGGTGGCGTTTATGAGGGAATGGTAGGCGTCCAACAAAAGGCATCCCATCTTGCGTAAAAGCAACAATGCCACTCCAGGCATGAGTGATCTCTAGGTTCTCTGTCCCGAAGTTGAAGATCAAGGGAAGAGCACCACGGAGGTGTGCGTGAGGCTGAAGATCCTTTTTTCGATCGTCACTGCTTGCTCTGCGCCCGGTGTTGGCCCTTCCCACAATATATGCTCCGTCAGGTCTTCGGATCAGATAGTCGTATTCCTTTTCGGCATGTCGGAGCCAATATGAGTTCTTTACGGCGCACAATGATCCATTCATTGGCACTTGACGCTGAACGTTGGCACGAACGGGCGACATGAATGGCTGAAGCTCCGGTATCAGATGGCTCAACCAGGCGTTTGTGGCATGCAGTACATGGCTCGCTCGGATGGCTCCTCGGTCAGTTTGCACAACAGCGTAGTCTCTCTGTCGTCATCGATAACTGCTGTAACTGTGGTATTCGTTTGAACCAGGAGCTTGTGCTTGGCGATCAGCCTCTCGAAGAGGGAGATGACGAGCTTGTAAGGCCATAAGGAAGCCGCGGCCATTCCAATCGCACCCACCACATGCTCCGAGAGATTTCTGGAGCTCAGCTCAGCTCGATCAGTGTATAATGTATACTTGGCTGCCAGACTGGGGGTATTTTTTTGCATATCCTCGAGCGCACAGATCGCCCTGCTGAGAGTTGGCATATCATGGTAAACATCAAGCCCCTCGAGGAGGTTGAGGTCGCACTCGACTTGATATTTCTCAACAGTCGCCTTTATCTCATCAACATGGCTATGTTCGAATTCCATTACTCGGATAGCTTCGCGGATCCCCAGACTTTCCTTGCGCTCAAACCAGACGCCAGGGCTCATAGCCTTGCAATGGCCTCCATTACGACCTGTTGCACCTGAGCACAGATCTCGAGACTCGACAACGACGATTCTAAGATCTGGTTGATGCAAAAGCAAAGTTGAACAGAGACTGACTGCCGTTATTCCGGACCCAATTATGACCATGTCGGCGACATCAGTCCATGGAGATCGCAACTTGCTGATTTCCCCGGGCTCTGACAGCCAGTACGATTGAGTTGGGTTCTCAACAGGGATGCCCGGGTCAACAATCCCAATATCGTATATGCCTTCTGGAGAAGTAGACATGATAAATACAGATGAGCTATCAAGGGTAGGTTGAGAGTTGCGATAAGTGTGGTCGTCGAATTGGTCGGCAAGTTGGTCGCGAGACAGTTACTAACGCAGTAGGACGAATAAAAGTAGCCAAATACCCAGTGTGAAGTTGAAGGACAAAGGACTAGGAACTTTTCGTTCACTACAGCTTGTATGAGCTACTTATATTTGTCAGGCGGGTTCTCTAATGTCAACAAGGGAGTAGGTCCCACAAGGCCGCTTATTCTCAATGACGAAAATGCCGAATTACTTGTCAATCAATTCGTAAAGCATTCGGGTTAGTCCAACGCAGACTGTGGACTCGCTCCAGTGAGTCCAAAAGCTGCACGATCTCGCACTATAGGCCAATGGGAAGGGAACTATTATCGCTCTAGGTATCGAGATAGCTGCTATCATAACGTCAACACAGTCTCTCATTTGAATTCTCGGCACAAACCTATGCTAAAACGTCTAAGACGGAGCAAGGCTTCATTACAGGTCAGATTTGCGATCTACGCATAGCTATAGTTTAGTCTAGGCATTGCTACTATTAGAGAGAGATGATATCGAGCTCTAGAGTCGCGACTAAGAGGCTTCGGAGGCTGACAAGAGGCCCTTTGGCCCACCCAACCAGTCATCTCTAAGCACATAGGACTTCCTCCCTGACACTCGTATTTCCCATTAGCTATGCTGAGGCAAAAGGCACCCTGATTTTCATAAGGCTGCCGTGACAGCTCTCAATGATAGCCGATCTTTTCGTCAAGCACTCGTGTGTAAGATTTCCTGGAGATAGTCCTTGAACAAGCTTGCAAAGTTGTAGGAGCTATGCCCCCTTGTGGCTTCGGTGATAGGCAAAGTAACTGCTTTTCCTTGGGAGACATTCTGGATTTCTCGCTCAAGTATCTGCAGCTCTGGAGGACAAAGCTGGTCGTCTGCTGTATTCCATGCCATGAATGGTGCTTTGATGTTCTTCAACAGTGGTCGTGGATCATAATCCCATGAGGCTTCAAACGCGAAAACCATGTTATTCGCATCTGCTATCTCAAGTTCACGTGCCAGTCGCATTTCGAGGTAAGCATCAGCAGATTGGAGAGTCGGTGCTTCACTTTGCCAATATAGTGGTGCTGAAACGCCGAGAAGAAAGACACCTATTGCAGCTTTCAAGCCATGTGGCTGTTTGGTATAATCTCCATTCTGGAATTCCGGGTCAGTCCGTATCGAGTCGATTAGGATCTTGCGGAGTACTCGATTGCGGCCAGATATTTGATGGGGCAGACATGCCAGGGCCATGGAAGCGTCCATGAAGTCAGGAAAGGTCCCGGACCATAGCCAGGTGTGCATACCGCCCATAGATGTGCCCATGACAAGACGGAGGTGGTCGACACCGAGATGCTCAGTAAGGAGCAAATGGTCAGCTCGCACAACGTCATTGTAGCCGTATTTTGGGAACCTGGCGTGAAGCCCGTCTGATGGCTTACTCGATTGACCATGGCCGATAGCATCACGTAAGACGATGTAGTACTTTTCAATATCGAGTAGCTGGCCTGGCCCGAAAAGCTCTCCTGCGAAGGTATCGGTGAGAAATTGTTGTCCAGATCTCGTTGTGCCGTGCATGATCAGGACTGCGTTTTCGGCATGGCCCTTAGCATCTTTACGAAGTTTCCCCAGGGTTCTGTAGTGGTATCTCAGCTCGTGTAAAGTCGAGCCACAATTGAATTGGAAGTCCTTTATGACGAAATCGCCTTCTGTCGGCGTGGGCCAGCTGAACGGAACTGCGCTCGCCATATTAGGACTTTCCTGGTGCTGTTGGGTATGAAAGGACATATCGGACATCAAGGGGTGCCTGTAAGAAGTCGTCGAATTCTTATAACCTACTCTAGCACAACTGTGGAACTCCCGTGACCGAAAGTGGTAGGTGCGGACTCACTCTCTTGTGTTGACGTTCAGCCGTTTGCTGGGACTGATATGCGCCGCCTCTCTCCGGAAGATCGGCAGGCAGACTTCGTAACTTTGAGATAGTTGAATTCGGAGAATCTCCGAACCACCACAACGTCGTCTATCAACCGCTATTTTCACCACCAATCCAGCCAAGTAGCGGCGACACCAGAGCCGAGATGAAGTTTAGAGTTGCTCTTTAGAGAAGTTCACACGGCCCTTCAACCGACCAGCCGATGCTGGTGGCACTAATTGTAATTCAACAAGCGAAGGGGCAACCAAGGGTCTTATTGTAGTAGGTTAATCCGGCGCTAGAAGTTGAATTGTTAGAAAAGGGATACACGATATGACCCGTGGCTGATACCTTACCGGTTATCTCGTGCACTCGATTATCTCCAGGTTGATAGGATTTAGCAGAACTCCGAATTAATGTCCTTAAGCCGTATTTCAAGATTGGTTGAGATTACATAGTATAGCTACGCTGTTGTCACAACACTTAGATACTTTTTCTCTCTTGTCCGCCTCAATCTACATTTTGCCTATAGTATAATATTGAGTTCAATATTAGCAGACACAATGGCACACATCGTCAGTCTGGAGAATAAAAATGAGATCGTTCTCACAAATGAAGACAAATCTCCAAAAGTAACAACTATTTCGGAGGACGATTGGACTCCTGAAGAGGAGAGGAAAGTAATGTACGGACAGAGACTGTTTACAAGTCCCCTGGGAAGTATGACTGACAGAGAGCAGGCGCAAAATCGATCTGCATGTTATGCCATATATTGCGCTTATCTACGGACTGTCCCTCCTCGATCGCAACAACATCTCAGCAGCTTACATTGCTGGCATGTCGGAGGACTTGGGACTTGGTATAGGTAACGACAAGAAGAAGATGTTTCCAATACTGCAGAGCTTATACAGGTTATAGGTAATCGCTACTCGGTCGCATTGTTGGCATTCTTCAGTACATACGCTTTCTCTGAAATACCAAGTAACTTGGTAAGTCATCGGCTTTCTAGCATGGCAAACTTTGCTAATGTCTAGATCATCCGACACATCGGAGCCAGGTGGTGGCTAAGCTTCTTGATCACCTGCTGGGGGCTTTGCGTCCTGTTCTCGGGTTTCGTTAAATCATGGATATCTCTGACCGCTCTGCGACTGCTTCTTGGAATTTTTGAAGGCGGCTGTAAGACAACAACTGATTTGTTCTCGTCCTGGTCATCTTACTTACCTGCGCAGTGTTTCCGGGTGCCATATTTCTCATATCTTCATGGTACAAAACTTTCGAAATGGGCAAAAGGCTGTCATTTTTCTACATGGCGTCGCTCCTGGCGTCCGCTTTCGGTGGAATTGTATGATTGAGCCCTTACCTTGTACCTATTCGTGCTCTCTGACCAGTCTCAGCTTGCATATGGCCTATCCCTGATTCGCGTTGGTAGCGGTCAATATCAAGAAGGTTGGATGAATGCTGAAGGACCTCACCCGCTAAACTAACCTGATTGCAGGTTGGAGATGGATTTTCATCGTTGAAGGCATCGTTACTGTCGTCTGCGGACTCTTGGGTCCACTACTACTCGGCGAATGTATCTAACGCTCTCCATTCAGGCTAAAGTGTACGGCTAACACTTGAAAGTTCCAGAACGCGCCCTCTGGCTCAACGAGCGCGAGCGTCACATTGCAATGACACGGATCGCAAATGAGCGATCGGGCCACGAATACGAGCACCCAACTATACGGCAGGCGATGAGAATGCTTCTAGATTGGAAGCTTGGATTCTAGTAAGTGGATGAATCATGTGAGATAAGTCGATAACTGATGTGTTCTTTCCAGTTGTTTACAATACATCATTACAGCATCATCCGTTTACTCGTTGGCTTATTTTATACCAATCATTCTAAATCAAGGATTGGGCTTCAAATACGTCTTGGCTCAAGTTCTCACCAGCCCACCATATGTAAGCTGTTTTTGCCACGGTCATGTTGAGAAGCAGCTGTTGGGATCGCGAGACGCATGCTAATCCGTTGTTTCAATTCAGCTGTTCACAGTGATCATGACTATTGCGTCGGCGTGGCTCTCTGACAAGTCTAAGCTCCGATGGCCGTCAGTATACTTTGCGACCTAAAAGCATGAGATTGCTAATGAGACGCAGGTTTTTATGTTCACATTCTGCAATTGGGTGAGTGTGAAGAGAGCCCCGCCGACGGAAAGGCTGTTTCCAAACCATCATGAATGATGCTAACTAATAACAGTATCACTGGCCTTCTGATAGTTTTATACGCCAAACCTCCTGGTGTTCGCCTTTTCGGCACATTCCTTGCAGTCTTTGGTACTCAAGCAAATGTTCCCGGAACTTTGGCATATGCCCAGAATCAAACAGCGTTGCCGCAAAAGAAGGGTGTCGTGGCTGCGGCTACCATTGCAGCTGGTGCCATTGGCGGAGTGATAGGATCTACAATTTTTCGCGCTCAAGACAAGCCTAGATATATGCCTGGGATGTGGGCCACGATCGGGATGCAACTGGTATACCTTTTTGGAACGATGGCAGTGAGCTTGAGGCTTGCGAAGAAGAATCGCGAAGCTGATGAAAAAGGTGTTATCTTGGAAGGAGTTCCTGGATTCAGGTATGCACCATGAAAGTTGAAAGAGCGAAGATGTCAAGATGGAATGGCGGACGATGTGGTATGGTCTGATGCCAAAACAAATGTGGCACGTCAGGAGGCAGAGTGGACATAGTTTATCGCCTCAAATTATTAGATTTCGGCGTCAAGACTAGGAACCATCCAATCACGCACCCAGCATATCCCGTGGCAAAGCCAAATGGTAAATGGTGCCACATAGAGAAAGATAGTGAAGGTTGCTGGTAGAAAGAAGAACCCCAAAGAAGAGGCTCAAGTCACTCTGCGATCTTTCCAAGAAACCAGCCCTGAATAATAGCCAACACCACGTTGCTATTGAGCGTGAGGAGATGAAACGCCTGCCAAATGTCCAGAATTCTACAGGTTCCGTGATACACGAGTCGGAGTACTATCTGGCCATTTCGGCTGGACCGCTTGTTGACAAAGTATTGCTCTAAATTATCTCTTGTAAATGAAATCGGAGTTAACTGGTAAGCTTCCCAGTTTGACACCTGCGAAGAGGGCATGAACTATCTGAGCCACTTGCCTCTACATTCGTTCGTACATAGATAAGATATCTGTTGACCAAAACCCCGGCCATCCTCCGGAAGTATCGGCCAGCCTCGTCGCGACTAGCCCAGCCGTGAAGCCCATGGGGTTATCATGGAGTGGGTCTGCCGTTCAGACCTACTCAATGTAGTAACCATCTGCCGCTGAGACTCCGGCACGATTGGGGGAACTGATCTGATCCGCAGGAGCAGCCACTGCACCTCTGTTGTCTCTCAGTCTTGCGTCTGCTCAACTTGAGCCATGTACCATCCCCCAGAGCAAGATGATCGCAAATCTGACGCTGATAGTGTGCCGTTATTGACGTCCATACAAGGAATCTCATTTCCCCACCAAGTTTCTCGGCCCGCGAGTGGATTGATTTTGAAAATTGTAAACCGTGTGACTATCATTGGTGCCAACTCCAGCCTATCATGACTTTGTGGAATTGAACAGTGCTTTACTTTAGGAATTCTAAGGAACTGTTCAGAGGTTAGAGAATTGCGAAATCTTGTCAAGTGTT